>NC_047063.1:1980512-2322340 GCF_902459465.1 Asterias rubens
TGCCCATGTGGTGCTGCGGTGCGAGTTTTATTAGTTGTCGTCAAGCGATATAGTGAAAATGGCCTTTCTGAGGTATGCCACTCTATTGGGAATCTCCTGTGTTTTATTATGTTCATTTTTTTTAGTTAAACAAATTTATATTGACAGTTGTTTGTTATTGTTTACAGCAGCAGGCAAATGGACAGTACCAACAGTTTCAGATCCCTGCAGGTTATCAACAACAGCCGCAGCAACAACAACCCCCTTCCCAACAACAACAGCAACAACAACAACAACAACAGACAGCTCAACTGCAGCAGCAGCAGCAAACATCTCAAGTCCAAGATGGCCAGCCACAGTCCGCAGCTGAAGTGCCCAAGGTAAGAAGAGAGTTGATTGCTAATATTGCAGAATGTATGATTTGAGGCATTGCATGGGGAGGTAAATATTTGGTCTGCGGTAACACCATGTGTATGTCTACTTGCCAGGCTATACCTTCTACTTCCGCAAAGTAGATTAATCCGGATTTTTCGGGAGACTTTTGAAAAGAACTGTCCTGCTTTTTAAACTACTACCTGGGCGGAAGGTAGAAAATCAGAGGGGACTGCTTTAGCTATAGGATCGTTATTAACTGCACTGCCGCAGAGTGAGTTCTTAATTGGTCTCAACGTTTCGACTAGCTTGCTCAAGTCATCGTCAGAATATTTCCGTACCCGTTGCCAAAATATAGGATGCCAAGTGCCTCTATAGCTACCGGGCAATCTCGGTGGTCAAGTTGCTAAATGTGCAAAGGTCATCAGGGCCGGAATTTCACGGCAGCCACGACGGCCATTGCCGTCGTTGTCCTTCAAGTGGCCGTGATGCCCCTTAAAAATAACCACACATTACGGCCTAGTTTGCAATGCCCTTTGTCCCCATGGCCGTAGTGCCCCTTTCACCTTTTAAATCCAAGATCCGTTTTCTTGTTTTGTAAATATAGCTAGTTTGAAAGTTCTTTGGCCTCCGTGCCCTTGACAAATTTTCTGTTTGGCCTTGATGCCCTTAAAAATTTGCACCTATCGAAGGCCAAAGTGGCCTTGCCCTAAAAATGACGAAGTTCCAGGCCTGGGTCATGGGATCAAATCCCACCTGAGTAATATGCCTGTGATTTTGTTCACGGATCTTGGGAAAGTACTGAGTATACAGTGCTAACCAGGGGTGAAATTTTTTTTGCCTTTTGGCAGAATTCCGTCTTTCTGACTTTGAAAATCAATCATTTGTTTTCAGTTCGTACTTTTTAAGATTTCCGCCTTTGGCAAATCAACTTTTGAAGAGGTGAGCGAGTCATATCTTTTTTTTAATAGTCCGTCGTGCGAGTTAAAAAATTGTTCTTTGTAACAATAAATGAGTGGTACGGTGATAAATTCCCCAAAAGAGAACGTTTCAAAGTTCGTAAAATGGTTTGACAAGTCTTGATTTGCACGGAAACAGAATGATTATCATGAAATCCATTGATATGATAAGGAACAGTGAAATTAACCTCGTTCAGAAGATTGCAAGTCCCTGAGGAATTAAAAAACGTCAGCTGTCAATGCTGTACTGGCAAAGAAATAGATTGACTCTGTGAGAATCCGTCTCACTATGTTATCGGCATGCCGCCAGTTTAGTGAAATATTTTTTTTTTACACTGAGAAGTAGTTCACAAAAGTAGGTTAGATGCTTGAGGGAGGGATGTTAGCTTGATATTAACAAAAAGGGCATTCATAGTATTGCCACAGTCAGTCCTGGTATTCAGATATAAATTCGTATAAAGTAGAATGCTCAACCAAGACTTAATTTGTGAGATTCTTATCATACAAATCCATGGAGCAAACAAAAGTGTTTGTTTAGCTGCAAAAACAGGAATGAGAAAGTTCAGAAAATATTGCCTAACATTTTTCTGCTAAGCAGAAAGGAACAGGATACCGGTCAAACTGTCATACGGTAGTTTTGAAGGGGTAAAGTTTTACATGGTATGTGATCCAGCCCCCCTCCCCATGTTACATACTTTGGATGACCGTAAAAAAGGGGCAATTGCCTCCATGCCCCCTGGTCATTGACATTGCCTTTGTGCTCCTGAAATGCTCCAGTAGAAACTTACAATTTCCTCATAGGGTGCCCTTTACCAAGGAGAAAATGCCTTGGTGCCCTTGCCCTTTGAAAAACGAAGCATACACGCCTTTGTATTGTTGTACACCCATTTGCATGTGCGATGGAAAAGTGAAGAAAAAGAAGAAGAATTTATGTATGACTAGACATACAATATATTAAAAGTTAAATTTGCAAAGAAACGAAACAGACAGGCCTGAACATAACATCATGTGTCTTCCGGAGGCTTCATCTCAAGACCAATTTCCCCCAAAAAACTTTCAAATCACGCCTGCATGTCCTTCTCAGCAGTTATTTTTGTATAAGGCCATGGTTAAAATCATAAATCAAACCAGAAATACAGTTCTCTGAGGTTGCTGATAACAGGTCGATTTATGGCCTCTGACAGCTAAGTTGGTCTTCCCAGGAAATGTTGTTACTTTATGGCTATAAAAATAAGTTATCAAACATTGTTTATTGGATTGGGTGTTTAAAGGGAGTTAATACTTTTGATAATTACTCGAAAAAAATGAATGACCCTTAAAACCTATTAACATTTTAGGAAACAACTCCCTTCAAAGGATTAAAACAAAAAATTCAATCTGAGAAACGTTTCCCAAATTGCCTATTCCAATTTCGAATTAATATTCCTGCGTGGACATAACCACTCCAGATTCACTTTTTTGAAATGAAATGTTAATGTTGTTGTATATCTACATTTATATAGGATTAAAACAATTGAGCAGCTCAAAAAACCCAAAGTATGCTTATGCCTTTAAAGGATTTGGGTACTTATTTTAGCACAAAACACGATGTCCACAGATTACATTAAACTTACAGTTTTACACCATTTGAAGAAAATGATAGTAGAAAGCTTACCTTAAAATGTTACTAGCTGAGGTGCTGTAGTTTTTGAGAAATTAGTACACAATGTCACAAAAATACCTTTTACATGCTGAAATAATTTTCATCTTCAGAGACAAAAAATTATTTTTGTGACTTGTTTACTCATTTCTCAAAAACTACAACACCTCAGCAAGTAGTATTTTAAGGGAAGCTTTCTACCATCGTTATTTCCAAACTGTGGACATTGTGTTTTGTGACCCTTTAAATACGCTGCAGTAGAACTGTGTTACTACTACAACGATGTTCACAGCACACCGTTCCCCCCTCCCTCAAACAATAATATTATTTTTTTGTTTGCAGCGACTGTGAAAAAAGAAAAAAAAAAAGGAAGCCCATGACTAATTCCATTAGTTTGCGATGGGAAAAAATCAAAATGTGTTTTCTTGTCTGACTGTGTTAAAATAACCAGGTTACCTGCCGCCGGGCCGTTCGTGCCCCAGTTGTTGAAGAGGGAAGGAACTTAATTGAAGCCAGGGATCCACACCTAATTTGAACCAAATTGAAAAATAGGATGCACTGGCTCTTCGTGGGGTCCGCCGGGCACCCGTTTTTTTCCCCCCCTGTCTGGAAGGTGTTTTTTCCCCTCAACTTCCATGTCAAACAAAGTCATATCTTTTATCTGTTTACAATAACAGTGTTCACCGAATGGCTCACAAACAACTTAATTAAACCAACTTCACTCTGAATCAATGATGTATGTTTTGACAGTTATAAAGGGTTCTGGGTACATTTTGTATGACACAAAACACCATATCCACAGATTTACATTAAAATTACACGGATTGAAGATAATGGGGGTAGAAAGCTTTCCTTAAAGTGTTACTTGCTGAGGTGCTGTGGGAAATGAGTCAAACAATTTCACAAAGTACTCAGGAGACAAAAATTATTCTAGCGTGTATTTACGCGACTCTTTCGAAAACATTGCTCTGAAAATTCTTAGGTAAATTACATTACATTCATCTTCATTCTACAAAAGGTATAAAAACCTTTTAAAGTGAAAGTGCATTAAAGGGAAATTGATACAAAGTTCATTGTTGTTGATATGCGACCTGTAAATGTGGTAATTCCAGGAAAAATTACAGTCAACCCCTGACTTCCCTTGCAACAAAGGTCAACTTCATTGATGTCAATCAATATCCATTTAGTACCCACTCAACATGAAAGTCAGATAAACTAGAGCTGTGTCTGGCTATGGCTGTTGCTAAGGTTGTTGCTAGGCAAACAAATGAGGGGGCAGCAGTCGCAACAATGTAAAGTTTATGGAATGCTGGCTGGTTACCTGTTTCTTCTAAGGAAGTTTTGTTTGTGCTTAGCAAACTTTTGTGCCCAGGGGTCGATTTCACAAAGAGTTAGGACTAGCCCTAACTTAGGACTAGTCCTAGGAGATATACAAATTGCATGGATAGTCCTAAGTTAGGACGAGTAACTTGTCCTAACTCAAGATAAGACTAGTCCTAACTCTTTGTGAAATCCACCCCTGGCCCTACACAAAACACACCTGGTTTGGCTATGATTTGCTTAACTCATAAGACAGGAACCAATCAAAGACTGACTTAGGAAGACAGTTGATCCTCTCTTGTCATTGGGTTTATATAGATTTGGTGTCAAGTGTAAAGTTGCCTTATTATGTGATAAAAAGATCTAATTTAAATCCAAATGAGGCGTTCATGCCAGGTGCGCCTTCCTCCTTTACATTCATTAACTAATCAACAGATTAGGTCAAGACGGTGACAATCGTCAGTTGCAGCGATCGTGTTATGAATGACAAACATTCACCGTAGTGGCACTCTGTTATCACCTGCAAGCGTTCACATCAATGTGCTATTGCTCATATCCGTCAATCCGATCTGGCAAGATGTGGCTGCCTGCCTGCCGGAAGAAAAAAGTTATCTGATAATGTGCAAAAAAGAAAACAGCACATTAAAGTGTATTATGAAATTAGTGCCTTCTCTTTTTCATATTTTGCTGTTTTCGTATGGTTTGTAAAATGTTTTGAAGTGAGAAAAAAAAAAACATCAAAACTAAAGGGGTTTTGTTTCAATTAAATTGAATGCTAAAGAAGGAAAAGGCTTTACAAAAGGCACAGCTGAAATCTTATGACCAGCTAAAAAAAACCGATTTTTTAACAATTTTGCAAGGAGTTATTAAGGCATGCAGTATTAACCAATAAATCCAAAGTTGTTCAAACAAAAATGATTATATCATTGCTTGTAAAGATAACCAACTTAACAGTGCGATGTCAAGTGAGAGCTGTGTATCCATTGCCCTTGTGAACAATGGCCCGTGTTTTTCTTTTTCCTTTCCTAAAATGCATGTTTTGTGGCAGGACATGTCATACCTTAAATCAACTATAGTACATTTTAGGTTATTGACCGGGGCACTGACTGCAGGTTTTTTTCATATCACATTCCATGTTATTTTGTCTTTCCGTTTGAGTCACTGCTCTCTATATCCTGTTACTGCCTTCTGCTTGTTCTGCGTTTTAGTTTAAATCATGAAAAGTAAAGAACCCTATACAATACCCCCCAGAAAAAAAGAAGACAAAAAAGAAGAGCAAGGCCAATTTCATTTTTCAAAGGGTACTTCCAATTGGAAAAATCTTTAAGTCTATGGGAAACTGTTGAAGGGTCCCCAAGGTCAAGACCAGGGCTCAAGAGCTGCTTTAGCAGGAAATATTGCTTAACAATTTTCTGCCAAGCAAAAATGAGCAGCATACCAGTAACAAATTGTACATAAGACCTGGTAGTTTGGCTGGGATTGTGCTTAGCTGCTTTTTGTGCTTAAGAAGCTCCATGAGAGTAACAGAGGCTATGGCGTCTGTGTAACTCCTTGCCAGAACTTGGTTAAGGGCCATGTCACTTGAGGCAGTTTACTGCCAACCAGTTTCAGGCAATCTCCAAGAAGAACAAACATCCACATGTTTATTTGAATTTTATTTACTTGGGACAGAAACATGGTGCTAGAAAATTGTACAACCGAAGTGTTCCTTTTTGCATGCAATGCAGTTAGTTGCCTCCAAGTTGCCTTTACAAATTTCCCTGTGTGACAGGGCCTTTGTATTCCTCATCAAATCTTACTTAATGTTAACATTTGCCTTTGTTTCTAACAGACTGACAACCAGTACATTGGCAAAGATTCCCCGTCTACCGAAAGACGAGATACAGGGAGCTCGACGACATCAATGTCAGCTTCAACTATCACAGTCCCCGGTGGATCAACCTCTAACTTAGCTCTGACAGACACAGAGGACAAGTACGTACATGGGGTTGAACAAAGAAAAAGTTAATCAAGGACCTGAACATACGACCTCTGGATTAATGTACAGGTGTCTTAGGGAAATCAATCTGTCCCCCGGAGATTCTGTCCCCCGTGCGGGAAGTTCCTTTGGGCTGAAGGAGGATGATTCAAAAGAGGGTGCTATCAGTAGAAGTTTTACACTGTTAACCGTATGGGCAGACAGAATCTTGGGGGGGGGGGGGGGGGGGTTGCATAACATTAATCCAAATTCCATACAGTTTTATCAGAAGAACTAAAGGTTTTTGTTGAAATTGTTTTCATTTGATTTTCAACATGAACGTCAATGTAGTTTTTGATAAAAGGAGGGCCTTTCCTGACAACCAGGGAAGGGACCAACGTGTCTGGCCCTTAGAATTTTTTTTCTGACCATCACACAATTCCAACTTCTTGAAGTAATCTTTTTCCGCCCCAATGGAGCAAGTTCGAGTGTGCACCATGGTTAACTAGGGTTACCATTTTGACTCGTACCCAGGCTGGTCGTCCAGTGGTTGACTACTGTGGTCGACCATTTGGAACCAGCCTCGGGACGGAGGTTTCTTATGTGGTCCCGATAACCTGTTCCATGCTAACAAGTATAAAGCGCAGAAGGGAAGCAGTGACACTACAGCGAAAATGCAGAAGGCAACGTGGGCTGTTCCCAATGGCTGACTAGACTTTCAAACAAGTCGTTTGAGTAAGTGTGTCTTTATGCATGTATGATGCTGCTTGGTGGTCAATCACAGGTCGACTAAATGTTCATACTCGAGCTTGCTCTTAGGTTTGGCCTTTTCAAACAAAATATTGTAGAATACATCTTTGATGATTCTGTTTTTGGTTTTTCTCATCAACAGCACCGAAACGGGCGGCAGCGGCTACGAGAAAGCGGAGCGGAAAGAGAAGAGTGAGAAGGAGAGGAAGGCCAGGCTGAAAAGTATCAAGAAGAAGCATGAACGACCTCCAAAGCTCAACATCATCTCGGTGGATGAGGACTACATCGTGGAGTGCTCCTTTGAGACGTATAAAGGCGAGAGGGTACAGTTCCAGTTCAGTGTGGACAACGACAATCCTGATGACATTGTGGAAGGACTGGTATGTGAATAACACTAAGTAATAACGTTACTAAATAATAATAGTGGCTTCTTATATGGCGCGCATATCCGCCACTCTGTGACTCTCAAGGCGATTCAATATACAGTATTTTCCTGCAATAAATGTGTGTGGGACTTCTGTTTTTGTTTTACTCATTTCTAAACTGGAGTGTTTGCTTGTTATGATAAATTTCTTTTAAACACAAATACACCATAAACAACTTAAATTTGACTTTTCTCAGAGCTTTATTCCTCTATTCCTTGTGGTAACTCACGTATAAAAAAGCTGAAAGGAAAGTGTGTGTTTTGACCATAAGTTATAAAAACCGAAATCAGAGTACAATTTCAGTTGAGTATTGAAAGACAGATAGTACAGATTATTTTCAATCAAGTGTCGAGTATGGACTTACATCACAAGTATTACGCCAGCCAAAATATGATTACCATGAAAATGGTGCTCGAGTATGCTTGAGTAGTACACTGGTGAATGACTTCTTTAAGTGGAGGCTCTAGTGAAAGATGAAAAGGTTATTTCGATTGAAGATAATTCAATTTTGAATACTGTTTTGATTTCAGCTTACGAAGGACCTGATGCCAGCACAATACACCGGGATCTTCATCGAGCAGCTTGAGAAGATATGCACTGAGGCCAAGAAGAGCGGTCCAATGACAGCCACACCCGTCACAACATCCTCAGAAATGGCACCTGTTGATAGACCGCCAGCATCCTCTAGCCCCAAAGTAGCTGATACCATCACTGCGGTGAGCAGTGCAGCACCAGAGATGGCTCCTTCTGCAGCTGAGGTGGTTAGTCTTGTGGCTACACCGGCATCTGAATCGACCGTGTCAGAGTCCACTGTAATGAGTGACGACAGTATTAGCCCGCCTCAGGTATTTCAAAGCGACAATTGTTTTTAATTTATAATAAATATTAATAATATAATAATTAACACTTAATTCTCTAAGCGCTTTACAATAAAGGAGTACGCTAATTAATCTACGTCAATATAAAGCATTGGAGGACAAATAAGGTATAAGGAAAGAAATAAAGGTGTGTCTTTAAGTCTCTCTTTAAAAAAACACCATTGAACCACGAAGGGAGATTTGCAGTAACATTATGTGAATATATCTTTTGAATAGTGTTGGTTCTAAAAAGAACTGGAGGTTAATGACTCAATGTTTCAATCAGTATGCTCTGATAGTCTTCAGGAGAATGCTGGACTCTGCTGGTTGCTGCTTAATAAAAAATAATAAAACATTCTTGTAAAGTGCATTCTGCTATGGCCAAACCCCAATGCTTAAGTACTAGGCTTGGTGGTGCACGAAGGTGGAAGCTAGATAAGCTGGGCTTAAGTCGGTGAAGCATGCAGGCTTAAGTTGGACTAAGACCTACATTGAAACCCACATGGAGTGGGCAGTGAGTGTGTGCTCACTCAATGACAACTGAATCGTTAACCACTGGTTCTTTTTAGAACCAACCCTACTCAAAAGAGATATTCACATGGTGTTACCCCAAACCTCTCTTAGTTATGCCTCCACCAAGCAAAGTTTCAAATCCAATTTAACCCACTAGTTGCTCTGCTTTAATCGAATGTTCATCAATTTGGTATCTACTTCTTTTCTTTGTTCAGGTCACGGGGAGTAAAGTACCGGAAAGTTTCAGCAACAGCACCCTTGTCGACAGTCAAGGACGTCCGGTGTCTCCAAAGAAGGAGCAACCAGAAGCACCCAAAGTATCTGACGCAAACGCAAACCTGGTCCATGCACAACAAAGCCCTCCAGAAAACAGCAATCAGATCCCTGCCGAACAACAGCAAGTCCCTGGGGTGGATAAACTTGAAGCTGGTACAAGTGAGGTATCTACTAAAGCAACAAGCAATGGGAGCGTACATGCACCCCGGACCTATGCTGAGGCGGCAGCAGTGAGGATGGTAGAGCAGCAGAAGGTCTTACAACAGGCAAATAGAAGCCAAGTTTCCCCAGGAACAGCAGGGGAGATGAATCCAGTGTCACTGAGCAATCCCATTACTGCAGTGCCCCAGGGGAACATCCTGGCCCCACAGCCCATCTACCCTATGCACATGATGCACCAACAAGGAGCACCCATCCAGCAGGTGATGGGACCTGGAGGTGGTATCCAAGTTTATCCCCTTCAGGCGCCATCAGAAGGCCAACAGCAGATGCCTGTTATGAACCAACCCTATCAAGTACAGATGGAAGGAGGACAAACTGTCTGGGTTCAGGGGTTGATGCCAATGGCAATGCCTCAAGGGCAAGCGGTGCAGGCCCAGATCCAAGCAAGCCTCATGCAGCAGCACCAGAACCAACAGATGCAGCAGCTTCAAGGTCAACTACACCATCAGAATGCCTATGGTACAGCCCCTAACGGTGTTGGGCAGCTAGTTGGTCAGGGAGGACCAGTGCCTCAGATGATGCGGCAGACTCAACAACATCTGCAACAGCAAGGTCAACAACAATATCAACAACAGCAGTTTCAACAACAACAACAACAGCAGCCTCTTCCTCAACAGTTTCAACAACAACAGTTTCAACAAAAACCACAGCCGCAGCCACCCCAGCAGCAGTCTGGAACTGTGCCACAAACTACTGCAGCTCCAAACACACCGGTTGTTAAACAGCAAGGCCTTGGGAGCTCAGCTTCACTTGCAGATCTCCAAGCCAAGTTGAAGCAACTTACCAATAAACCACAGCCAAAGTCTGCTTTCACACCAACCCCGAGTCAACAGGCTTCACAGGCAGTGACACCAGTCCATTCACAGCCGTCAACACCAGCCATGCAGCCTTATCCTGCAGGGCAGCAGGTGATAAACCAACAGCAAGGAGTCTCACAGTCCCAGCTGCAGGCAACCTACCAGCAGTCCCCACCACCACAAGCGCCTGCATCTCATGTGCCTACACAGTTTGTGTCACAGCAAGAGCAGCCCACTCTAGTCACTCACTCCTTCTCAGCCCCGATACTTACCCCTAGTGTGAACAATTCCACCAATATACCACATCAAGTCCCTCATTCTGCTCATTCAAGTGTTTCTCAAGGGCTTCTCCCAAGCAGTATCGCAGATGCATCCATGGTTACAGAGGGCTCTCGGCATGGTACAACATCACAAGCTGCATCTAGAAAGTCTTCGGCCTCCTCAAATCCCGACATGATATCTTCTCCTTACCCTGCAGGAACTGCTGATCAGTCTGGAGAAAGTGTCAAAGCAGCTGAGAAAGTCAACACCGAGCCAGTTAAGACCATTTCCAGATTCCAGGTGCAGAACGTCGCCGAAGATCCGCTAAAGGAAATTCTTTCAAGGACGGACAATGAAACAGTCACGCAACCTGCGTCAACGGCAAATGTCAATGCAAGTAGAAATGGAGAAAGCAGAGAAAGTAGGGCACACTCAGTGCCAGATGTTAGTGTAGGTGTAGGTGCACTCAATGATGTGAGTGCGTCAAGTCGAAAGTCTTCCATAGATGTTGATGCAACTGTTCCCATGACGAGAGAGCCTGTGGTTATTAAAGGACGCTTTACTGTGACACCGTCAGTGAGTGTTGACGTTGGCAGTGATAAAGCCAAACCTAAAGCTGACAGTAGTACCTCCAGTGCAACGCCAGCTCTCAAGGATCCAGTTAAAACGGACACACATGCTCCAGTCGATGGAGCAAGCAAAGTAGAGTCAGTGACAGGTCGATTCCAAGTGACCACTATTAAAGACAATGTCGCTGCTATGGCCGAGCAAGCGGGCCCACCTGAGAAGGAAAGCGTTGCACCCACCACAAATGAGTCACAATCCAAACCAGTCCAAGCTGCTATATCCAGCCCCCAAACAGTAACCGACCAAACGTCTAGACAGCCAGAAGTAAGTGCGTCAGCAACCTACCCTCAAACCCACCCAACTCTGGAGCGCAAGGCGTCCGGCGACAGAGGTACACCAGATAGCATAGCGTCTGACATTGGCCCTTCACAGCGGATGGCACCAGAGAACCCATCAGGCTATCCGATGTACCCTTCACCAGCGAATGCCATGCAGAATGAAGGTTATTACAATCCAGTTGCTACGCAATTCTACACCCACTACCCGCCCGAGAGGTTATCACCCGGGATGCAGGTAAGAGGTTTTTAAAAAAAAATAAATAATTATATTATGCAATGCTGGCAGAAATAATTGTTTCTTGTTCCAATTCCAATTTTTCTAAAGAGGTTCCATTTGAAAGTGTGAATTAAAGGAATATTACATACTTTTTTTTGGCTATAAAACAGTTGCTGGCTGTGTAAGCACTTTATGTCATCCACCTTATACGTATAGAGACAAATCTGTAGAAGTTTGAGATCGATCGGTCATGAACAAATATATAGAAAAAAACAGATTACACATTTTGCATGACATTAGTTTTTTCCTGTTTTTAACTGAACAAATTGCTCACTGAGTGATAAACTCCAAGAGGGAAATTAGTTATTATTTATTTCTCAGCAAATACTTCAAGTGATTTTTCTACTATCATCACTAATAGATCGTTTCAGTCTTGAATCTGTGATCTTTGACAAGATTTGTTTCTTACCAATTCTGTAATGTTTCTTTAAACTCTACGTACTATTGAAAATCTCTTGGCTGTTCATGATTTGTTTACTTAAAAATGTCACAGCAGCATACTGCTGAAATGCGACATCATTTACAATTGTTAAAAACATAATAAAAAATACATTATGACTGGCTAAAACAAAGGGATAAAAGAAATGGTCTAAGACATCCGGCAAGTTTATTCTTCACTGTGCTTGTTAACTTTGCATTGAAATCTGTGTAGAAATTTTTTTCTGATTCAGATTATGCACATAAGCCATTTTGAGATGGTCGACAGTGCACAATACTATAAATGTAACACTGTAAGGTTTGAGTAAATCTGTCTGTATACACCCAAACCACACAGTGCACTCCTATAGTGGCCACCATATCTCAAAAGGGTATTATTGCTGTATGATGATAAAATCACACATGTTGACCCAGTTCATTTGACCTCATAACCTCAATCAATCATGGTTGTGCTGGTTTGGGAGTCAGTTCCCCTGTGTGTTGTACTGTGTAGTCCACATTTCAGGTTAAGCATGCAGGGTTACGTCTTGGCATGTATTTAACAAGTCTGTAAAATAAGGACTTCTCTTTTTAATCCCATTATTTGGACTTAATTTTTATTTTGATTGGCCACATTTTGTGCACATGAAAGCGAGGACGCCCTCTGTCAAACACACCAACTTGTAGACCCTTTTAAATTAAGCTAGTTTGCAATGGGTAGACGTACTATTTGACTCTCATAATAAGGCTGAACCATGGGTAAGCCTGGATGACTAGTGGAACGAGTGTCAAAGCTGCGGCAGTTGATTGCTTAGTCATGTCACAACTACTTTTTTCAACTACTTGGTTAGTCGTGCAGCCACGACTACTACAAAAATAGTCTCGACTGACTTGTTTGTGAACCAATTGTGTCGCTCACAACTATTCACGACAACATAATTTTCTTACGAAACTTGATCAGACATCAGTGACGCAGTCCTTCAATCCTTTCAGCATCAATTTTACTTTATTGCACCTGCAGCAACAAATATGCCACAATGCATCTTGGGAATTCAAAATAGTTGCGACTAGTGTCAAAGTCGCGACTATTTGAGGCATAACTAGTTGTGTATTCCACTAGTCACCCAGGCTGAGTAAACAGTAGCCACATTTGACATGGAAAGGGTCTGTACAATTGTCTATCAACTGTGCTTGTTTTTTTTTTTTTTTTTTTTTATTTCAGTTTTTTTATTTCAAGGCATTTGTCGATCCACTGCAGGATGAAGGCCTCGGCACGACATCCCCAAATGCTTGTTGGTACCAATTGGCTATCCGTAATAATCATATTTAAAAACAAATAACTAAAAAAACAAACCTTTTCTCTTATTTCATACTTCATAGAACCAACTCTTTGGACCAATGAGCTTCAACTTTGGGGATTCAGACGATAGGCCAGAACTGAAGGAAATGCTCCAAAGGTAGAAGACAAACTATTTCTTCGTTGCTTTTTTTTTCCAGTGAAATAGCAACTGCATGAAAGACAAGAAATATCAGTGATGACAATTTGTGTTTTTTACTGATTTGTGTTTGTGCCTTTGGTTTTGGCTGTTGCCTACAAGTAAAAATGTTGGAGAAAATTAGTCTTCAATGTTCCCCTAAGAGAGGGTCAAACACATGCTGCCCCCTCTGTGGTGGTTTTAACAAATGCATTTATATGTACTCTAAATTGTTGCATTTTTCTCAATTTTGTGTGGTAACCCATTTCTATATTTGTGTATTTCATATTGATAACGTTTTGCAAGCTGTGTTGTTATCTGATGATTTAAACATGACAATTTCATTGCATTGTATTTTGAATGTATTGTGTTTTGAATGTATTGTATTTTCAATCTATTGTATTTTGAATCTATTGCATTTTGATTGTATTTGTTGATGTATTTATTGCTGTAATTTGATGCTATATTGATGCTGTATTTTGATGTTGTTTTATCATAATATATGCCTGCATATTTTTTTTTTTTTTTTAAAGGAGGCACTTTGTATACATATTGAAATTTTCATTATATCATTGCATTGATCATTTGAAATGTATCACCTGAAAGGACAAACCAAGGGGGAGACCAAGGTCCTCTACACTTGGTTCTTATTTTGTGGTGATGTAGAGGGTCTGTAAATCCTCTTCTATGGGTTTGGGCTTCATCCTCTAGACCAAGGGGATGCCTAGTAGCCCAGTTGTTGATTTGTTATATTTGTGTTAATTTAGAGAGTATGTATATTCTCTGAAATGTAACGCCCTGAAGTGCGAGGGGCTTTATCCTCTAGACAAAGGGGAGACTTAGTCCCACCACCCCAGTCCATTACTCCACTACCCTAGTCGTTTACTCCACTTCCCTAGTTCTTTACTCCACTACCCAATCTTTACTCCACTACCCAAGTCCTTTACTTCACTCCACTGGTCCTTTACTCTACTACCCTAATCCTTTACTCCACTACCCTGGTCCTTTTCTCCACAACAACGGCCCTTTAGTCATTGTGGTGTAGAGAGGGAGGGACTGGGTTCCCGGGGGTTTTATCCGGGGGTTTTATCCTCTAGACCAAGGGAACACCCATTTAGTCAAATTGTGTATTTGTCATAATGTGCAGTTAATTTATAGAGTCTGTTAGACCACGGAAACTTAACATTCATGTGGTATTCATCCTCTAGGCCTGTTATGGGAGACCCATGCACCCAATGTATTTGTTTTATGTATGGTTATGTAGATAGTTTTCAAGACCTCTTTGAATGTATCAATATTGAATATCAGGATTAATTGGCAGTATCATGTAGTATAGGCCTAACTAATTAATTGGGTTGTGGGTTCTGTTAATTATCCAATAAAATACAAAAAGGCTTAATTCTCCATGAATATTACTAAGTGCTACTAGATTAAACACCATGTGACTCCATTCCGTTTGTCTCTAATGCCCAACTTTTCTTTTTGTTTCCTTCCATTTTCTTGAAAAGACATAAGGATGAACAGTCCCAGCTTTTACAGAAACAACAGGAGGAGTTGAAGCAGTTCCAGAGACCAGCTCAGTTTGTCCTGCCACAGCCGTTTATGTACCCACAGTTCTACCCATTCCAAGGTGGGCTCGCCCTACCCCAAGGCTACCCCATGCAGGCAGCGTTTGCAATGCAGCAGGACCCAGGTTTGTACAACACACCAGGACCCTGGAATCAAAGCATGGTTCCCCTGCATCAAATACCAGGAGGCGGACCGAGCATCGTGACGACCACAAGTACGCCCGTCTTCACCAGTGGCTCAACAGTCGGGCACGTCATGAATGCACCCAAAATGTACTTACGAAAAAGTTCCATCCCCACATTCGCCATACCGGCAGGATTTGGAAGGCTAGGAGGAAGTTCAGCCATTGCTCCTCAGAGTAGCTCTACTACGTCGGCAGCGCCCATGCCACCACCGCCAGTTCGCCTGAACAAGAGCGAGAGCTTCACAGAGTCTCACAGTAACGGGCTTCCAGATACTGCGCTTGCAGCTTCTTCTATCAGGCAGCGAGCAACGACTCTTCCCATAACAAGCCTTGAGGTCAACCATGCAGCCGATCAGCAAGTAGAGTCCACTGCTGAAGTGACTCCACTCGCCACTCAAGCAAACATCGAGCAGGAGGCAGGGAACAAAGGCGTCTTTTCACCAACACCCTCTGAGGGTAGTGTGTCTGATAACAACGAACAGGTGCTTACCCCAGATGGAGAGGAACCCAAATGGGTGGAAAGCGGCCCTATAGCTAGGCGACCCCAAGACCCCAAAGAGGCTTCACCGACAACAGGCGAATCATCCTCTAAGAAGGTTGTGTTTACAGAAGATCAATTCAAACTGGCTGAGATAGGAAAAGCCCCAGTCAGAACCGCCACCACTGAGGCTGAGAAGAAGGTCAGCCTTAACGAGTTGCGCAAGAATCAAGTGCGGCAGGATCTTCAGAGTAACACGGCTTCAGGGGCGGGAGTGAAGGTCGCCGGTCAGCAAGAGACGCCGAAAGGTCAATAGGTCACCTGTTTATTATTGCTATTACCAGTAATTTGTAGAAATTAAATAATATCCGTAGTCTAACCATTCTGGTTTTGTGGGATAGTAGTACTCTGGTCCCAATTACATAGAGGTGTTTAAGCACAAAAAGTAACACAGCACAAAATAATGCCTACTGGAGTAATGTTAACAGCCAGTCCCATCTCACATTGGCAAATTGTGATTGGTATCCTGCTTATTTGTGCTAAGTAGAAAACATTCAAGCAATATGTTCTGCTTTAAACAGCTCTTTGGAATTGAGCCATGGTGTGTTCACATTCGTTGATCGTTCAACTATGAAAACAAAAAAGCTGAAGTAAAACCCAATAATTACCTATTCCTCATCTAAATTTTAAGAACACCTAATGTTCTGTTTCCAACCCATTCGCAAAGCCTTCATTAGAGAATGGATCACTGCTAAGCATGGATCACTGTATCAGTGTATCTGGCATATTAATTAAACAGTAGATGTCTTTGTGATTTCCCAATCAAAGTAAAATACCAAAATTCCTACAGATTTTTAGGTGGGATCGTACTCTTGCAAGATTGCTGAAAATCTTTGCAAATTGGTCTTAAAGTCGGAGGCATTTTGAGAAAACTGATTGTGAAATGAATTTCAACCGAAGATTCACATTTGTTCCCAATGTCATGGAGCTGCTTAACCAGAAAATAGCCCTTGGCAATTTTCTACTGAGCAATATTAAGCAGACTACCAGTCAACATGCTGGGAGCATGTTCTGGTAGGCATAAGTTTGTTGTGCTTAGCTGGTTTTTTTCTGCTTAAGCAGCTCTCTGAAATTGAGCCACGAAGGGATGATCATTAGAGATTTGAATGTGCATTCAGTGGCAGAGGAAACATAAAAATGTCATAGCACCTCATTATCTATGTGTACTAAACAAGAAATTGATTTACCAGAAAAAAAAGGCAAGGGTACAGTTCCAAATATTTGGATGCTGTCAATCCTGTGACACTCATACAATTTCTGCACATGTGAAACACACTAAACCTCAACTACTATCCCCATCACTTCAACCGTGTATCAAGTACTTACAGTCACTTTCTCCCCACCACTCACTGGCCGTGTACTAGCGTAAATTAAAAAACAAAAAAAGCACCAGGACCTGGTTTGTATAGAGCTCAGCTGTGAAACTCAATTTTTGCTTAGCTCTTTCAAATCCTACTAAGCGAATATATGATGGAACAATGATGCTTATTGCTTCCGACTGGTTCCTCACCAATAGTTGCTTGATGATTTGAGAGGAGATAATTTGACGACTAATCATTGTTTCTTGGCTCTGTAAGATTGGGCCCACTAATGTAAGTAACTTAACACCATTCCAGTTGTGTGCACTTTGTAAAGGGACCCTATTACTGTACAATATAGGCACCACCCGAGTAAACTGTATTATACATAATCTTGTGTAAAGGTGGTTGCGACTCTTAATAAATAAACCTGAGTGTATAAAATATTGGTAAACGATTTTTCGCCTATTTTTAAGAAAAACAAACAAAAAAGAAGTCGTTTTAATACTGAGGAGTGACATTGTTGAAAATAGTGTCGCTGCAGTTTGGTTCTATTATGTGTGTGATTGGGCTTGACTTCATTAACACATGTAGGTTAGTTGCTTGCCAACATATTTATCTGCCAATGTTGACCTAAAAAGTTAAATAAGATACATATATGGGAATGTCTGGTTCAACACAATGTAATACACTTATTCCACTTTCAGCTGTATTACAGTTGAGAATCAGTTCGGACTGTCAATGGGATTTTTTTTCTGTGTGAAGATCATTCACCATAATTCAAAGTAGAATCATTTCGACTCTGGTGTCTATATGGCATTGGCTCGATTTGTGGGTTTAGTCTGAAATAGTTCAAAGCTAAATATCTTTTGTAGAAAAATGTGTCACTTTTAGTTCGCTTGCTGCTCACCCTGGTTGTTGTTAAACTGAAATTGTGAGGGGGGAGGGGTATGTTACTCAAGGGAGCGATTACATAATGTACCCTGCCTACTCTAGCCACTCCATGAGGGATATTTCGTCAGCAGCAGAGTCAGTTGTTTATTTTCATCTTTCAAAGAGTGTTTACTCCATTGGATAATTAGTAATCTGGTAAACTATCTTCTGAGAATTGCGAATTTGGTATGAGAGAGTCAGGGAACAAAACCGGTTCACACTTGGCGCATACACCATGCCCGATATGACGCAGAGAGAATCCTCCATAATGTTCCTATACTTTAATTTCTCCTTGGTAAAGGGCACCCTGTGAGGAAATTATAAATTTCTACTGGAGCATTTCAAGGGCACCAAGGCAATGACCAGGGGGCACGGAGGCAATCGCCTTCAGTGCCTTGGTGTAGTGTCAGGCCTGCTCCTTTGTACAGAGGTAATCATCCCCCCTCCTAAAATCCTCTGTAGAATTCCTAAGATTCCAAACACACAATGGATACACAAAGGAAGGGGGTCCACCATAACCTTATATCAAGCAACAAATGTTGATGCAGAATGTATAAGCAAAACAATATTTTTGTGCGTCACAATTAGGCAACAGACCACAGACTATCCACTGTTTGCACAACAAAACTTTGCATCACTTTCGCGTGAAGTGTGAATTTGTATTAGCTCTGTAGTGGATCTCGTTTTCTTTGAAGAGTAATATCTGAAATTTCTGCAGAAGCTGACATGGCTCACTAGGGCTCTATTTCATAGAGCTGCTTAAGCACGAAAATTAGCGAAGCAGACCAGACCAGTAGCTTACCAGAATAAGGTTACCAACCAAACTACCATGACACATGTAAAGTTTGTGACTGGTAACCTGCTTATTTCTGCTTAGCAGGAAGGTGCTTAGCATAATTCTCTTCTTAAGTAGCTTTTTTTAATTGAGCCCTGATGATTAAAACAAACAAATTCAAACAACATTCACTTTCTCATGGTTCGAGTTTAGCTCAAATCATCAAGGTTTTGGTGTAAAATAGCACAAGTTTACCCAGAGTTGTTATACTTTAATTACATCAAGGAGTGGTGAAAGCTTCATGAAGTAAAAACTTTACATTTCAGTTAGCCCCTAACGCTAGCATTAATATAGGGTAGTTCTTACATAAAACTTGGCTAGAAGATTTGCTTCCTTGTTGTGTCAGGTACATGTATTGTGTAAAACCGTTTGTATACAAAGGTAATGGAAGCATTTTTTGAAGTCTGTAAACTGAAGTAGTGCGAAGTAAAATGGGTTTTAACTATTGTACTTATCTCGCCCCTCCCCTGTATGTAAATATGATCAGCCTAATATGGTGTGAATGGCTACCTAATATGCAAATTTTTGTAGCACTTTTGCCCGATACAGTCTAGCCATTGCCTTTCCATGTGCTGCTATTGAGCATTTTTGCAAGAATGCATCCAGTAAGAGGTGAAGCTTTTTGCTGTTGTAAATATTAACTGTATTATTTAACATGGAAATATTAAAAATGTGCCTGCTTTAATTGTAAGGGTTACGTTTGAGTCAAAGTGAAAATTTAAAAGGAAAAACCTCTCCTTGGCACTCCAAAAAGAAATGAATAATAATAACCACAGTAACAATTGTATAAGTCCAGTTAAGTGTTTATTTGTTTGTGATCGAATATGTCTACTGAACATTCATTTATATTTTGTTTAATAATCTTCATGAAACCCAGTGATAAACTCAAAGTGTCAGATTGCGATAGGGGTACAGCAAACACTGAAACATGGACAGTCCTCTCTGTCATTTGATAGGGTTAATATTTCGTACAATATATCATAGCATGTCGTGGGCGAGCGATCTATCGCATCAATATCAAATTCTGATGGTCAGGTCATAAGAGCGTGGGTTTGAATCCCAATTTTGGCTGATACTTTTTTAGGGCATGATACATAAGACTACTTCTCATCACCAAGTAGTAAATGGGTACCTGCAAGGTTGATCGTGAATGATAAGTAGGTGGTTTCAGGAGTGAAATATATTAAGCGGGGTAAGGTTAGTGTAAAGGCACTTTGACACAATGTTTACCTGCACCTGATAAATGCCTATAATTATAAAGACACCACAGTTTCAGCAGAGTGCTTTGCCTTAAGATCGCACTGGAGCCCCCTAAAATAAAAGCACAGCAGACCAGTGGTATGATGTCCACACACTAGTCTGTTAGGTGATTAAGAATGTATAATTACCTAGCCAAGCTACCACATCTGCTGTCTGAAGGTCAGCATAATTTGTAATGATTACTCAGAGACAGTTAACTATATCACTCAGAAGGTATCATAGAAACAAAAAATCGACATGCATCATACTTAATCGAAACGAATCACAATAGACCGTATCGAACATGACGTCACCATTCAAATACCTGCCCTACAACATTGCGTCTGTAAGCGTGTGTGCGTGTGCCTGCAGTAGAAATCAAACCGGGAGCACCGCATGCTTCTTTGATGTACGTGTTTAGACGTACATAGGGCCTGCCCTACAACATGGCCACTTTCATAGTAACAAAGTGGTTATTCAATACAATACATAGCAACACGTTATTCCTTTCACTTAATCCTGTTTGTGTTCAGTCATTTTTTTTTTTTTTAACTAATCACAGATCCTTCTGCTTTCCATGCAAAATGAAAAGTGTTTTTTGGGGGATGTTAAATTGTTTGTCAACATTTGTTTTTGAATATTGACTTGTGTATCCATCCAGAAATTGAACAATCGCTTACTGTGTATCCGTGTATGCCTTAGTGATTATTCTAACAAGGGACAGGTTTTATTTTATCATTATAAACCGCTTAGCAACTTAATGTTAACAGAAAAGTTAAAACTGTAAGAAACAAAAAGAATTGTACTAATTTACGAATCAAGTTTAAGCCAAACTTAGTTCCTTATATAAGGGAAGTCAAAAAATGGTACTTATTTTAATTATACCTGAACAGTTATTTTTTATTTTATCCCAACATTAAAAAGCTTGTAACTTGAAAGGGGAAAACAAATTGATAACGATTTTTGTCGAAGAGGGTTAAAACCAAAGTTATGTGTCTTTGGTGAGCAGGGGTTTGTTGGATGATCAGAATTACTGGATCGAAGGGGGTGCTTGATCAAAGAGGCTTCGTTTGCAATCCCTGGGTTTTGTTTCAACACAAACAGCCGTATGGCTATTCTGTTAACAACTGTATTACTATTCTTCCATAACAATATTTTTATGACTTTATTACACAATGTTATGTAATTACTTGTTCATATAAAACCCATATCACCATTTTCGTTTTGCGTAACTACCCTTATTTCTGATTGTTGAAGAAGAAAAATTGAGTTAGTAATAAAATAATTGTGGTTTATGGCAGCTGGTTTTAACTCTTCAGTATAAAAAAGCTTAGCATAGTTGAACAATCCTCTGTGTTTGTCCAGATACTGTGTGCTTATATAGTTGAGTAGCGAATCCTGCTAAGTGTTTAAAGCCATGCTAAGTATGATTCTGCCTTTGAGCTGCTGTAGAACCCAACCATCGCCTGGGTTCGAACTCAGAAAGTTGTTTAGCAGTTTAATATTGCTTAAATTTCCCCTTGGTGGGAGAATTCATCTGCTGATGTTTATTACCACAATGAAAACACCCTCCCTCCCTATGACATAACATGTTTGTAGTCTCTTACCTACCTTCAGATTTCTCAAGAACTCGTGTAATGCAAGTGTCAATATTAATCCAGCTCTACTCCTTTTGGCCTTATACATTGTATCACACATAGCATAAGTACTAATGTTAAAAGACATCTAATGAGATGGGATTATTAATAATGGTTCTGTTATATGGGCCGCATATTGTCACTTTACTGGACTATTTTATACATTGTTCTTGCACTAAAAACCTTGTTTAAAGGTAGTCTGATACTAGTAAAGCACACTCCTGTTTATTGTGTAAGTTTTACTCGTTTTTGTTGTTGAAACTTTTACCATGGTGTGGTCAAGTTTGGGCTATCTCCTGCAGCACAAACCTGTATGAAGCCAGATTGAAATAGCTGGCTATGACTATGCTCATAGCAATCTATGCTTCAGTGCATGTTCGTGTGGTCATTCAGCTGCAGTCGAAGCTGCTAATTCCGATATAGCTAGAGTCGGTACCATATTTAGCTATTGGCTTCATCGGAATATCGTTGTGTATGCAGTGGTCTAGCCATTAGCTGTAGCCATTGTAAATACGGACATTATGGACATGTCCTTATTGGCTATGGCTTTTGCTAATGGTGTTACTATGGGCACTTGTGATGATCCATCCATAGCCACTATGGTCTATCCTTACTAAGAACCTTTTTTAATCCACGGCTTTGGATTTGGCTGCAGGCTCCGTTCTCTCGTCTGAAGCTCTGAGCGTGTACACAAAGCATGTGAACTGTCAATACAACAGCATTGTCAAGCTAGCCTGAGCTGAATCTGGAGCCAAAGCCATGGTTTTGAAAATAGTCTGGTGCTTGGTGTTCATGATGAAGTAGCATTGTTACTGACAGGGAACTTGACCAAGATGGCCACCGTATGATAAGAGTTCATTATTCACCAGTAGAGATTGGAGGATGCCATTATTACTAACCCTCCAAGGTTATGGTTGGATTTACAATAAGCATATACAGTTTGGCTGTGGCTATTGGCTTCAATGTCAATATGTAAATACAGGCAGGCATCTAGCCACATCCACAACAGAGTGTCTTTTGGCTGTTGACTCATGTAAATGCTTAAAAGGGCAAAGTATACCTTTGGTTTTTGGAACCGTTCAATTGTTTAAATCCTACATAAATGTAACTTTATATAATAAAATCTAGCATGTGAAAATTGCATTTCAAAAGGTTGCTTTTTTGAGATATTGCCGAAAATCCGGAGCGAATTTGTCCACCCTGAAAAAAAAACTACCCCACACAGGCTGACAGGAATACATGATCTGAGAAGTGTTACTGCAGTAATGCTTCTCAGGTTCAAATTTTGGGGCATAAAAACTGATATCATTTTACATAACCACGTTACTTTGAAGTTTTTCAAAATGTTTTACACTATACACTGCAGGCTTCCAACCAAATGTTGTTATTGACATTAATTTTAAAAGTGATTACCAAACAAACCTTCGAGAAAAACATAATTTCTCTATCAAATATTAAAAGACTCCAGGCTTGAAGTCGTTTATTAGGTATTTATGCACCAAGGGTGTTTTTTTTCTTTCTTCACTATTCTCTGCAACTTCGATGACCAATTGAGTCCAAATGTTCACAGATTGATGAATATGTTGGGATTACACCAAATGAGAATACTGGTCTTTGACAATTACCAAAGGTGTCCAGTGCCTTTAAATGGCAATCTAGTTGTAGCCACAGCCTTGACCCTAGAGTGAAGTTGTGAATACATGCAACAGGCTGAATTGTATATGTAAGTGGTGTTCCTTATAATTAATTCTCACCGTGAGATCTGCTTGATCTTTTAATTTCATTGATTTTAAAGGTTTTATTTGGTCGTTAATACTTGGTGTGATTATAAATGAGAAGTTTCATAACGCAGGAGGGTTACAGTGAAGGGTTGATGTAGGTTTCAAATTGGTTGGAAGTTGTTATTTAGAAGAGAAAAAAGAAAACTTTTCAGCATTGATTTGGTGAATAATTGCTGGCAATCTGCTTCATAAGAAAACAAATTAGTTTTGGTTCAAAATTCAATACTTTGCTTAATGGATATGTTTGATTTGAATGATGAAATGTTTGGATGAGAGAAAAAAGTTTAATTCTTCTTGAAGAGAAAAAATCATAAATTCTTCTGTTTGTGAGAAACACTCCACTGTACACAAAGTCACTCCATTCCATAATCTAGGATAATAGTTTATTATTTTGTTAGTGTTTAAGTTTGCGTTTTTTGCACGTTTTACGTATCAACAAAACAAATTTCATACTGGCTGCACATCAGAACGAGAACACAGTTGAGATGATTTTTCGTTTTTTCCATTCTGTTTTTACAGTTTTAAAATTTTATTTTGACTGTTTGACAAAGGTACACGTTTGCCTACATTTCTGCACTGTTCCACAGAGCGAGGGGCAAGCTCTATCAACCTCATATTAGGTCGTATCCAATTTGTCGGTAACAGCTACTGCTATGGCTGTTGCTTAGGGTGTTGCTAAGGAAATACTGTGCATGATGATCAGAAATTAAGTCGTAGCCATGGCCGTCAATTTGGACCAAAACTTGCTGCTAAGCACAGATTGTATTGCTTAGCAGAAACAAGTTACCAGCCATAATTTACATTATGTTTGCATTATAGTTGCTGGTGCCCCACTCAATTTTTACTGAGCAAAGAAAATTGTCAAGCAGTATTTTCTGCTTTAACAGCTTTATGAAGTATCCAAACATGAGGTTCAAAGACAGATAGTCTGGTACCTTTGTACAAAATGGTCCTTACACCAAGCATTGTCAATGTGTAATCGGGCAACCTGACCAAGAGGAAAACATCTTGGTGATGGCTGGTCTAAATTTAGAGCTGTGTGCGAAATGAATAAATAAAATAGTAATAAGTAATGGTCCATCTGATTGGCTACTTTTTGTGTGTAAGCAGTTCTATGAAATTGAGCCCAGAACGACTGTTGGTTCAGCCAGTAGTAGAGTTTCATAAAGTTGCTAAGAAAATTTGATGTGAACAATTTTTGTCACTTAAGTAGAAATATGCAGGGAACACGGTCACAACCCTGGTCACAGTCAACAGAAATTGTTTGGTGGAATTGTGGCTGACAGGTTCCGTCAGCCTAAACTGGGAATTTTGCTAAGTAGCATTATGAAATATACTAAGTATCAAATCTCATAATCGCCCACTGGAATGAATTTGGTTGTATTTCTCATTTTGTATCTGACACTATGAAAGTTGCACAACATTTGGTTTTTATTTTAAAGCTGTAACAATCGACCTCATTTCTTGTATTATTTTATAGTTGTTACATACATCGAAATTCACTTTTCTCTTTTCTTTTTGGTTAAATATCCTGTGTCATATAGCAGCTTTACTCCACGTTAACCCTTTTTTTGTGTTACTAATAAGTTATTATGTACTTGTATATTGCAATATATTGATAAATTTGTTAATGGTTATATGATAATTGTAAAAAAAGTAATAATATTAATTGGTATTGGTGCCCAGAAAGAGCAAACAAAACATGTCAATCTGATACTGCGTATTAATAATTAATAAATTTTTTAAAATCATTAAAAACAAAACTCATTCGTGTGTTATGCTCTGTGCATAACAAACCATCTACTTGAAATAAGTTGTCTACAATGCGACCGAGAGAAGAGTTGATTGTAAATCGCTGTTCTTTCCCGACACATCTTGGTCAATTTGTATACTGGTAAAAAGAAAATGCATGTGTTGGGTTCTATGTTATAATAAGCCAAAACCGACAGGTTAAAACAGTGCACAAGTCAAATATAAAACAGCTGTCTCAGCTATACAACACGTGGTGTGTGCTGTTTGTCTGATTTGTATGGTGTTAATACAGAATTGGCCCTCATTATACGATTAATAAAAGTGGCGTCATATATAGCGCGCATGTCCATCACTCAGTGACGCTCAAGGCGCTTTAACATGCAGTATTTTCCTGCAAGGTATGTGGGACTATGTTTGAATGATGAGACCTTAACATTTTTACAATAGCACTATGTAATGGTTTACACAGTGCTGTGGCGCAATATGCTGACAATCGAACCAGGGTGAACCCCTTCTCTTTTCAAAAGCCGTGGTGCCCTGTGCAGGCACTTGCTGTGGTGGCCTCCGCAAGGCATAAGTGCCCCTTATCAGAGTAAAATTGCTGTGCCCCTTTGAGAGCTAAGCTCAAGGCCTGATACCCCCTTTACCCCAGCAATGTCCACTCTGTTTTATTTGTGAGATGTTTCTTTCCCTCTACCGCTCATTGTCTGCATATTCAAATTAGCCAACACCACAGCTGCCCAATCGGGTGCCCCTCCCTCAGATCCCACAGCACCATTTCCACTTAACTCGGGTAAGTCGGGCTCGGCTCTGGGCATCCTCCCGACTGCCTCGGAGTTCGTCTTATGTAGTAAGTAATAAAAAAACACCACCAGCACTCCGTAGAGTTCGATGACCGGAATATTTAAGGCGAGGCCGGCCGAGACTTCCTCCTTTTTGTCGAAATTATGAAACGCCGTTCCGATGATGACCAGCGCAAGCGGGACGTTATGCAGTAATACCTCCACACCGATTGTACGGCGTTTTCGTATGCTCTGACGGAACAGCCAGGCGAGCAAGTTGGCCAAGCCCCACCCCATAAGGGGCAGTAGGAGTGTTAACAGGACCATGTTGAAGGTTATCTCAGACATGTGGCTGGCGTTGGCTATAATTTGCATAATGCAGTTGCTGTTGAAACTCAGCAAACCAATCACAATACAGATCTGTAATGACATGAAGTTCATTTGAATATTGTTTCATTAAATGCTTCTAGGCCATTTGGGCTAAACTGTATCTTCTAAACCCGTTCCAACCCCAATTTGTTTAAGAGAACTCACACCGTATGGCCTCTTATATTGCTGCATGACTTCATATTTGAAGGTAGAGGAGTAAGTACTCTCCCATATCCCCCACCAGTCCATGGTAACTCAATACCAAAGTATTTGGACTTGTAATAGATGTTAAATTTGCGTCAGGGATAAAGAATATTCATTTTGTTTTTATACCCTTACACCCCCTAATTTCCTTATAGGGTGCCTTCACAAGGAGAAAATGCCTTGGTGCCCTTGTCTTTTCAAAAAACAAAGCATACAAGCCTGAGCTTTGCTAAATGACATAAATGTCACTTACAATTCAAACATGTTTCTTTTCAACTTGGTCACAATAAAATATAAAAAAACATTACAGCATTGCTGCTTTTTGTACATACCATTTTAAGAACTTTTGCGATCTTCTTCATTTTGAGGTTGATGACGTATCCGATGATAGGTGGCACCACATGGAGGAATAATGAGGACGCCATGGGCCACAGAGCAACGTGTAATGTTTTATGAGTCCAGCTCCTTGAGTAGATATGAACCATTGCTGGTGTGAATCCGATTGACACTGCACTGCAGACTACTGTCAAGCAGAGACTAAAGAAATAAACATGAAATGGAAATTTCAAATTTTTGAAAAAGAATTACATTTCTGTGTGGATATTACCTCCACATAAAATGTACAATTGAAGTTGTTTACCTCCCACATGGTCCCACATCAAATATAGACTGACCATCGATTTGACAAAAATTTCCCCAACTTTAATTGAAAGATTCAACATAGGAAGAGTTAAGTTCCGTATCTATATACAAAAGGACACATTGAACCCATCCTAAGTTAGGACTCAAAAGTCACTCGTCCTAACGAATCCTAGCCTGGAATCAGACACAGGCCACAGAGGCCCTGGCCTTCGTTGCCCCTGGTCTTGGCCCTTCAGAAAGTTTCCCTTTGACTGTAAGATCTTGCAATGGAAGGGCTCTTTGCAAAATGAAAATGGCCTTGCCCTTTCAACATGTTCAGAGATAAAATTCCAGGGGTCCTAACTTAAGGCTAGTACTAAGTTAGGATGAGTAATTCCTCTTAACTCAAGATAAGAAATCCACCCCAGGCCTGATAGACGGGTCTACTTTGCCATTATTTGAATAAGTTAGGTTTGAACTAGGACAAGAAAGTTTGTTAACTTCACCTGGAATTGTTTGATATATGCGCTAATACCGCAAGCATTGAGTTTTTTTGTTGGTGTGTTGGTTGTCTGTGAACAAATAATGATATAGTGTGACGCGATCATGTAGGTACTGTTTGAGTTGCTCTGCCCTTGGTATATCAGATATGGGGAACAGTATGGAAACATAATTGGGGTATAGTTGCCCTATATGTGTGGAGGTTCTTCCACACACATTAGTGCATTCTTAAAAATTGTTTGATGTAATTTTTTATATGCCATTTTTACTGTTAATGCGCCCACGACGGGCTAGTGTTGGAGAGAGTGCAATATAAATTCAACAAATTATTATTATTGGCCACGTGCATGTACAGCCTTAACTTCATGCTTCATTTGATTTATTAGTCTATGCATCTGATTGGATGAAAGCGTTATGCTTCTATTCACTGCTGTCCCCCAGTTCAAGGCTCTACATACAAATGGCTGACCGTGTTAGAGGCGAATAATTGAAAGTACTAGTGCTCGGGTTCCAACAGATGTTTTAATAGGGCAGGCCATAAACGCCAAAATGACCTGATGAAACCTACTGGAAAATGTTTGGTATATCCGTCCCAAGTACCATTAAATGGCCACTGGCAGACATTTTCAGTGGTGGGGCGTGCCTGCCAGACACACCCAAATGGCCCCGCCCCTGTATTGAGCTAGATCAGCCTTTGACTAAACCTGATGCTCTATTTAAAAAAACAAGAAGAAAAAAAATTGATCCTCTTTATATTTTTGACCTACCTTAAGCAGACGTCACCGTCTATGTAGTACGTCACCATACTAGTCAAAGCACTCCCTGGACACGAGGCAAGTAGAGCCAGTCCAATGCTGGATGAAGCTGGAAGGGCCACTATATGGCTGACTAGATAAGTCAATGCCGGGTAGATCAGGAACTGGGATAAACACCCGGCTAGCGTCCCGCCGAGGGTGTTCCATTGTCGTTTGAGATCAATGGGATCCAGAGTGCACCCCATAGCTAGGTTGATGGCGAGAGTTGTCAGGAACATAAGAATAGTGTCGGAGATGTACACATTAAAACCTATGTTGCCGCTTTCATATTGGTTTGTCGTATTTGGCAAACCTGTTGTTGTCACATCATCCATTGTAAGATATTGGGTGACCATGTCCATTTGTAGTACAAGTTGTAATTCACCCAAAGTAGTGCGCAGTATTTGCTTTGTACAAGCTGTTATAGTAAAGCAAACATTTCATTCTACAGTTAAATATGATTCCTGCATGTTTACACACATAGTATTGATTTTGTTTGGATATTTCTGTCTACTGCGATGGGCATGAGAGCGAAATTGTCATAAGCTGTCAAACTAGCAAAAGCTACTTAACAAATAATAACAATAATAATAAACAAATGGGCCTGCCCATCTGTTAACTTCACACGTAGCCATAAAACACTGACTAGTGGTAAAGTCACCATAGAGTACCCAGAATGTATCAAACAACTGTGCCAGAGATAATTGTTATTGGCAACTACCAGGTACCAGTATTTATCGGTTAAATTTCTACCCCGCAGCGCACAGTGGAAGCCTAAATTGTATTTCATGTTGGATTTCTTTCTAATTAAGCTAACTACCAGCAACATGAACAATAAAATAACAAAAATGAGTGGCATGAATAATAAAAGTTGATGTCTCAGTAGTTCTATGATGTACTAATAATATCCAGCCATTGTTTGAAACCTACCGAAGTGAACCTTTCCTCTTTTGCATCACTTCTTTCCAAATTCTACCCTTGCATAATGCAAAACACTACATGGACGCTGAGCTCACATTTTTAACGTTCATACATTGTAGAACAGCTATCGCTATCGTCCAATCCTCAACTAATACCCAATACCACATTAACAGACTTACACCGGTGTAATTCCTGAGCTGGTGTAGAGCGAACATAATTGCAAAGGTACTGGACACCTTCGGTAATTGTCAAAGGCCAGTATTCTCACTTGGACTCAATTGGTCATCAAAGTTGCAAGAGAATGATGAAAGAAGAAAAAACACCATTGTTGCTGAAATTAAATTTTGGCCAACCATGAAATGTTTTTGTTGGTGTGTTGGTTGTCTGTGGACAAATAATGATATAGTGTGACGCGATCATGTAGGTACTGTTTGAGTTGCTCTGCCCTTGGTATATCAGATATGGGGAACAGTATGGAAACATAATTGGGGTATAGTTGCCCTATATGTGTGGAGGTTCTTCCACACACATTAGTGCATTCTTAAAAATTGTTTGATGTAATTTTTTATATGGCATTTTTACTGTACTAATAATATCCAGCCATTGTTTGAAACCTACCGAAGTGAACCTTTCCTCTTTTGCATCACTTCTTTCCAAATTCTACCCTTGCATAACGCAAAACACTACACTGACGCTGAGCTCACGCGCACGTTTTTAACGCACATACATTGTAGAACAGCTATCGCTATCGTCCAATCCTCAACTAATACCCAATACCACATTAAAAGACTTGCACCAGTGTAATTTCTGAGCTGGTGTAGAGCGAACCTCATACCATTAAAGGTACTGGACACCTTTGGTAATTGTCAAAGGCCAGAATTCTCACTTGGACTCAATTGGTCATCGAAGTTGCAAGAGAATGATGAAAGAAAAAAAAAACACCCTTGTTGCACAAATACAATTTTGGCCAACCATGAAATTTGGAGGGGATCAGGCTAAGAAAGTGCCACCAAAGTGCCACCGCTGCAAATGTATTCAGGACACCCATGAGGTTAACAACAGAACACTCAAACCAACTTCACAAATAAAGTATTCTAATGTGTTTAATTACCAGAACAAAAAACAAAACAAACATGCCAAAATGGCAAGAAATAATTACAGTGCTAATCTTTTCAGCAAGTCTGTATACAGTCGAGAGACACAAACATTGACTAAAATATGCGTTAACTAATTTGCTACTTTAATAGATGTTAAATTTGCATCGGGGATAAAGAATATTAATTTTTGTTTTTTTACCCATATACACCGATGTATGTAGCACTGTATACTCAGTACTTTCCCCGAGTCCTGTGAAAAAAATCACAGACATTTTTACTCGGGTGGGATTGGAACCCACGACCTTTGCAATTCTTGAGCAGTGTCATACCAATTTGCTACTTTTACACATGTCTGGACAAATTCAAACTCGGTTCTAAAAGAGTCAGTCCTGCAGAAAATAAAAATCGCTGCATGGGTGGAAATTTAACCAACTTGGTCCAGGACGTCACTAACATTATACTCACTGAAAAAGTATCGTAATGAGATAACTTGACACAGGGCACGCTTTTCTTCTTGATTTCATTTTGGTTGTCGACTGTCTGTAGTAAGCTGGAAATCGAACCAAGAATAGACACACGCAAAGCTAGCGGGCGATACGGCGTGCTGCCCATGGTAGCTAGGCTGAGAAAGATAATGCAAAGGTCTTGGATCTACCAACTTGAGCATTCTTGATCAAAGTGTCATGATTTATCGCAAGACCACACAGCGTGGCCTGGTGACAAGAGGCTAGTTTGACTCCTGTATTGAGCAGCAAACAACTTATTTTATTTATAGTTGCATCTGAGAAAAAAACTGATACATTGTTACATACAAGTGTTAACATACAAGTGTTATTATTTTCAAAAAGCAATTTTTTTTGTAGTTTTCTTAGGGGAGGGGGAGGGGGAGGGGGGGGGGGGTCAGAAGGAATGAGTCCCATTATGATTCATATCATATCAAGCTAATCCAGCGTAAGTTGTGAACATCTACCAGGCAGATAGTAGCTTCATGTAAAGTGAATTTGCTTTTATAAAACAACACATTTGTTTGCACTCATGCTTTCTTGCTAGCCTGTAAAATAGGCTTATATAGAAGCGCGGAATTATTCAATACCATAAGTATGCATTGATGTTTGGCTTACAGTAAGCAGTTCCTTGAAAAAGGGCTCTGTATTAACTTTAAACTAAGATGGATGGATGGTATACCCACAAAATATTGTAGGCTGATACAAGTCACAATACCAATACCCCCCCCCCCCCCCCCTCAAATGCGCTGTTGAGATACAGGGCTTTAAAGATGGCCAACAACAGTCTAAGCCAGCACTGTGTGTTTTGAAAAACCTAAAGTAACCATCTATTTCTAAAGCTGTGTCTGAGTTAGTGGCTGTGGCTGCAGCTGAGGCATCACATGAACAAGTGTTGAAGCATAGGGTGCCCATAGCAACACCACCCTTAGCAACAGCTGTAGCCATAGCCACTGATCTAGCTATGCCTAAAATGTGATAACTGGATATCAGACTATAGACTGTCTATTTAAAATGACTTTGTGTAAAGCCAATAGACACACTGTGTCTATACACAGTAGCTTGAGAATACCAGGCCAGATACTTCACGGAGGCAATGAAGGCCCAGGGCGATTGCCTCAATGCCCCCTGGTCTGACGCTGCCTTGGTGCCCTTGAAATGCTCCAGTAGAAAGTGACAATTTCCTCAAAGGGTGCACTCGGTGCCTGTGCCCTCTTAAAAACGAAGCATACCGGTCTGCATTACTGTGTTGGTACAAATTAAGTAAAAACAAACTATCCAACTAAATATTTTGAATCTTACCACCTCGTACATATTAATCATATTTACGATTGATAATGTATATAATTTGTACAGCATTTCTATAAAAACCTGATATTGTTTGATTTATGGAGCAACTTGCAGAGAGACAATGTTAATATGGACATTAAATTTTAGATTGTAAAACGAAGGATCGAAAAAATTTGCTTGCCATTTTAGTCTGGCACTTTCGATACAGATAAACAAAATATCACTGACTCTCAACTATTGAGGAGATATTGTACTAAGAAACACTATGCTAGCTTCAAATAAGGCTAAAACTTAAATTTGAGTGACTTTGTTCTCCTGACGATGACTAGAGCAAGCTAAAAATGTGCGTTAAAAATGATCCTATAAGATAAAGTAGTAGTCCCAGCCGCCCAGGAAGTAGTTAAAAGCGAGAACTGAGAATTCTCCTGATAAATCGGAAAAATCCACTCCTCGGTAGAATATATAGCAAGACAGTTCTCTAAAGTACAAACTCAAGTACATGTAGATACACATATGGTGTTACCGCAAACCAAATATATATTGATACCTCACCATGCAATGCATAAAATCATATATTTGTTCTTGTTTTTCACAATAAACTGCAAGTTTCATGTTCCACTGAATGTGAAAAGATTAAATTTTTCTATGAAATCAAATCCTCCTTTAAATTATTAATATACAAAACTCTTAAAGACAAAAATACCCATAGCAATTTGTTTTAGATACAATTTAAATGTTTATATAATACAAATTAATTGTTCCAATTAATATTGAAGAAAAAGAAGAGAAGCCTGTTTTTTAGAATCCATTTTTGCCAACCAAGCCAAGGATCAACAGAAACATGCTGCTGGATTTTAATGGGTCCGGAATTTTGTGTTTCACAAATGTCCAAACCATTTCTCGATAACACAATTTGACCATGCAATGGTTTCAAAGGTCACCAACATGCCATCAAGTTCAGATTCTGAACTTCTTTCTTCAATTAAAATCACAAACGCATCCACTCAAATGCGTCTAGTTGATCGACTAGTCAAAAAAGTTATTTATATGCACTGGACACCTTTGGTAGTTGTTGAAGAGTGCAGTATTCTCACTTGGTGTATCCCTTTGGGTGTGAAAAGCGCTATATAAAAACGGGTTATTATTATTATTAAATTTGTGAAAGTGTTCATCAAAGTTACAAAGTGAATAATGAGAAAACAAACCACACTGGTTGCACAAATTTGTGTGCTTTCTTCAGATGCATAGTAAATGGTTTCAGGCCTGAGCAGACAGATGATAAGATTAATGTTTCATAATAACAAAACAAAATGTTGGCGCGTCAATTTTCATTTATTTACTCTCCTTAGTGCATTGAATAATTACTTATCTCACTGCAAAGATGAATTATAACCATATTGAACCTACTGTAATTGAAATTACTGATGATTTGTGACCTTGCGGATAAAGATAGGGGACCAGTCTCAGTGTAGCATAGAGCAAGTTCGAGTGCGCGGATTTAGTCCACCAGTGGTCGACCACAGACTAGCAACGCACATGCGCAGTGACGTACTCACCCGAACGACTCGTTTGGTAGTCTAGTCAACCTTCCACCTTTTCGCTAAAGTTTCACTGGTTCCCCTCTGCGCTTAACACATGCTGTTGGGACCAGTGAAGAAACCATGGGCTCGAGGCTGGTTCCAAATGGTCGACCACAGTAGTCAACCAATGGTCGACCAGCCTGGGTTCGAGTCAAAATGGTCAACCTTAAGTTAACCATTGTGCACTCGAACTTGCTCCAAGTATCACTTAATGAGTGAATAATAATCATAGAGTTTTATAAGAACTAGAGGGCGCACTGGTGATGCCGCGTGCACAAATGGCACCAACATGACAGGACCGCAAGGAGACATGTGCCCCATTTTGTAAGATGAACGTTGTATGCGCGTTGAAAATGAAGTAGGCCTACACATCGGTGTGTGTGTGTGTATGATACACTGTGCAATGTTTTGTTTTTTTCAACTTACAAAATGGCCGAATGCTGGAGCGCCTAACTAGGCCTGTGCGCCCTGTAGTTCTTATATAGCTCTATGGTCATAATCAAGAGAGGGCGCTGTACTGAAAAGTTGCAGATCTGTTGTGATTTCTATACTCACTACACCCTTCTTTTTAATCTGCAAATTGAATTCATAACCCCTGTCCCTTCTTCTACTCTCATTACCGATGTATTTTGACCATGTCATTTGATCACTTAAGCCTGAAGCACACATTCTCACAATACAGAAAGCTATTGTTAAGTCGCCATTGGGGCTCAAGCAGGGCCAGGCGTAGTGCACTGTTGACTGAAGTTGCCATTGGAACTCTCGCAGAGCAAAGTGCACAGTTGACTAAAGTCGCCGTCTGTGCTGAAACAGTTTTAAACTATTTCTGTGTTTTTTATTAATATTCCCTTCTTTGAAACCTAGTGATGATTTCTTCATCCCGAATTTTTCCCTCAATTGCCTACTGTTGGACTCGCATGTCTTGCTTCATGTAAAACATGTATGACTCAGTTACTGTGCAAATTGCAATTTTCTTAATTTTGCCTATAAATCCTTCCAGTGATCGAAATCTATACTTTGAAAATCTGCTGAAAATCTGTTTTCCTGCTGTGGCTTTGGCTTGGTTGTGTGATTTCTAAATCCAAGATTGTTGTTGCTAAGCCGCTCTTGCGAGAAGGTGTCCTGGTATACCCAACTCAAGGAGTTCTCGTTGCGGCAAAGAATGAAGGTCTGGGATGAGAGACAGAGTTTTCTCCCAACACATCTTGAGGAGACTTGGTATCTTGAGCCATATTCTGATCAGGGAGTCGGATCTCTCGTCCCCTGTGGGGCTGACGACACCACCGTGGTAGTAAAGGCATCCCGACTGGATAGGAGGGAGGGAAAAATTAAATGAATATTCACAGAACTCTACAACAAATTAAATTAAAAACAGCACGAACAGCTGAAGTTACGGCTATGGCCGCCTCACTGTATCTACTGTAAGGTAGTGCAGCCATAAGCCATAACCTCCATTATTGGCTTACCGGTGTGATGGCAGACGAATGGAAGTACACAGGTTTTGGTAATCTGATGTCAAGTTGTGTCCACTGTAACGTGTCTAGATTAATTCTCCAGATGTCATCAAAGATTTTCTTGCCTCCGTAACCACCGGTTATGTAGCCCTCTGTTGAAAGTCAAGATATAAACGTATGATAATAACACTAATATTATTTGGTTCTTATATAGCTTTTTATCACACCCCTAGAGGCGTATCAAAGCACTCAGTATTTTTTCCTGCAAGGTATATGGAGCCCTGTTTTGATGTATGAGACCTATTCCTTTGAAGCACAATGAATGGTTTACAAGGTGCTGTGAGACAATATGCTGCCAATCAAATCGGGAACACCGGGAGAACACCTTCTCTTTACGATAAGTGCACTAGGTTCTTTTACATGCATTACACGACACAGGACCTATGGCTCTATGTCCCATCCTAAGGTCCCAGCAACAATGGTTATGTGTCTGGACACAAGTGTCACGACTGGAACTCGAACCCACACTATGCTGATCAGAAACACCAGAGCTTGTGTCAGGTATTCTTACACGCTCGACCTAGACATGCCAGAATACAGAAATACCACAACGACTGTAAACACTCTAACTAAGTCTTGAGACAAGAATCCAAATTTCAGGAGGAATGTTGAAAGGATTGCCTTTCTACCTTTTAGTAAACCCTTGGGGTTTAGGTTTCACAAAGCTTTTTGTAATAGTGTCCTCAGCACTAGAGAAGGAGACTGGGCACCAGTCTCAACAATGTAAACTTGATGTTGTTTGGTTGTGACCTATTTCTGCTTAGCAAATACATACTGTGCTAAGCATTTAAAAAAATGTTTAACAGGCTTTATGAAACTGTGCCGTGGGGTTGGTTTCACAAAGAACTTAGGACTAATCTTAACTTAGGACTAGTCCTTGGAGATATTAAAAACTTAAGGGTAGTCCTATACTAGGACGAGTAACTCGTCCTAACTCAAGACTAGTCAGAACTCTTTGGACATCCACCCCTGGGTATTCAAATGGACTCCTTCCACTGTATCGTCTTACCATTATTTAACTGAGCACAGCCGTGACAGCGTCTGCTTTCTGGGTAGCCATGTTGGGGGTCTTCAATCGAAACCATCAGCTGCCATTCTCTTGTCTCCAAGTCAAACACATGAATCTGTTTGGAGAGTCAGGAGTTAGTACATATTTCTACTCGGGGGTGTATTTGAATAGCAAAAAATATTGCTGTACACTTTTCTGCAGCCGACTTTATTAACCTGGGACTGACAAGTTAATTTAAAGTTTCAGCTTTACATGACAGTAGTTATGTTACGACCTTTTCGTTAATTCGTGAAGAGTTTCAGATGTTAGCACACAATAAAAGTAGTTCCGGCCGGCTGTCCCCAAAACTACTGATAATATTATAGTAACAATAATAATAGTGGCTTTGAATCTATCACGCATATCTGTCACTCAGTGACGCTCAAGGCGCTTCGCTTGAATAATGAGACCTACTCCTTGTTACTCAGCACCATGTAATGGTTTGCAAAGGTGCTGTGGTGCAATATGCTGCCAATCAAACCAGGAACACAGGGGTGAACCCTTTCACTTTTCGATAAGTGCACTGGGTTCTTTAATGTGTGTTACACAACACACGGGACCGGTGGCTTATGTCCCATTCAAAGTACTGTAATAATACTATAGTTAGGTTATGGTCACTTGACTTACTTTATCCAATGGGTACGCTTGTACTGAAGTGCCCCCACCTATGATATATAACCTCTTCCCATTGGTCAGGATTTCATGTCGGTATCTAGGCATCGGGACTTGACCTATTGACCCCATGTTGTTACTTGTGACCTTCTCCGTCAGGCATTCCTCCCAGCTGAAGAGTCTGTCCCAGTCGCCCGTTTTTAGATGACAGCGGTGGACATCGGAATTGTAGTCCCATCCCGTCGTGCCGCCGTAGACGTATAAGTGTTCATCTATCACAACCATGGCCTATTGAAAATAAATAATATATTTATACATATTGAGTATAAATTAATGTGTAAATATCATTCAAAAGGCTAAATTGTCTTTACCTGCAACTGAGAAGCCCATATCCTACTCTTCAACAAAAGCACAGGGCACCATAGCAAATGCTGTATTGTACTGTGTACAAACAATTTACAGGCTTGCCATGCTTGCAAAGTTTATTCACCACTCAAAACCACAGCGTATGATATGAAATGAATGGTCATACAGTAGAAAGGTTTTAAGCAAGGTTTACCTTTCCTTTGGATGTTAAAAACAAGTAGGACAATAATTTTGTGACAAGCTTAAAATAGTCTGGCACCTGTCCGTATCCTGGAACTGGTTCCATGACGCTTTCTTGTGACATGATCGACCGCCATTTTTTAGTCTTTAAGTTCAGGAACCAGACATCATTGCTGGTGGTCGGGCCAAATGGGAAACCGGTGCCGCCGAATATCATGATGTGGTTACTGCAGAGTACCATTGACATGGATGCCAGCTGCATCGGCATGCGTCCCCTTGTCTGTAACCTGGACCACATGTTGGTATCAAAGTTGTATCTCCATATCTGAAAGAAGAAACAAATTGGAATGGTGGAAATGTTGTCTACACTTTGTTTGTAAAAATAGACTGTGTAAGACTTATACAAGTATTTAACTGTTCGAATCAGTTAAAAAGTAAGCACTGAACTGATACTGGATCTATGTTGGGCACAGACTTTTGTTTTTTAACACTGCAGTTCCTCAGATCATGCTCACAAGTTTCATGTGTTTAAACAGCATACAAAGGAACCAGACGTCTCCCCAAACTATCAAAGTATGAGACTTGTACAGCTCTTACTAATTTATTATGCAATGTTTAGTATTTGCATGGAGGAAAAATTAGCAGTGTTGTAGTCAAATTACTTTGGTCAAGCCTGAGTCCATGTCTTGAGACACTTGGGTCGAGTCCATGTCTTGAGACACTTGAGTCAAGTCCAAGTCACTGAGTCTCCCCCTGCCCTAGGGTCACTTGGGTCAACAAGTCAGAGTCCAAGTCTTGAGTCACTAGTCAGAGTCTTGAATCACTAAGGTCGAATCTGAGTCAGAGTCTTGAGTCACATGGGTCCAAGTCATTTGTTTCCAGTCCAAGTCCTGATGAGACTCTCCTTTAAATTAAAAGAACTTGAGAGCTTCAGTGTATATGTATTTAGCAGATCGAACTGGAACTGGCATTGTTACCATCTCAGGTATCCATTTATATCCCTGGGTGAAGAGAAGCAATTATTACTCTTGAATGGACAACAAGTGTCATTTACTTGTCAACTTCTATATAATTATGCCTTTTTCATGCCCCATTAAAAAGAGAATGTTCTAAACAAAAGTTTCTTACTTCCTGAAAAAGAGGAAAAAGCATTTCTTCATTTCGACCAAAGTAGTCCTGCAGCGTTTCCAGATCAGGGTTGTAGCCTCCAAAGATATAGAGATTATTGTCGTCTGCTACTGCCGCATGACCACTTCGTGCGCAGGGTTTATATGGTTTTCTCCAATCTAAAACTGAATGGCAAAACAAATTGTACAACACCAAAACCAAAATGCGTATTTTCATCAATCTTTTACTCGGCAGAACAATCAGATTTAACTTACTCAACAAGATTTATTGTTTAGTTTACAGGGAAAAGGAAACAAACATGTTCTTTATGAAAGTTGCTTGCTTCCTGAAAGAGAGGAAAAAAAGCATTTTAGATCACCAGGAGCCATTAATCAAACATGATAATGACACAGTTAGCTCTTAAAGCCATTGGACCCTTTCGGTAAACAGTGTTGTCCAAGGCCCACACTTTGTGTACCACAACCTCTATATCAAATAACAAACCTGTGAAAATTTAAGCTCAATCGGTCAACGGAGTCGGGAGAAAACAACGAAAAAACCCACCCTTGTTTCCGCGCGTTTCGCCGTGTCATGACATGTGTTTAAAATAAATCCGTAATTCTCGTTAACGAGAATTTATATTGTTTTGCTGTTTTCTCAAAAAGTAAAGCATTTCATGGAATAATATTTCAAGAGAAGTCTTTCACCACTACCTTCTGTAAACCCTGTAAGTTCTTTGTAAATCTGTGAACTTTTATTTTTTGTTCTGAACTGAAAGGGTCCAATGGCTTTAAGGAGAAACTAAATCATTTATAACTGCAGTATTTTTTTTGAGAAACAGTGGAATGGTTGGGTAGGATTTAAATTGAAATTGACCTGGGCCCAATTTAATGGCTCTGCTTACCGCCAAATTCTGCGCTTACGATCACATTTCCCGCTTACTTGCAAGCACCACATTTCTGGCTAGCCTTGTAAGCTTAACTGCCTAGTAACGTGGAGTACCCATGCGCAGAAGCCAAAATTCGCCGCTAACCTGTGAAATACGCTTCCCAGAAGCAGAACTTCAGAAGCTGCTTATGATAAGCAGAGCCATGAAATTGGGCCCTTTTCACATTTGTCAGTCAGGGCTTGGAATTTATACTAGATTATTTCAGTATTAGGCAGTAAACTCATGATGATTGGACAAGTCTGGCAGTCTTGGGTTTTCAACTGATAATACCTCACTCAGTATCTTGAACAAAACAAAAAAATAAGTTCAAATGTTGATTTTCCGTCTGATAAATATCTTTTAATAATAAAAAATAAAAATAAAATCATCTTTCCAGTTAAGCTTGGGCGATATCGATTTATTTTATTCACGATATATTGCCGACATTATATCGCGATATTCGTTATAATCGCAATTAATTAAATTTGACATCATCAGTCTTCAAACTCCAAGTGAAAGTTGTAGAAGAGACAGTCATAGCATAAGAGAGGTGTTCTAATGACCTATTCTTCTGGTTTTAGTCCAAACCTATGGGGTGCAAGATGTCTCAGCTAGCAAATACATCGCGATATTTAATCGATATCGCGATATATCGCGATATATATCGATGTTTCGATTAAAACCACATCCATCCGATATCAAAATTGTTTCCAAATTAATATTGCGATATTCGATAATATCGTGATATCGCCCAAGGTTATTTCCAGTTTTCCCTCCGTTTTGATTTGTTGTCTTGTAAAACAAGTTCTGGTCTAGTAAAACGTTTGAGCTACAAGTCGAAGTCCTGCAGTCATTTGTACTTTCAGAATCAATATATTACATAGTTTTATTCTTATAAGTTGCACATTAATTTCCGTAAAAAAGCCATTGGAACCCTTTCGGTAAACCCTTTTGTCCAAGGCCCACACTTCGTGTATCACAACGTCTATAACAAATAACAAACCTGTGAAAATTAAGGCTCAATCGGTCATCGGAGTCGGGAGAAAATAACGGGAAAACCCACCCTTGTATCCGCGCGTTTCACTGTGTCATGACATGTGTTTAAAATAAATCCGTAATTCTCGCTATCGAGAATTGATATTGTTTTACTGTTTTCTCAAAAAGTAAAGCATTTCATGGAATAATATTTCAAGAGAAGTCTTTCCCCACTACCTTCTGTAAACCCTGTAAGTTCTTTGTAAATCTGTGAACTTTAATATTTTTTTCTGTACCGAAAGGGTCCAATGGCTTTTAGACTGAGGACTGCTTTATTATTTAAATTGGATCAGGCATCCTACTAAGTACACAATAATCATCCAATTCAATTTAATTCAATTACAAAAACTTTATCCTTCTTACAGGCAATTACATTAGTTGGCCAGCTCCATAAGAAAACAATAACCCTATTCTCCTGAAAGGTTGCAGACCATCCGAGGATTACCACAACTATGTGGCATACCATCATAAATGAGCAACCAAGAGTTTTTGTGATGAGTCACCATGTGACGGATTTCGGTAAAAAAAGAAACTACTGGAACAATGAATGAGTAAAGTAGCATACACCTTACAGAACATTCCCATGCCATAGTGATTGAGTGCGCCAACAATTACAATTACATCACGGATAAAATTGCACAACACAATTCTTGGTTGATGAATAGGACATTGCACAATGACAAGAAATTTACTTTGGTTCGTTTTCACTATAGATAGTAGTGCTTTGCGACTCCTAGAACTTCCGCTATCGTATTCGTAATAATACTAAAGGAGATGATAGCGGAACGAATCTTACAGTTCTAGAAAAGTGCTTTGCTTGCTACCCCAAAAAAGACACTAATGCCTCCCCCTGGCCCTAACTTCTAAGTAAAAATTTGATTGAAAATTTTAATGATCTACCTCCATCCATGATATAAATAACATCATTTGATTTAGATAGGTTACCTTTATTTATCATCATATCAATATAAACCATGTTAAATGTAATAAAATAGGTCTACAAAATTGGAATTGTTATCAACGCTGTACTGTAGTGTAGCAATAACGTGTTTCAGTTGGTGTTGCATCTATCTATTTCTACCTCCACAATCCATGGGGTTACGGTTGCACGGTGATGGGGGAAATCCCAACTCCCGTCCCCCGAAAATTGGGGATTCCCGTTCAACCGTGCATGCGGATAACTTTCCGTATGGCGCTAGCTTCCTTGAGTTGAGAGTTTCTGTTATTTGTGGCTAGTGCGCGGGGGCAGTTGTGTACACGTATTCACGTTTCCATCAAATCAAAGGTTACGAATGAACCCCGCACTCTGTCATCATGCCCGTGGCATTTCTCCGTATGTAACGTACGTTAACAACTAACTAAAGACCAAACACAACTGAAGCTCATCATACAATTACACACTCACTTAAAACATTACCTATTTTGTGACGTTTTCTTGGTGAGATACCAACAAATTTTCCTATATTAATATCTTCACGTTTTGGTTGAGGAGTTTCATCACGATCAACTTGAAAAGGGTACATCTTTCCCGACAAAAACGTCGTTGGAGTAGCCATTCTTCTCAATTTCCACCACAAAACTTGATTAGTCGTCGTCTCGTTAATCATCCGCCAATAGAGGGCGCTGTTTAAATGGTCCACTAATTTTTGAAAACACACCTTGCTTTTATTCTCTCATAGAATAGCATAGGTACAGTGCAAAGTGCATATTGAGTAATACCATGGAGGTGGTAATACTTAAAAGTCTCACAGCTTTTTTTATTAAAAGGAAAATTAACCATTCACTCTAGAATTTTGATTTTTTTTTGGTTCAATTATGGGTTCAATATTAGGGGTTTCCTTAGTCTCGATGGAAAGAGTTAAATAATAACCAAGATTTCATTCAGATATAAATAAGTTTACTTCAACAAAATTATTCTCATTCATTTCAAAAAGTTTATTTTCTCCACTTGAAGGCAAAGTTCACATTGTTTTAATCCTTAATAATGTTGACGTTTTAAATTATCAGGTGAACACTTCATTTCCAAAGGTGGATGCATATTTGGGATGTTGCCGGAAATCTGGAGCAAATAATGTCCACGCAGGAAGATTAATCGCTATTAGGAATCATACACAATCTGAGAAACGATACTGACCTCTGATTAAAATGTTGGGGCAGAAAACTGCTAACTATGTATTAAACCACATTACTTCTCAAAAAAGATTGTATTGTCGTAAGCTAGTGTTTTCTTCTTAAGTGTAACAGTTCTTATTGGATTTTAAGAATGATGACCTAAACGTATACCTTTTCTTTAAGCCAATGTATTATGTTAACATTAAAGGAACACGTTGCCTTGGATCGGTCGAGTTGGTCTTTGTAAAGCGTTTGTAACCGTTTGTTATAAAATGCATATGGTTTGAAAGATATATTAAAAGTAGAATATATGATCCACACAAGTATCTTTCGAAATTGCGTGGTTTTCCTTTTATCTCGTCGACAAACACGGTCGGCCATTTATGGGAGTCAAATTTTTGACTCCCATCATTGGCCGACTGTGTTAGTTAGCAAAGTAAAAGGAAAACCATGCAATTTCGAGGCAAATGTGTGTGGATCATTGTATTCTACTTTTAAAACATCTTTCTAACCATATGCATTTTGTAACAAACGGTTGTAAACGCGTTTTAAAGACCAACTCGTCCGATCCAAGGCAACATGTTCCTTTAAGGCCATGTGTCCAAATGAGCAGCTATGCTATGCGTTACTATAGTAAACCAAACATATCTCTTCCCTTTAACAATACATATTTATATACATTTGAATGTACATTATTACAAAAGTATGGCAGTACACAGACAACATACTAGCAACATTCCTATACCTGATTTTTAATTGACCCTGTGAGTTTACCATTAGTACCATAAGTAGTGTTTTCCTGATGCACTTGTGTCCTTACGCAAGACACTTAACTGTTGCTTCAGCTTTCGGATAGGATGTAAAGCCGTTGGTCCCATGTGTTGTGTAACGCATGTAAAAGAACCCGGTGCACTTATCGAATAGAGAAGGGGTTCGCCCCTGTGTTCCTGGCTGTGGCTGCTGAATGTGCAGTAGCACCTTGTAAACCGTTAAGTAAAGGTGCTACATAATGATGTCCCAGAAATTCATAACCTCAATAACCTATCTTTCTTTATATATATACTAAGCACCATGAGTACCATGATGGTAGATACATGCGCTATAAGACTTTGATATATATTATTATATTGTTACTTGCAATTTCAGTCCAAAAAAAAGGCAATTGTCCAAAACAGTCTAGACATGAAACACTATGTGGACATACATGAACACACACCCACACAGTGTTTTTTAAAGTGTTTCTTACAACATTGAAGAATAAGATTTTCATTAAGTGCAAAGAACACCGGACAGTCCACAGGGTGATTGCAACAACACAGAACAGTGCTGTGTGTATTTGTGTGATTGGGGGGGGGGGGGTGCAAAGCTGTTGCTTCACTTGATTTCTTTTACGATAATGCATCATCTTACCCATGGCTTAGATATCACTGGGCGCCCATCCTATCTTTCTCCAGATGAATTGAGTGGAACCACACTGCGGCTAAAAGGGTAAATAGTCTGGCACCTCTTTAGTTTAATGACAACATTTGAACCCTAGACTCAGGACACCAACAACAACAACACTCCGCTAAAGATAGTCACATTCGATTCCATCACTCAATGTGCTTCAATCTGTCCAAGACGCTCCGAGGTATCCCAAGATCTTGCAATTTGGCGATATTCTCAGAGTTCAGATTGGGTAACAATGACACGACTTTCCTTAGTGCCATGTCGAGGAGTGGCGGGATAGTCAACCAGATTCTGTAGAGTCCATTAGTTCTGTTTCTATCCTCCAAACAGGTTACACCACCGAAGATGTACATGCACTTCGACTGGTTTGAAATCAAAATGAAAAATAAAAATGGCAATAACGAGCATTGTGGGTTTGATTCCTGGTCATGACACTTGTGCCCTTGAGCAAGACACTTGACCATAATGACGTTGTAAAAAGTTGAGAAGGTAGCATATTCTGCTCTACCAACCAGGCTCCTATTGTGGATGATACATATGCCTACATCCTTATGAATTGTCATGGGGTATAAACCCTTTTCAAGGTGGCAAGGTGCCCCTAGTGATAGTTGATTTGGGTTGTGGCCCAAATCAGTTTAGTGTAGCCCTCACATTAACAACTATTAGATATTATACTTACTGGGGTTATTGCGGCTGTATGAAAGTAAGCAGGAACCGGCATTAATGCTGGTATCTTGCTCCATTGCAAAGAGGGTAGTTCTAACTTCCAAACATCTCCAAACACCTTTCTGTGGTTGTGACCTCCACAAATGTAAACCTCTGTAAATGTTAACAAGTCAAAATTAGTCAGTATTAGTTCACAAGATCATGTAAACTTTGATACGTGTAAATGAGCAATAAGCAGACAAGCTTATAACATCAAGCTTAAATACAGACGTTTTCTGCTTACTGTTTAGCAGTTTCTATGTGTGCTAACTGTCACTATTTCTGCTTACAGTAGAGCAACTCATAGCACAGTTTCTATTTCTGCTTAAAGATCAACCATTAGCAGAGATTTTATTTCTGCTTACAGAGCAGTCCTTAACAGACTTTTAATTTCTGCTTTTTCTGCAAAATTGCTGTTTTTTAATAAATGTTGCCCAACAAATTTTCAAAAAGGTAATTTATATAATCTTATTTTCATTTTATCAGCATGGTAATTTACCAGCTTTTTGTACTATGGAAAATGTTTGTAATTTGAATACAACTTTTGCACCATAAAATAAAGGAAACAAGAGTTTTTCTTGGCGCTCACCGTTCTTCCACTGTACACAACTGTGGTACTTTCTCCTCAGTGGAAAGCGATCAACCAAGCACGGTTTTGTCATCTCTGTACTCCACAAATTGGTCTCCAAACTGTAAACATGAATCTAGGATAAAGTGAATAGAAGGTCATGGTATTTCAGAAAAGACATTTTCGCTGAAAAAGGAGCTGTAGAAATTCCTTCCATGTGGTCAAACTTGCAAGTAGGTCATTGCTTTGCACCGCTACAAAGTAATTTGTTTTTTACAATGCTGCAACTTATGTTCAACACATTTGGAGCTGTATAAATTCTTTTTAAGTGGCCAAACTTGCAATTACTTTATTGCTTTGCACTGCTACAATGTAATTGGTGGTTTTGACATGGCTTGACCTTGTTGTCTAATACATTTGATTAACAAATACATTTCATTAACATGAGCTCGTGGACACTAGTTCAGATGCATCGTACTTTTGTTGGAGTAATAGATACATATCAAGAGCAGAGTCTAAGGCTGTGTCATAATTGATAGTATTGGTTGGCTGGCATGTTGACAAGTCAAATTTGTCGACACTGTTGTTGCCGCCAATGGCCATAGGCATAGCTGAAGTAGTTTGATTTTAGCCTCTCACTCTAGCTACTCTCAATAGTGTGCAAGACTTAAGATTTATAAATGACTAACCGTTGAAGGCCTAGAACTGAGCCTTGGGGTGCCTTATCACACCTAATAAGCCCCCACTTGTTAGGTGGATACACTGCTGTAAAAATAATATTTTATTTTAGAAAGAGAGAAATGTCAAAATGAACGTTACCTTGTCTTGATATTTTAATGAATGCAATTCCGTCCAGCTGCTTCCAATAACGTATAATTTGTTGTTGTGCCATGCCAAGCCATGTCTATACATGCCCCTAGAGGGCGCTTCAGGGTCATCCTGTGTGGTCTGGTCCGATAGGAGAGACCAAGTCTGGCTCCTGGCATCCAGACAGTGAACATCAGAATCAAACAAGTAGTCATCACTGGAGATCTGCCGGCAACCTCCATAGAGGTACAAACAACCATGTCTTAAAACCATTGCCTGCCGAGAGAAAGAAAGTCACTCTTAACATCAGGATTTTAAAAACCCTTACCCACTGTCCATAAACATTTGTCAGTAAGATTACTGACTATTATGAAATGTGCACAGTAGAACAAATTTATCTATGCAATTGCCCACATCATGTCATATTCAAAAACACAAGATGTGTACGGTCATCAGTTTTTTGGCGCGATGCTTAAATCACTGGCCTCTGGTCCAGTGCTAATTTCATATTGCAGGCTGGCAGAGTTTATCTATCGTATCATAGCAGATAATACTGAACAGTCAACCAGTAAATCTTTAACTTGTGGATCTTGAAACTATGAGAAACATTACCGCCTATAGTAATAGTTTCCTTGAAAAAAGACTGCACTCTGGATCTGAAGAACAGTCAGTGAATAGACCAAAAAGTGACCCCAAACTGACCTGCCCATATTTTCCTGGAGGGCGTTGACCCTTGCACGCCAAGGTGGACCATGTTTTGTCTTTCAACTTGAAGGCTATAACATCGGAGTTACTCGTCTCACCCCACGGGTAGCTGGTTCCACCGAACATAAAAAGCGTTTGGCCATGCAGTAGCACTGCAGTATACAGATGGGTAGAAGAGACATTGCAAACATTATTACCAGTAGATTTGATTTGAACTCTTTGGAACAGTGTCCCACTTCAACTTAAACAAGCAGATGCCTGTTCTCAATCTATAATACAACTCAAAACCTATCTATTTCAGAAATCATAGCTTTGGGCTTTTGGTTGTCTTTGAGTGTTAAAAAGGGTACTTTTTTTGCGCCAGGAGCGTCATCCTTGACAGACATGGCGCACTAGAAATGTTCAATAATATTATTATTACTTCACATTGGATGCAAGTAAAACTTTTCCAAACTGAATAACAGTGGATGTCTAGGTTTTTAAACGATGTAGAAACTGCGCTCATTTCTTCAGCAGCGCCACGCATCTGGAACTCTCTACCACTTAATCTTCGATCTTGTGTTTGTACCGCAAAATTCAAGTCTCTTCTCAAAACTTATCTCATGTCACAGGTTTTCAAGGATTAATTTTGTTGTGTCTGTTTATCTTTGTGTTGTTTTTTTATATATATTTTTTTAATGGTTTTACTGCACCTTGAACACCCAGCAGGGTGAATATGAGTGATAACATGTCTTATTATTATTATTATTATTATTTCAGTTGATATATAAATTCGCCCCCGATATTCCTTTATGTAGTCTGCACAGGCTGTGCTACACTTCATTTGTTGGCTTTTTGAGGGTAGACTGGTCCGGAAAAGCGGGATGGGTGTATAATAAGGACTTTGTTTGGTAATATGGGGGTCTGTTGCAAGGGTAGGGTCAAGTGCGATGATAGGATTGGCTGTGAGGGTAGGGGATGGTGGGGAATGGGTCGAGAGAACAACTGCAATAACACCATAAGGATCAGCATGCGTGCATTTATGCCTCCGCCCCCCAATGTACTTCTAAATTGATTATATATTTGTTTGCAGTAACATCATGTGTGTATCTGCTTGCCAGGTAGATTGTGTTCTTTAGTGAACTGTCTTGCTTTATACTCTATTACTGCTGAGTGGATTTTCGGAATTTGTAAGCCTTCTCCATTCTGAAAAGAACTGTCCTGCTTTTTAAAAACTACCTGGGCAAAAGATAGAAAATCGGGAGGGACTACTACATCTACTATTAGTTACCTCACAGTGGATAATTATTAAACTCACTACCTCAGAGTGAGTTATTCTCAATGTTTCAACTAGCTTGCTCTAGTCATCATGAGGAGATAAAAATTGTTTGTCAAAATACTATCAACATCTATTGTAATACTTAATTCCCTTTGACGTCTTACTTGACATGGAAGCTGCTTCCCAGGGTGCTTCTCCAAATGTCCTCACTTCATGCCACGTTTCCGTGTAAAGATTAAAACACAACATCTGAAAAGAAAATATTGGGCAAAACATTTTCAAGTGTATGAATGACTTAACCAATTGCCTATTTTGACCTGTGAGGGCAGAGATGGTGCTTGTGATTGATTTAGCTGACTAGCGCATATTTGTTGCACAGGCTGTATACTCCACAGGGAGCTAAGATGGTTTAAGGTTTGATTTAAGACCCAGTGACCAGGGGCAATATTTTTGGAAGCATGAGACACCCTTTGGGCTGTGATAAAGCGCTGCATAAAAATTGATTATTATTATTAATGATTTATTAGTGAACTTTAACAAGTTCAATTCAATGCAGAGTTGTTTAAGTCACACATGTACACAACAAGATGTCTTTCAACTAGGACAATTAAAAGCCCTATCAAGTACATTTAATATTAAGTAATGTTTATTTTTTTCTATGCCTGTGTACTTTAAACTTCAACCAGAGTAGATCTGAAGGGCCAGTTTTTCAATCACTTAAAAACATCTGAGCAGTCAAGCACAAGTAAAGTATAACTAGAAATATCAAGAAACCATAGTATCGTTTCTTCTTTTTTAAAGGAAAAGAAATTTCTGATAAACTTAAAAAATGAACTTTTTCTTTGCTAAATTTCAAAAGATAATTAGGCCTAACATAGATGGAAATTTGCATCTGGGATATGATGTTTGGGTTTTACCCATGACCAATGAGTGTTACTGTTAGAATAGTAGCTCTGCATACTCAGTAGAGGCCTACTTTCCCCGAGCTCTGTGAAAAAAAAAAAAACTACCGTTGGCGTTGTTGTTCAAAAATTTAAAAACTTTTATACCTCCCTGAATACTTCATTACAAAGAGTAATTTCCTTGTAGACTGGTTGAGTTAGAGTAGTTACAAACTCCGGATGGTAGCCACCGAAAACAAACATGTTGATTCGATCTGTTGCACAACAATGACCACTCCTGGCAAAAGGCTCAGCTATCCAATTCAAAGAAAGAAAGAGTCACATTGCAAATGAAGGTGTTGAGAATTTGTACAAAATAATTGCACATTACAAGCAACACCAGCAACATTGATTGGCTTGATCAATTATTAATCATTTGTTTGCTTATTTTTCTAAAGTGTTGTTGATGTTCCTCCAATTCCAAGTTGCAAATTAATCATTTTTAATGAATTAATTTTGTCCCAATAAATATTAAATAAATAATAGCAATCTTGTAAGTTGAGTTGTATTTATAATTCGCCTTTGGAATTTTAAACAAAATATACGCCCTGACTAACTAATCCAGACCAGAGAGAAGCAAAACAAGAACCAACACTGACACTGTACAACTAGCGAACATTAACAACACAACATCAACAGATTACACAGTACACTCACTGCTCACTCAGATCTCAGATCAGAACAACAACAACAAACAACCATTCAATCTTCAAAGTTCAACTTCAACATCATCATCATCTGATCGTGAGCAGGGAAAAACAAAACGGCCAAACTAAGGAACAAATCGAGCTCACACTTTCACACTTTCGTTGTTCAATTCCGTTCAGTTTGTAAATCAGATATATTTCCTTACCATTGGAATCAGATCTTGATTTGTTGGGCTTGATACAAACAAACTGCCCGACATCCATCCTATCTGTGGGGGCTGCCATCTTGGAATATTTATCATTAACACATTTTGCAGCTTCCCCATCACTGCTCGTCATTGGTCAATGAAAATAACTTTGATAGAATCGAACCAATCACAGTATGTTTCACTGAAGTAGTTAGGCAAGCAGTATTTACGGCACGTTCGCCACATTTTAGTGTCGTCTGCTAACTTTCTTCACAACTATTAGCAAACGAGCTCATGTTGTACCAGAAAGGAGTTTGGAAAATAAAAGTAACATCTTTTTTTTCTTCAAAAATACAAGTATGTATGGTAATGAAGAAGCACACACATTTTTTTTTTTTTTCCATTTACTATTTTAACAAATGGCACTTGCCTTTATTTGTTCTGCCCATTATTACTCTTTGAAAGATCCATAAGCTTTACTGACTTGAATTCACAAACTTATCATTTTAAAAACAAATATATAATTCCTTTTCCCAATTTTCTGTGTATCAAAAACCTTTAATAAATAACCAACATATAAAAAAAACACAGGCACAAAAGCTGCCCCAAACAAAATAATTACAATAATACTTTTTTATTATTATCTTTATAATTTTTGTTATGATCAATAACAGCGTTAACGGTTGCTTTCATAATTTGCTACCAATAACTGTGTCCATCTCAGAATTGCACTTCTCTCAAACTACTGAAAATTGAAATAAAACATTGGCTGTTGCTATGGTTACCAGCAAAAATGTAATTTCACATGTAGGCGCCTATCATTTGTGACATCCTACTTCCTTTTGCTAAGCAGAACATTGTCAGTTTAAGCAACTCTATGAAAATGGGTCCTGGGACCAATTTCATAATGCTGTTAACATTTCTTTGCTGAGCCAAAATTGAGTGGGGTACTTGTTGCAATAATTTAAACTTGGTGGAATTTTGGCTGATGGTACCTAAGTTTCTGCTAAGCAAGATTTCTGTGCTTAACTGGGCCCTGGGTACGATTTCATAAAGCCTAAAAGCACAAAAAACGTTTGCTTAGGAAAAAGGGTTACCAGCCTGAAAACCATACGGCTTCCATTGCTGCGACTGGTACCCCAGTCATTTCTTGCCTCGCTAATAAATTTGCTAAGCAGAATTTCTGCTTAATAGCTTTATGAAAATTGGCCCCTGGTCAGTAGAAGAAACTAGCTGCAGCATGTTGAGTCACGCAAATACGGATTTGTTAGAATTTCCCAAAGCTAATACAGCCATAGCCACTTGTTCTGATATATTTGTTTGAATATGCTACAGTAAATATCTTCTACTGACCTAGGTACAATGGTGATAAGCCATTGAATAATGCTAAATTAAATTTAAAAATAAAAATAAAAACAAAAGCTTGTGTACTAGAAATAGTTAATAATTGAAGGCTCCAAAAGCTGAAATGTTTAAATACATGTAGTCAGAATAAGGCCTGAAATACATCTAAAAGTATCATAGTTTTCTTAATACAACTTGCTAAGAATCAATATTAGTAACTGAATATAAAGCAAAATATAAATGTACATTTTTTTAAATTCCCCAAATCAAGTCCTCTAAATCAAATTAGAAATACTTGTATTCTATTAAAAAGACACAGAGGGGGAAAATGATGTTTTAAAATAGTTACAAGAGCTTTCCACAATATATAAAATGATCAACAATCAAAGAAGACTGTGGTTTGATTGATTATGCATGCTGAGTCTCACATAAAGCATAGTTTGTTTTTATTTTTAGTTTATTCATTAAATGAATGTTCTTTTATCAACAAAACAAAAAACAGGCATACCTTGTAGAAAAAATAAATAGGTGCTTTGAGATATCTTCAAAATTTATTAAAGGGAAGGTACAAGTTTGTGATTACTCAAAACAAATATGAACTTAAAATCTGACTTGGTAACAAGCATTGGAGAGCTGTTGATAGTATACAACATTGTGGGAAACGACTCCCTCTGAAATAGTAAAGATTTTGAGAAAGAGGCAATTTGTCACTAAAATAATAAAAGACTTCTAGCCAGAAGTCTTTTATTCCTATCTGAAAGCACACAAACTTGCCCAACAAGGGTGTTTTTTTCTCTCATCATTTTCTCGCAACTTTGATGACCAATTTAACTCAAATTTTCACAGGCTTGTTATTTTATGCTTATGTTGGAATACACCAAGTGAGAAGACTGGTCTTTGACAATTACCAAACATGTACCTTCCCTTTAAGCACAACATAATAACTGCCTATTTTCATTTATTAACCAGAGCCATGAAGTTGCAGCCTGAACTTTTGTAAGCATTTTCACTTAGGTTTTGTAAAACTAGAATGCTCTTCGTTTAAACAAAGTCAGACAAACTTCAGTAAAGAAAAATAGCAGCATATTTAATACACCCTTGTATAACTCTTTGCATAGACAATAGTAATGGCTCTGATTTAAAACTTTTACCCAAAATACAATGCTTTTTATATTTTTGTATATAAATATCTTAGATGAATATATTAGAAGAAATAAAATAGAACAGGTGACCCCCCAAAAAATGCCAAATCCCCCCCAAAAAATTCAGTTCAAAGAATCAAAAAAACCATTTGGACACATTAGGCAAACAAAAGTTTTGATAACAATCTTCAAATATTTGACACAAAGAGCCAAAAAGTAAACTCAAAATTTGTTTTAAGTGCCTGCCAATAAAAAAAAAAATACAAACAGAAACATGAAATTTTTCGAGCTCTGAACACCTAAAAAATGTTGAATTTTGTTTTGACTCATCCTTTTCTTTGAAGACAATTTAATTTAACCAAAAAAAATTATGACATGTCTTTGTCAAAAAGTATGAAATTATTTGATATTTTCATGGAAGAAATTTGACTTATCTTTTTGGTCCGCTTCAACTTTCACAAATAACCTGACCTACGTCTTGGTTAGGGTTATCAATAACACAAATACTTTTTTGTTCATTTTAGAGTGACCAACAGACTTAGCTCAATTATAGAACTTAATTTCATAAAGCCTGTAGGATAAAAACAAAATTAGCACGAAAACCTGTGAAAAAATTGGTTGGCAGTTGAAATATCACAAGATTTAGATTGTTGTGGTTGGTATTCAAATCATTTTTTTACTGTAGGAAATAAACTTTCTGTTTAAAAGCCTCAGGAGGATAAAACTAATTTTGTCATTTTGCAAAATCTAGACTCGGTGGGTTAAAAAAGCTCAACAAACAAAAAATACAAAGCAAATATAAGTTACCAGTTAAAATAACACAAGGTTTAGGTTGTTGTGATTGGTATTCAAACCATTTTTTTTACTGAAGGAAATAAATTTTAACAGCTTTAAGAAGATAAGATAAATTTTGACATTTTGCAAAATCTAGACACGGTGGAAACAATTCTCAGTAAAACAAAGTACGAAGCAAATAAGTTACCATTGACATATCACAAGGTTTAGGTTGTTGTGATTGGTATTCAAATATTTTGTTATTACTGTAGCAAATAAATTTTCTGTTTAACAGCTTCAAGAGAGCATTTTTTGAAATCTAAACTCGTTGGGTTTAAAAAGCTAAGCATTGAAACAATCTGTGCAAAGCAAGCATGTCATAACTCTGGTACCTGACAAATTTTTGCTTAGGGAATACATTTTTGGGTAAAACAGCTTTTGAGTCATAGATGAGTCTTGAGGTTTAGTGAGGTTTAGCCTCAGTGATATTTTATAATCATAGGATTATTAATTTCTCGAGTAAACAAAACAGCTTTCTGATGGCGTCCAAAACATACAAACCTATTACACTAACAATGTACCGATTTACTTCTTAATCAAATGTCAGACTATACTTTTTTGGTGATGTAACCCACAACTTGTGGGCGGGGGAGTACAGCAGCCGATTCCACGAAACGCTAGGATTAATCCTACATATCCCGTTAGGACTGGTGAGTAACTCATCCTAACTTAGGATAGGTTCAATGTGGCCGTAGCATTTATGAATGGAACTTAACTCGTTCTAAGATTAATCCTAAGTTCGGAAAAGTTTGGTGAAATAAACAGCTGGTAATTAAGTTAGTATGAGCCAATTATATAAAGTACATTTTTTTCTTGACCTCTGACCTTCCAAGGTCCCTGCTGTACGCTCGCTGACCTCTAATCTACCCCTTTTGGGGCGGGGCATCATCAGGGGGGAGTAGTTTACGACAGTTGCTGCCCTTGCACAGTTGCAAGAGGATAAGGCGTTTGTGCATATCTGCTAGCTTAGTTGGTGGTATAGATTTGATTGTGTTTGTTAACTGATGTGGATCCTTGACTAGATCGTAGTACTCCTGGAACGACTGTTGGGGAAGAATATCATTATTATTATTACGTAGGATTTGAAACTTTGCATGGTGGAAATACGATATAGAAAGGTTTGCGATAACACCATTTATCTTCAAGGGCGCGCTAATCCTCCAATCAGATTCGCAGAATGGAGTGGTGATAAAAACCTATATTGCACGGCTAATATCACTACCATGCGTATTGTGTGTTCTATGTCACGCGCCAAGTTTGCTTGAAGATAAATACGTTATCACACACGCGCTCGTGGAAATACAGAAAATATAGCGCGTCTGCGTCCCATATCCAACTCTTAATGAGTTGGGTTGGTTCTGAAAATCTTCGGCCTTGTTGGATATGGGACACAGAAGCGCTATATTTTTCTGTATTCCACTCATGCTTGTGTGATAACTTATAGAAGAGGTAATCTCTTAATGAGTTGGGTTGGTGCTGAAAACCGTAATATTTTAATAACAATATTACTAAGATAGTGTTATACCTCATGGTCGCTGAATTCACAGTACACATAGTCGGTCTTAATGTTCATGCTTCGTAAACAGCCATATGTGTTGTTCTGACAATCTTCACAAACGCAGTTTGGTGAGCATTGCTGTATTGTTCCATCATAAATATACAATGAAATAAACAAAGTAGTCAACAAAGTACAAATAAGGAAAGACTGCTCGCACTTTCTCATGATGGGAGACATTTTTTTCTACACCTTGAGTTGAAATTTGAACAGGTTTGTAATGAAAGTTTCTGTTTAACAAATGAAGCTCTTTCTGGAATCCTTCAATATGTGTCAATCTGTTGGTCTCTGGTAAGATTGGTGGCAAAACTTGCAAAGGCTAGATTTAATCTTTTGAGAAGTAGCGGCAGGGGTAATGCCCCACACCTTTTTCTTCGCCCCTCTCTCAACACACTGAAAACGAGTACTTAACAGAATACTTGGTTTGAATGCAGTTTGCCCATTATTTCAATATCTTCTTTTGTTTTAAAACAAACTACACTACCTTTGATCTGTATTTTCCTTCCTTTGCCATTAACAGTTTTGATAAATCGGACTTAAGATATTTGATTACCCCCCTAAAAAACATGTCTTTACCCCTCTTACATTGCTCCTTATTTCACCAGATTGTAATGTTTTGGGGTGTTTTTTTTTTTTTTTGGGGGGGGGGGGGCCTGTTATTTAGTTCCCAAATCAAGATGGTTCAATGTCCACCACATGAAAAAATGTAAGCAGAACAAAAATGCCAAACAATATAAATACCTCGCTGTCACTAATTTCACAGTACATTGTGCTGATGCCTGGGCTAATGGAGCGTACACATGAATATGTGTTATTTTTACTGTCCTCACAGACGCAGTCTGGTACGCAGTTCTGATGGATTGAAGCAAAGCGTAACGAGCAGCAGCACAGCCATGGATACATGAATTAAAAACAGAAATATGAATAAATGAGAGCAAGACAATCAAATCAGTAAAGGAAGTTAAAGGGACACAATGCCTTGGATCGGGCGAGTTGATCTATGAAAAGCATTTGAAACCCTTTTGTTATGAAAGACGTTTTAAAAATAAAATATAATGATCCACACGAAAGGGCATGGTTTTCCTTATACGTTGTGAACTAACATCACGCCAAGTTGTTAAGTGAATATATTTTTTTTTAAAGCATGTTAAGTTTTGAAAACTGTTTGTAGAAGCGTGGATAATGGGTGTGAAGTTCAACTAAAATCATGGCTTTTTAGTATACAGTGAATGTTAAGGTATAAAAAGCGATGTTAATGGCAACAGACAAAGCAGCTTAGCCTGTTTATGAGATTTGCGCACAGAGACACTTACTGTACAGAAGTTGGTATTTTTACAACCAAAATCACCCTTTGGTAACCACTCTCCTTCGTGTTCAACCAAGAAATCCCTAGCGGGCAGTACCAGTATTTTACTCCGACATTCCCCCTGTCAGAGTGTTGGAGAAACGTTAAATTCTTCTTGCATAGTTCTTTTTTTGCTAAGTAGCCATCCAGGCTATAATTAAACTACTGGATTTAACTTGCTCCCAGCAAGTTTTAGCAGCCCTGATTTTAAACATGTACTGTCATGTATCACTCTGATGCATTAATGGTAGCAACCACAACCAGTATAATACGCAATTAAAATTACACTCAAACACTCAAAAAAAAATTAACACATTTAAAAATGTACTGTTCACACAGCATTTTATACAACTAGGTTGCACAGATTTAAGAAGCCCACAGAGCAAGTTGAGAGGTGGTGTTTACTAGCCCCTATCAGTTTTTACTAGACAACTGGGTTTTTCTCCCTTGGGAAAAATCAAAAAACTTTTGATGTCTGGCTGTGCTCTGTGGCCATAATTGGTTGATGTGGCTGGTTGGTTGATGTGGCTGGCTGCCAAAGGCGCCCTTTACAATTCAGCTCTTGCAAGTTTAAAGGATGAGTAGCCTCTCAAATTATTATTACTAATCAAACACTCAACAACAACAACAAATATCAAATACCGTGAGGAACTCCGTTTTAGGACAACCAGGATAACCATTTGGATAATATTCTCCGCTGTGTTCGATGAGAGTATCACGATTTGTCAGCTCAACTACATTAGTCGTGTTCGGGATCTGTAAAGGAGAACAGTTTATCAAACTTTTAATCATTTCTTCTTCTTTTTAAGTGGCTGATATGACGGTTGAGATAATGGCGTGTCGCAGTCTAGCGGTTAAAAGTAATCAAGCTCTGGTGTTTCTGATCAGCAGAGTGTGGGTTCAAGTCACAGTGCTGAAACCTGTGTCCTTAAGCATGACACTTAACCATGATGCTTCGTCCTTCGGACATCACATAGGTCACGTGTGCTGTGTAACGCATGTGTAACCCAGTGCACTTATTGACGAAGAGAAGGGGTTCGTCACGATGTTCCTTGTTTGATTGGCAGCTTAATGCGGCACAGCACCCTATGTAAAATGAGTATATAGATCTTATAACTCAAAAGTAGGCCCACATACCTTGCAGGAAATACTGTTTGTTAAAGTGTTAGCGTCACTAAGTGACAGATATGCGCACTATATAAGAATCCGCTATTATTATTACTCTAATTATTATCTACAGACAAGACTTTATCAATACTCACCAAAATAGGTACCAGTGAAAGCCCATCAACATCTTCAGGGGCTGGGTCACCAGCTAACTGTATGATCGTTGGCATGATATCAATGTTAAGCGCAGGGCTGTCGGTAACAGAGCCTGGTTTGATATTAGGACCACGAATGAGAAGAGGTACTCTGATGTCAAACTCATACAGTTGGCGTTTGTCCATTGGAAGCGAGAACTGACCTGAAACGTATGGAAAACAAGGTTATAATACAGCAGGAAAATAATTGCAGGCTCCATAAAGAGCAGTGTGATCCAACCTTGCAAATCCGTTGTGAAAACACACACATCAGCAACTCTTTCAAGTTGGGTGACTCTTTCTATTAATTCTCACCTAGATGATATCCATTATCCGATGAGAAGATGATGTAGGTTGAATCTATGATCTTCTGAGTCGTCAGTGTGGCTACAATACTCTTCACCATGTCATCCACAGAGAGAAGTGTCCTCCATCTTACAATTACAAAAAGAATATACTCTTAAAAAACACATTTGAATCTATGAATAAAAACTGAAATAAAGAGTTGTGTCCCCCTTAAGTTGATCCCTCAATTTCAATTCAATTCAACAACATTTATTTCCATTTCACAATTCCATTTCAAAACAGAATACACTATTATATAATGGTAGGAATAGGGCAGAAAGAGTGCATTGGAGGCAATTTTGGTAAACGTTTGCTTGATTTGGGAATGCCATACAAGACAAGACAGACAAACCTTCAAAGGACGATAGTTACTCACTAGATAACATAGATGGCCACTTTTTCAAAGATTTGCACAGCGAAGTAATTTTTTTTTAGGGACACGAGACGTAATCTTTGTTACATGTCAATTTCAAGGGTAAATATTCAACTAACCTTTTTCTGAAGACATCATCGAGTGTACTGATAGAGATTTTAGACATTGGGTTGGGTGCATGCCTAATCAGCCAATGTTTGTCCTGGGGGATAATCAAACTTAAAATTAGTTAATGCAGTTTTGACTATCAGGGCCTAATTTCATAAAGCTGTTAACCGGCAAATTTGTGTGCTTACTGTAGCAGAAAAATTTGCATAACCATTAACATATTTCACCACGATTTCTTAAGCAGAAAAATTCTTGACGCGCATGCATGTTCACCATGGAATAGCAGTGTTCTGTCACTCGTGTGCTTACCATGGGTTAGCGAGCTTTTACCCTTGCTTATATGCGAAACAGCTTTGTGAAATAAAAATCCTACTAAGGGACGCTCGGTAAACACAAAACGGCTGCTTATATGTTTTATGAAATTGGGCCCGAGTGTGATATTTGACAATAGGAAAATCTTACGTAGTCCCATGGATGGCTAACTTCTGGTTTGGGTCTATGCAAATCAAATCAGAAATCAGATAGCCATAGCAAGGTCATTTACAAACAACTGAAACAATCTTGCTTAGCAGAATAGGGTTACCAGCTAAAAGTAGCATAAAGTATTGTAGTATTGTTGGTACTCAGTACTTGAGTTCCATATTTGTTTCTCTTCTATGACTACTTCAAGCTGAGAACCACTACTGCATAACGCTTCTCCGATTCAAATTTTCTACACCTTTTCTTTGGCAGTGAAGTAATAGTTTGCATATTAGTTGTCAGTTTTATTTTGATTATTACTTGATATCATTAATAACTACATAGTTTAGTTTAACTATTTTCTTTGTCTATTCTGACCTTTCCAGCAACATTAAAAGTTGGTCCTCTCGGGGCGGAATTTTTTGTGAAGTTCTGTTCATATTGAGGAGCGGAGTCGAAAGGGGCGTGGGCGGCCGGTGTGGACACCATAGCAAAGAAGGGCGGGGTCGTCTCACTCTGCTTCTTCAAAAACTCATTTGAACGCCTGTTCTGTTGAAACAATCAAGGAAGCATTTACACAAAATGTTTTTGATGATTTGTAGTTGAACAAAGACAAAGTTACTAGAGCAGGGGTGGATTTCACAAAGAGTTGAGACTAGTCTTGTCTTTAGGACAAGTTACACATCCTAACTTAGGACTAGCCTTAAGTTTTTTAATAACTCCTACAGAGTACCATGTTTGTGAAATCGACTCCTTGATTTGAACTAACAACCTCCAGATTACCGTGCCGGCACTCTACCAACTGAGCTATCTAGCCCCATGTTGGTGTTCTCCCTATTTTGTCAAGATATGTTTCAGTTCAACTTGAAAATTATAATTTCCTCTGGGAATCTGAAGAAAAATGTGAAAAATGTTTTTATCTGAGACTACGATGAGATAGAAACTTACAATGAGATCTGTCAAGTAGTCCTTGGTGTAATCGTCACCGTGTTCTTCAGCTTTACCGTTCACTGACAGAGTGTAGTTGTAATACACAGAGTTCTTCACCTAGTCGACAAAAAAGAGAAACAAATTATAATCACCTAACCTTTAATAATAATAATAAAAAATAATCGCTTATTTACACCCGAGAGTTGTCTCTAAGCGCTTCCAACATTAGTACCCCTGGTCACAGGGCCATTTAATTCATTCATTAAACCATCCCGGCATCCTGGGGAGTATACAGCCTGTGCTGCCAAATATGTAGCGCACTGAGCTAACTCAATCAGCTAATAATAAGACTAAAAATTAGGCCAACTAATAACAAGACTAAAAATGTGGAAATAAGAATACAAATTAAATTGAATGCCTACTCACCAGGCCATTCCACTCATCCCAGCCGGGCGGTACATGTGCAACTCCCCCAACTTTAGTGACTCCGTACTACAAATCAATAAAAACATGAAAAACAGGAATCAGAAAGTAACAGCTTCTTAGATTTGTGAGGGTCTCCAGTCACAAATGCTTTGGCAAGATCCAGTTGGTACCTGCTGTCACCTCACTAAAAGTGATGGACTTGACATTCTTGTAAAAATACCGTGACAGTTTGTTGATTATTATTATTTTTTGTATATAGGGCATTTCACAATAAACCGTATCAATGCGCTTTACATTAGTCCCCTGGTCATTTGGCCAATAACATCTCTCTTAATCTTTCTCAGCTCCCAATAGGGAGTATACAGCCCCAAGCTGCCGATGGCTTTTTCATTCACAATATCAACCTCTACCCTCGCAGGTACCCATTTATACCCCTGGGTGAAGAGAAGCAATTATAGTAAAGTATCTTGCTCAACGACACAAGTGTCACGACCGGGATTTGAACCCACACTCCGGTGACTTAGCATCAGAACTTGAATTCGGAATTTGAATTCTTAACCACTCAACCGCGACACTCTAACTCTAAAGTTTCTTGAGGTATGATGTTACCTTATCAACTTACCTGATTGAGATATTTCCCTGCAAAGAATGTTGAATATCCCATAGCTTTAAGGTACGTTGCAATGGTCTTCTTTTCTGGACCATCCTGCCACGCCTTGCTGTTACAGTTGCCAGATATGGAGTTATTCACTGCGTTGTGGTTGTGAACGTAGTTCCCTGTTAGAATACTGGATCGACTTGGACAACACAAAGGGCTGGTTGTAAACTGTAGAGAAAGGATTAGCATTGAAATTAGTGTTTTTAAAGCTTTGCTCTGTACAACGTTAAACGGTTCAGAATATAATGTAATGAAAGGATACATCTCTTTAGCAAAGGTCACAAGTGCGAGTTTTGCCACAGCAAAAAAACAACAATAATGTATATTGATTTATAAAATTTGATCAGATTAGTAAAAATCACTGACAAATTATAAGTTGCCACTCCAAAGAAAAAACAAAGGTGTGAAGGTCTTTTTGTAAAGCAACATCTGTGCCAATCCGGTTATCACACTTTTGTGCAACTCAAGGCTGCCTATAGAACATGTTTATAAACAATAAAAAGGCCAACACAGCTCGAAGGACATTAGGTCTGGCACCTTTTGATGAAGTGCAAAATTATACTAAGATTGTTCACAAGAAAACAACCAAAGATGGCTCCAGAATGATATAAGACAGATATTTTGGTCAATGCATGCCTGTTAGTATTATGTCATAAGTTATCTGATGAGTTGGGAACAAAAATGTCGTAAAAACATACAAAAGTTGAAAATACCGGAACAACATATATGGCATAGAGGCCATGGCCTATGATGCCCCAGTCTTTGACAAAATGAAAACGGCCTTGCCCTTTCAAAGATAAAAATCCAGGGCCCAATTTCATAGAGCTGCTTAACGGTCGATTTTGTGCTTAACGGGTGCACCTAGCAAGTTTTTCATTTCATAGCCTTGCTTAAGCAAGGTTTTTTGCTTAAAACGGCGAGGCAAGCATGCAAAAAGGGTCCTTAAAGCAGAGCTGCCAACATTGGTTTTTGAAAATCAGGAAGATTTTATTTTTAAGTCAGAAAGACTCAATCTCAGCACGCGTCACGACGATTTTTGCAGACATAAAAACCAATATTCATGTACAGACATATACATTTGAAATATTACTAAAGAATATTGCTGTTTATGTTTTAAATGTTTTGCACATGTTTCTAGTTTTGAAGCACTGTCGGGTAACATTCGTCTAAAAAGAGGACCAGCATGGTCAGAAGATGCAACGTTTAAGTTATGTTCAATTATAAACCCTGTGAATAAAGTTTCCGCCTTTATTATATTGATGTCATCAGAGCCCGATTTTCTAAAAAATCTGCAATGCCTAGCGTGTTGGATCGTGCTGTTGCACTACTGCAATGTTTGTCGGAATCTATGTGTCTCAATATGTCGTTTCGTCCGCCGTATTTCACAGATACCTCTGAATTGCACGTAGTGCAAAAGGCATGGTTTTCATCCTTTGATGATTTCTTTATACAAGGCCATTCTTTGTGGTAGTCTTCTTTGTATTTTTGAGCGTATTTAATTTTCTTCACCGACTTACCAGTTGCTCTGCTGGGCGGCGCCATTTTGCTTTACATTCCCAACCACGTTCCCAGTGGTGTACGATGTAGCAGCGTCATTTGCTCGATCGTGGGCAGTGCGTCGTAACGATCCCACACGAGTATACGCTACTGTAAGTGCAATCATCTATTCCAGGGGTTAGTGACGAGAGGTATCGATATAGCGCGCTACCCATGGTGGCGAGGTTGATCAGTGCGTGCACATGTATGGATGCGCAGAAGACGAAACTACGGTTACAACAACTTTTAACAATTAAATATGCACGCGCGCAAACGTCATACACACACGGGCCACGGCGGAGGGCTAGGAAATTCGTCAATTTTATTATTTTTTCATTAACAGGTTGGGGATCCGGGAGATTTTGACTGCTTGCGGGATGACGGAAGATTGCCGTCAAATACGGGAGTCTTCCGCAAAATCCGGAAGAGTTGGCAGCTCTGTTAAAGCCCCATTGCTTAAGCACCCTGTTTAAGCGCCGGGCCCAGTTTCAAAGAGCTGCATCCCGTAACGGTCGATTTTGTGCTTAACGGGCGCACCTAGCAAATTTTTCATTTCATACCCTTGCTAAGAAAGGTTTTTTGCTTACATAGGTAAGCAAACAAAAAGGGTCCTTAAAGCCTCTGTTTTGCTTAAGCACCCTATTCACACAGCGCATAGTGCAACACTCATTGCAAACGATGTTATTGTGCCGGCACAGCGGTGATTGTACGTGCGTTTGTATGGTAGGTGTAACGAATAAACGAGTGTCTAAAATGCTTCAGAATCATGCTGTACAATGTATTATCTTCTTGTTTACTTTCAAGTTAGTGTGTAAACCTTTCGAGGGGCACTTTGAACCTTTACAAATAATACATATCAGACACAGAAGGTGATGAATTTTTTTTATCGCCACTCGAGTGCACTCCGCATTTATTTCGCCCGCCATTTTGTCAGCACCTTCTTCTTTTTCGCTTGAGCAAACGATCTAAAATGTTGCGCGCGCAGTTTGTTTATGTGCTTAAGCTAGCAACCGCTGGTGAAATAGGTTTACGCTTAACCCTTTCAATACCACATTGTTTATTGCAAGCGCCGAACCGGATACCGCATTGTTGACAAAGGTTACAATGCTGTGTACCGTATTTTTTCACACTAAAAAATATATAACGCAATTTGCAGTGTGTACTGTTTTCAATCTTGAATTTCTGTGGGAAGACATTATTTTTTGGAAAAACTTTGTGCATGCAATTTGTAGCATATGAAATGACCTTTCCTACGATGTCAAATTTGTATATTTATTATCTTAATTTTGTTTGCAAGATTTCTGGCTAAAACGACTTACTTCTATTTTTATTCAGGATTTCTGTCTCAAGAAAACGAAAAGATTTTCAACCTAATTTTCCTCAAGAAAAGTTTGTAAAAACTACTCAGAAAATATAATCGTTTTTATTATAAGCTTCTATTTCCATTTGTACCAAAATCGGAACCTATTTTGCTGAAAAATCTTTTCTGTTTTGAAAGTGTTCAGCCACCACGGTCACTTCGACCAGCACGAAATTGGGCCCAGGTCTGAGCTGGTTAGGCCTAAAGACTCACCATGTTGTTAAATGTCATTCCTTGCTTGCCAATGAGACTGACTGTATTCACCAACGGGGTCTGGAAAACAAAATTAAGAATGAAACTTTGCATCTGTCTCAAACTGCACTATACTTAAAGTTAATCACTTAGAAACCAAGCAAGTCACTTGTGAACGAGGTCATCACAAATCTCGATCTGTCACTGTCTAAGATTGTTCAATGATGTTAGCTTTTATTATTATATCTTTCTGAATGAAAGAACCCACAAAAGGGGCTATCACGGTGACCCGTTACTGCCTGAAGATACCTGTGCAGATTAGATGATGAAGAAACCTCAGTTTTTAGATGTGGTAGAAGAATTTACCACTGCAGTCGAGTAGGGGCTGAAAAGCTTTATGTATGGCTCTATTGCAGGATCATACCATAGAGGTATAAAGGCAGGATAAAACTACTGAGTCAGAGCTGCCAACATTTACATCTTGCAATCAATCAGAATCAGGGAGATTTTGTTCAACAATCAGGGATATATTTAGAATTACATTCAACATTAAAGGGAAACAGTTTCCATTATAATCAGAGAGATTTTCAAATGTATTTATCAAAACATTGGACATATTATTGGTTTATTTTCAGGAAACTCTGCAGAATCAGGACGAATTGGCAGCTCTGCTAAGCCAACCTGAATTAAATGTTTCACAAACATCTTCTCAGAGTTGTGGTGGGGGGGGGGGGTAGGGAGTTGAAGGTTCACATACCATTCCACCCATTGTTACGTCTTGATCATCCGTCAGGATAAATACGATATTAGGTTTCTTTCCAGTCAATCCACAAACTAACGTCAGAAGAGAAACCCAGATGAGTGCACGCTCAATGAAACCCATGATGTAGCAGTAAGGGTCGTTGAAAGCTCTCAGTTGAAAACCAACAATACCTGAGGATGATTAATCACACGTTTTTACTTTATAAATAATAATAATAGTTCATTAAGGAAGGAAGAGGTAAAACCAGTATTCCCATTTCCTTCTCACATGCCACAGCGTCTTTCATCTATTTGCCTCAATGATTTATAAGTTAATAAGAATAACCTTTACATTACATTTATTTTTACAAAATGGGATCTCATTGAAGGTAAATTAGACACTATATTATTTCATATATATCAAATGAAAAAGTGGTGGCGCCATACGGAAACTTTCCAATAATAGTGAAAAAGAGAAAATTTGACCAACCAAACTCTTTCCCATTGTTTTGTAAAGTAAAATCATTGAAGTTTGTGCCATTGCATTGGAGGAAGCAAACAAATCCAGCTGCACACATCTATTCTTTCTTAATCTTACCCAATCTTAGCCCCATAAAATTGGTCAAATCCACTCAGATATAGGAGTAATTCGAAACATGGAGGTATCCAATATTTATGGCTACACACATCTGTGATTCATTCTGTGCTTGTCTGCGTGTGTGTGTGTGGTGCATCATAGAGCAAGGAAGAGTGTGACCATGGTGTGACTGACTGACTCGACTGTGTGGCGAGTTAGATAAAGCTGTTAATTATTACGTAACAAGATGACCATGATTAATAAAACATGGACGACGAGGTAGTTGGTTGGATTTCTTCCTCATGATTAAACAGCAGGGATGGACAACAACAAGAACAAACGTACCTTGGAAAACTGATCACTTATATGACACAAATGTACAATTATTACCTATGTTGATGGTTGAGAGTTAAATTAAATGTTCGTCGTGTCGATTTGTTACAAAACCTTTTTCGAACTTCCACAACCGACAACAAGGGATGCAAAAAATCGCCATTTTCTAATCCATCGCAAGAGCAAAAGCTTGCATGTTTGATAGATCTCTGAAGAATTTCAAGTCATTTAATTGACTAATTGATTCCACATACGTGTGTACTGTGATTTGAGCTGAGCCTACCTCCACTGCGATTGCACTTCCTATCTTTATAGCCTACTGTACAAGTTTTACTCTTGTGTGAAAACAACTGCAATGGTGCCGCCGTAGAGTGCTGTGTGTAGATCAGACTATAAAATCGTTCGAGCGCGACTCTACGCCTCCCCTGCTTATGCTAGATGGACTGCACAAGTCTACGTCTGCGGTGCTAGACTGGTCAGGTGACTTTGTCATGTGACTTTGTCATGTGACAAAGCGCGTGCGCTATTAGCAGGGCATGACGAGTTTTTAAGAATTCAGATGTCAAATTTAAACTTACTTGTATGTTATGAATGTTCTCATTTTGCTTCCGCATGAAGAACATGACCAACGAATCATGGCGAATGGGTCGTTTAGTTTCCCCAAAAGTTTAAATCTGAGAATCGTTTCTGTTCACACGTTTCTCATGTGTTTTCCAACGCAATATTCTGCTTATCATGCATGCGGCTCCGGATTGCATGCTCCCACCATATTTTGAATGAAGTTCACCAATCAAACAGATAAATAAAATACTTTAATTATGCCATCATGCCGTGAAAAAAAAATATAATCAGCCTTTTGAAAACTGACTCTTGAGATTTACCATGGCGGAAGGAAAAGCTAGATGTTTACTTTTTTTTTCTTTTTTCAGAGTCCTTTTAGGCTTCGGCTTTGGATTCGGCTCAGGCTAGCTTGGCCCCACGGTTGTTGCTGTGCATACGCTATCAGGGCTTCAGGCTAGTGGACGGAGCCTGAAGCCGAATCCAAAGCCGAAGCCGTAAATTCTAAAAGGGCCTATATGAAACAGTAATAATTTCAAGCAAATGTTAGAGGGCGCTATTTAAACACACCGTTAAGTAAACTAACCCACAGTCAGACCATAGCGGGCGCTGTTCAAGGGCACCGTTAAATAATTATACACGCCACACACAGCAGGCGCTTGTGTGACACTGGTGGGCCCTAATGGCATGAATGGAACCAGTGAATAAACTTGCAGCGACGTAACATACATTGTTTGGTTGCTGATGAACATTATTATGGAGTCCGGAGCCCGAAAGTAATATTTCATTAGCTTTTAATGTACAATTTTATTATGGTGGATTTAAAGCTGTTAAAGTTTCAAGTCTATAACAAAAGCAATTTAAAAATTGAATGGGAAAATATCTTGTTAAATCCTTTATCTACGGTTAAATCCCCCCTAAAAAACTTACATAAGAAAAAATCTGACTGAAAGCATAGCATTTTGTTCCTGTCGTCAACCTGTTCGCTGCAGTGATGAGATTATCGTCTGCTAATAGCCCCTTTGATTTAGGTTAATTAATCCGTTACAAGTTTCGACCAATCAAATTCTACAGATATACTCATAACTTCTTTCAGAAAACCGCATTAAAATAGGGCAACGGGACTCATTAAATGTCACATTATACGTTGAAAATGGTTAATCAAGTATTTTGTATTAATATTTTAAGTAACTATTAATAAATAAGTGCACAAATTTTACTTAGTTTCAGGCAGATGTTTTTGGGTGGAACGCGGATGAATATCAATACATTACTTTTTATCTTTTCTTTTAAACTTTTACCTACGCCACCAGCGCAGACAACATCGAGGATGCCACATTTGACCAAACTTGGCGCTTACGTCACAAACTAGCCGGATTTCAAGGAGGAAAGTCTTGTACGAGTTCTGGTCCAACCAAAACTAAATTAACAGTTTAGAAACGCATTGTGTACCTTGAAATGTCTTCTGGAATTCTGTTATTCAACTCGGCACAACTGGAAACTTTTATTTTTGTGACTCAAGACACTTTGCTGCCGAAAATGATAAAGTTTCGATGGAGCATCTCTTACATGCTGAAAGGGCTTACCCCTGAAAGGCACCGGCATCACCACGGACAAGACTGCCGTGACTGTGTGTGGAGGAGACCCGCAGCGCACCGACGTCCACGGTCCATCCCCCGTATCTCGCATGACATTTAACTTGTGTTCTGATAAAACTCTTGACTTTGTGTGAACTGAACATGGCATCTTTGTCCTATGACTGAGACGGTTGGAGGCCGCAAAGAGCCCGCCCTTAAGAGGTCGTCAATCATGCCAATTAATTCGTGAGTAAAATATCTAAAATATATTTATGTAGAATTGAAAAGTTTTGTCTTTGCTAAACCGCGCAGTGCAAACATTGTTGCTGGGCGCTGCTTTTACTTTCACAGTTTCATTTAGCCCTTGAGCACTGTTGAGCTCACCCGACCTAACAACAACATTCCTAACAGTCCTAGAAAACAATTTTAAAACATTGACATAATATTAAAATTATACACTACACATTACAAATAAAATCGTGAACATTCTTTGGTCAATTAAATAGGCCTATAAATGTAATTGAGTTATAAATAGTCAACACATTGTCACTGTCCTCCTTCAACAATGAATTCGAAAAATATGTAATTTGCTTTTCCTTGCGTGTTTCACTGAAAACATACCTTTCAAGACTGAAAGTTTAGTTCACAAAATGTGTCAGTTACAAATACAAAACTACAAGTCATGCAACAAGTCCTAATAACTTGCTTGAGCAGTATTTCGGACTGCTTAAATGCACTTACCGGCCACCTGTTCGCATTTTCTTACCTTTGGTAGTTATGTAATGTATGTAGTGAATTTCCCAAACATATCAAAGAGCTTGGAATGTGCTTTGCCTTTGCAAAACTCAACTTGTGGTAAATAGGTTGACCTATTGCCTGCTATTGTGATCTTCTTGGCTTTGCGTTGGGCCCAGATATAATCTTCTGACAATAGGTATTGGATTAAAATCTTGGTATGAAAGGCTGTCAATTGGCAATGTGAAGTGTCACTGTGGAGCAAAATTTCCTATTGAATAGAAAAGTATCATTTCATGGCCTGTCATTGTCAATACCCCTGAGATTAGGGGGGGGGGGGGTGGATGTTTTAAGATAACTGGAACACTAAACATACTATAGGATCAAGACATTGGAGCAAGGCTTACAGCTAGCTTAATGACAATTATTGTTATAATGCACCAGCGTATTTCCATGTTTTACAATTACGTTTACTTCATGAGTATATTACTGTTTTATTCAAGGGGTTTATTGAGTAGGATTGAACATCAAATGACATTTCAAAATGATGTATAAAAATTAGAGCAAATTGTGATGATTTGACTGCCAGAAAGACCACAATTGAAAATTCAAACAATAAAAACTTTAATGGAGTTCAGCAGGATCGTTACCTTACATAGGCCAACATAGAAACAATCTCACTGAATACTTGGAGATATTATCTTTCGGTCTGATAAGTTATTTAAAGTTGTGGTTTTTTTTCTTCATAATAATGATCTCATTGGATGTCCACAGCTCAAATCTTAAGTGTTTGTCCACTACTGTGATTAAGGCATTCATTTTAGAGAAAATTACTTCTTTGTTGTGTATTATTCAAAGCACAGATATGGGTTGATGTCTGTTGCATACATTTTAAACTCTTTGGTGCATTGAGTAGCACTGTTGCTTAAAAGTGGAAAACTAACACGGATGGAATATACACAACAAATCTTTTTATTGTGAGGCTTGCTCCAAGATCTTCTTCTATTCATCCTGCTCAACAGAAGCTCCCATCTCCTTTGTTTATGTGCTTCAAACGTGGACTCTTCTTCAGACAAGTTTAGCTTTATGTGTCAACTTCTTCGTCAGCATCTGAGATCTATTTCATCTATAGGCGATCTTCTTCAAATCAATGTCTCACTTGTTCCTCTTCATCTTCAAAAATAGGTATATGTCATTTGTATTCGGTGGATTGATTCTACTTGAGAAAACAAGACTGATGAGTATATTCTTATGAGATCTCCATCAAAAATCTATCTTCAGTACCTGGTTTCTCCAAGCATTGTTTAGCGTATAACTCAAACACACCAATTGAATGGCAGATTCTACTTCAGACAACATGTTTTCTATGTGGCATTCTCGTGAAAAATCTCTGCATATATTTTAGAATCTTCTCTTCAGCAAATGATGTCTCCTTCAATCCTTCTCCTTCAACAGTCCATTGCATTGAGATTAAACTCCTGGGATGGGTGCATATTAGTAGCACTGATTTATTAGAAAGAGTCCCTCTGTTTCTAAAAAATGGGAACTTCAAAAGGATGGAATACACAACAAACTTTCTTCATTGTGAGGCTTTCTCCAGCATCTTCTTCTATTCCTCCTGCTCAACAGTAGCTCCCATCTCCTCCGTTTACTTGCTTCAAACTTTAACAAGCTAATCACTTGGCAGACTCTCCTTCAGACAAGTTGAACCTTCATGTGTCAACTTCTTCATCATTAGCTGAGATTTGTTTCATCTATAGGCTGATCTTCTTTAACTCGAGTTTCTTCGGTTCATTCTCAGCTCACATTCTTCTGCTTTGTTGGTGCATAGACTTGTCTTCAAATCTCTAATGTGACATTTTGCGCCAAAGGAGCCAAATCAGGATGTCTTCAAATTGTGTTTTATGAGACCAGGCATATAATCTTGAAGAGGTCTTTAATTTCACATGGGAACAAAGGGATGTTGTGTATGAACAACAAACATTGGCAATTAAAAAATTAACAAATAAGTTATACAAATTAATGATGTTTGTCACACAAACATTTCATGACATTTATCAAAAACACATTTTTTCAACAATACTAATTAAAGGCACAAGCTATTTATACAAATCATCTGTTAACATTCTTGAATAATAAGAGAAGCAAAGCAGTGCATGAGTGCCAGATAATAAAAGACACATTAATTTAACGTTTGTGTTGGACAGCTGCATGTCATTTAAGGATGTTATTAAAACACAATAATTTATTTTTGTTTCCTTTTGCAACAAAATTTTTGGAGCAAGTAAGTTTGGAAGCTCATATTGGGTACAAAGGTAAAATAATGACTCGTTTTTGGATGCTGGCCATGAAATGATCTTCTCAAAGATGTTTAAAGACATTGTTCAAAAGTTTTTGCTTTGTCTCTCTCTGAACGCGTTAGCTTCAAAGTTGAAATTTCTAATTGATAATGGAATTGAGCTTCGTGCAGTGGATGAAGAATTGTTTTATGCACTTTGGGCAATTTCTTTGTGGTCCCCCCTCACCCACACCCATGAAATGAAGTTTATTAAATGATGTGCGTGTTTGTCTTATTTATTACTTTAACAAAAAATTGCAAATTTGAACTTATTTTCTTTTCTGGGCACCTTTTAATTATCAGTCTAAATCAGTCATTTGGTAATTACTTTCAATATTAAAAAAAATAATAAACACAAATTGTTTAAAAAAAATTGTAAACCAGGTGAAGTCTTGCCTGTGCTGACAGTGAAATGTCGGTGATCAAAGTTGTGTGTACAACAAGGGGAATTTTATTTTATACAAATATATAGTACAATTAGTTTGAATTTTCGGACTAAGTGTCAACATACATTGTTATTCTTTTTTTCTGTAATAAGTCCTTCGTAATAGGAACAATGGTAATATAGTTTTTGATTAAAATATGAATGGTGTAAATCTGTTTGACAGTTGATCCTGGTTTAAGGGATGTGTCTCACTTAAAAGAAAGTTAACAAAAATTAATATAAAATTTGTAAATCAAATAAATTGCCACATGTTTTGAGAGTTAAAGTCACCTGGAAGTGGTATTTTTTCAAAATAAAGCTTTTGTCACTGATATATGTGTTTTGATGAGTGGAATGTGAATAAACAGTTAACTAAGGTTTTAAAAAATCAGTTCTTATATTATTTACAAATTTAAGAGTAGACCCCGACCCGAGAGGGTGCTGTTCGTGGCATCAATTAAGGGCAGACTTTGCCTGTAATGCGTAGAGTAAACACAATTGCAAAGTACATGTTTGGACCAAGTCGTGAGTTTGTACGTTAAACAAATTTTTTATTTTTTTTCCCGGCAATGCCGACCAGGTGTATAGCTGCTAAATGCAGAAAAACACTTTTTGAAATGTACCAACTCACGACTTGAACGTACATGTACTTTGCACGTGTGTTTACTATACGCATTGCAGGCAAAGTCTGCCTCGATTGACGTCACAAAAGGGGTAGGCGGAGTCAGCCCCCAAACAACTTTATATATTTTTTAAACATATAAATCGTGACAAAAAATTACTAAAAAAATTATTTTATTGTTCGTAAGCATATACTCTTATGTTTGAAAGAAAAAAAAATCTATTTCCAGGTGACTTTAAAGGTTGATAGGGCTTCTGTGGTGTATGTTAGAGTGTGCTTAAATCGGAACAAAATAACATTTGTAAATCAGGTAAAGTTCTGCCTGTGTGTTGACAGTTAAATGTTGGCTTAAGGTCTGCTTGTTATTAACAAGGAAATGAAATCCAATGTCAAGGGATAAGTCAAATGGCTAATAATTTGAGCAAAGTAAAACATTTGTAAACCAGGTATATAAAGTCACATTTTGCCTGACAATGAAAGGTCGAATGATGAAAAGGCTTCTCTGCAAGAAGATTTAGGAATTGATATAGAAATTAAATCGAAGAATGTATTAACCAGGAGAGTCCATGTTGATTGTAATTATGGAGCATGTAATGCCTGTTTATGGATCGATGAAACATTGGAACAGTGCAGGGAAAAGTAGGGTGAAATTGGAATACCGGTACCATTTTACATTTTTAAATTACGGGGTTGACATTCAAGTGTTGACTAATGTCTTATGTGTAATTGCAAAGTATAAAATGATATTCAGTATCCATACAAAAAAAATGTGAATCAGGTAAAGTCCCACCTGTGTCAGCAATGAATGGTTGAATTGAAGGGCCTCTGCTGAGGTGTGCAGGTTATTGTAAGAATTAAACAAATGAACAGATTATATATAAACAAAAATCCCATACAAGAGTATTCTCCTCTTGTGTGGAAGTGAACCCCCACCCAAAATAAGAAAGTTCTGTAATGAAGATTAAATGGGAGGTGCAGGGTACGCAAGCCACATATCAAGCACCAAATGAGAAAGTAGTATCCAGTCTCAGAGAGAAGTAAAATAAAACGAAAAACTGTAAATCAGGTAAATTCCAACCTGTGCTAAAAAGAGCTAAATGTTGGCTGAAAAACTTTTGTGATTTTAAGGAGCAGAAAATGGTAAAATTAGGTAAAGACACACCCCTATCAGGAATGGAATGTTGATTTCAAGAGCTTGTGTGGGCAGGTTATTGTAGAAGTAAAATATCAAATTCCCATGCAATGGTTTTCTGAAATCCAAACAAGTTAAAAATGTTGTAAATCAGGTGAGGTTTGACCTGTGTTGACAGTAAAATGATGATGAACTGCATAATCATTATAAAGGTGATAGGAACAGCATTTTAAAGACATAATTAGTGGTGTTAAATTATTAGTAATATATTGGCAATTGAAAATATTACAAAAGGACAAACTTAAATACTTTATATAATAGACCTAATCATATTATGAAGGGTATTGTACATCTGGTGCTAAGTTGGGCTATGCTGATGCAGACAACAATAAACAGTTAGACCATGGGGAAAGTAAAGCATTCTGATGACTAACTTAACATGTATGTTTTGAGAATGTTAATTCGTTCCAATCCTTATGCTTCTATCTTGGGTCCAATTATATGGCTCTGCTTACCACAGAATTCTGTGGTAAGTTTGTCATGCACACGCCTGGTCTCACGTCACCCCGGCGCACAATCTCTAGTGCGTGATTTAATACACACGCACACATTTGCGCAGCAGTCAAATGACGGGAAAGTGATGGCGCCCTCTGTTGCCCAGTGTTGTTAAGTAAATGAAACGTTCAACTCCATATGCACGCTGATGAGACTTGGTCAGGATTTTCCGGTCAACACAGATTTATCTCTTGAATGCAAGAAACTTCATGATCATCTGGACTTGAGTTTCAGGTAAGACTAGTATAGGCCTAAGTGTAAGTTAATTGTTAAGTTCTAACAACTGACCTGGTCGGACTGGGTCAACTCTTTTCTCTCAACAGGTTCTTTTATTGGATGCAAGACGTTCTTGTTGTCATCTGGACATAACTGGTAAGATATAAGGTGAGGGTACTAACATCTGACCTGGTGGGACTTGGTCAACTCTTCTTTTTTTCTCAATACAGATTCATTTCTCGGATGCAAGACGTTCTTGTTGTCATCTGGACTTAACTGGTAAGATATAAGGTGAGGGTACTAACATCTGACCTGGTGGGACTTGGTCAACTCTTTTCTCTCAATACAGATTCATTTCTTAGTTGTGGAAGACATTCTTGTTGTCATCTGGACTTAACTGGTAAGATATAAGGAGAGGGTTCTTACACCTGACTGGGCGGGACTTGGTCAACTCTTTTTTTTCTTTTCTCAATACAGATTCATTTCTCGGATGCAAGACATTCTTGTTGTCATCTGGACCGTTAACTGGTAAGATATAAGGTGAGGGTACTAACATCTGACCTGGTGGGACTTGGTCAACTCTTTTCTCTCAATACAGATCCATTTCTTAGTTGCAGAAGACATTCTTGTTGTCATCTGGACTTAACTGGTAAGATATAAGGTGAGGGTACTAACATCTGACCTGGTGGGACTTGGTCAACTCTTCATTTTTTCTCAATACAGATTCTTAGTTGTGGAAGACATTCTTGTTGTCATCTGGACTTAACTGGTAAGATATAAGGAGAGGGTTCTTACACCTGACTTGGCGGGACTTGGTCAACTCTTTTTTTTCTTTTCTCAATACAGATTCATTTCTCGGATGCAAGACATTCTTGTTAGTCATCTGGACTTAACTGGTAAGCTATAAGAAATGCTTAGGTACTAACATCTGACCTGGTGGGACTTGGTCAACTCTTTTTCTCTCAATACAGATTCTTTTCTTGGATGCAAGACATTCTTGTTGTCACCTGGTCTTAATTTGAGGTAAGATGTAAGTTAAAAGATACTAACATCTGATCTGGTGGGACTTGGTCAACTCTTTTCTTCTTCCTCAACAGATTTGTTTTCGCTGATGCAAGATGCTTCTAGACTTTTTTGAGGCAAAACTAAAGTGGAGACTGATGCCAACATTGGGCTAGAACTCAGCTGGTAGAGGGCCGGCACGTTAATCCATTGTCCAAATCCCACTTTGGAAGTTTTGTCTTTGTTCAACCCCAAATCATTAAAAGATGAAGTGCTAATATTTTCAGTCTTTTTCTCTCACTGCAGCTTCATCTCTAGGATCTCGGGGGCCGGACAGTCCTCCCCTATTTGTTTTTTCTGAAGGTGAGAAGAAGGATAGGGTACTAACACATGGCCTTGCGAGGGTTCCCCTACCCTCTTCTTTTCCAGTAGATCAATGTCTTTGTGACCAAGACACTTCTTCATCTTTTTGACTTCATTTGATGTCATTTGAAGTAGCAGATGGTATAAAGTCTGACCTCGAAAGGTTCAGGTATTTTCTTTTTTCCACAGTAGGTTCAATGAGCACAACTTCAAAGAGAAGAGCACCCTCAGAAGAGGATGATGCAAGGCCTGGCTTGGTCAAGTCTCTTTGGAGGCTGAACTGAAGTGGCCCCAAAACAGAGGAGTCAGGAGATGGCAACTTCTTTGCTGCAAGATGGTAGTTAAGGGTCAGTTTATCAAACTTGAACAAAATGTTGGCACAAACTACTACTTCCACAGTAGTTTTTTTAAAGCTTTTTTTTATATCAATGTTTTTGAAATCAAACTGACAAATTGTAGGAAACTTGTGGAATAGTTTTTTCCTGAAGATGAATTAAGCTTCCAATACATTTTCGCATAATTCACATATTGTTGTTACACTTTCATGAGATGACATGTGCGTCAAAATTCCTCAACATTTTGCAAATCGTAATTTATACAAATTCTGAATAGTTTTGTAAAATCAATAGATTGTCATTTTGCTTTAACAGGTGACAAATTATGATTCCCCACTTTAGTACATCCTTTGAAATAAATAGTGCTGGCATAAATGAGAGTCTTTGAAAATGCTCTGGGGAAGTATTGATGTCAAAGATGCCTAAAGAATCATATGGTTTCGTCAAATCTGCACACAGACTTTAAACAGCAGTATAGGCCAATCTTAACTCACAGGGAGTGCCCCCAGGAAGAGCCCCAAGGAAGAGCCCAAAGACGAGCCCCAAGGGAGAGCCACCAAGTGCCCCTAGGAAGAGCTCCCGGAAAGTGCTCTCTGGTAGTGCTCCCAAGAAGAGTCCCCAGGAAGTGCCCCAAAGAAGTGCCCCCAGGAACCACCTCAAGTAGTTCCCTCAAGAAGTGAACTCGGGGCCTGAACTGGTAAGAGGTATCGCACTGTGTTCTACACAGCTTGAGTTTGGGTGGAAAGTCCAGGTGACTGCAAGACTTGTAGACCAGAATTTTTTGCACAATTATCAAATTGGTTATAAACTTTCTTCCTTGTTATACATGTACATGCTACTGTTTTCTATGCTTAAAGATTTTCTCATAACGCTTGGGCAAGTATTACTTCGATACACAACAGAATTGAAAGTTAGCACACCACACTTAAAACAACCAACCTCGATGGTTCTGTTTCAGTTTGTTTAAACAAATAAATCAAATTGTATGAAACAGGGGAAAAAGATTTATGTTCCTAAAAAGGTTATTAGGATAGATAATTATGTTTGGAAAACAGTTTTGCATAATTCACATACTGTTACCAATTTGATAAAGTGACAGGTGTGTCAAAATTCTCAAAAATTAACAAAATCGTTTTTTGGGGGGACAATTTCCAGGTGTAATCAATGCTATTAACATTTTCAACAGGTTTTAGGACCTATGCAAACATTGTTATGCTAATGATGCAAAAAGGATGTACCAGTATGTAAAATAATACATCTGCAAAGACGTTTTAAACAGTAGTAGACAGATGCCCTTTCTCTCTTCAATAACCCACAGGAACTCCCACAGGAAGTGCCCCAAGAAAGAGCAAGCAGGAATCGCACCGAGGAACTGCCCCCAGGAAAAGCCACTGGAAGAGCCCACAGGAAGAGTCCACTGGAAGAGCCCACAGGAAGAATCCCCAGGAAGAATCCCCAGGAAGAGTCCACTGGAAGAGTCCACAGGAAGTATCCCCAGGAAGAATCCCCAGGAAGAGTCCACTGGAAGAGTCCACAGGAAGTATCCCCAGGAAGAATCCCCAGGAAGAGTCCACTGGAAGAGCCCACAGGAAGAATCCCCAGGAAGAATCCCCAGGAAGAGTCCACTGGAAGAGTCCACAGGAAGTATCCCCAGGAAGAATCCCCAGGAAGAGTCCACTGGAAGAGCCCACAGGAAGAATCCCCAGGAAGAATCCCCAGGAAGAGTCCACTGGAAGAGTCCACAGGAAGTATCCCCAGGTGAGAATATTATGTAAAAACTACTAATACCTCCCAAAAGGAACTTCCCCCGTATTGCAAAGAGCCCAGCAGGAAGAGCCGAAATGAAGGACTTCCAAACATCATTTCTCAAAGAATATTCACATCTGAATCTCAGAAAGTAAGGATGAGTTTACTTCATCCATGCAAAAGGATTTGTTCAAATAAAGTTGTGTAATAGTGGTGCCAAATTTATTGCAACTTAGGGAAAGAAAACATAATAAAAAAGGTCTTTTTGCTTTACATATCTAAGATAATTTGTGTTGATCAATGTTTTCTTGTCTGTAACACTGGCTTTATAAGTCACCTTTATAATTAGAGGAGTGTGTTTTTAAAGGCAGTGGACACTATTGGTAATTGTCAAAGACTAGCCTTCACAGTTGTTGTATCTCAACATATGCATAAAATAACAAACCTATGAAAATTTGAGCTCAATCGGTCATCGAACTTGCGAGATAATAATGAAAGAAAAAACCCACCCTTGTCACACGAAGTTGTGTGCGTTCAGATGGTTGATTTCGAGACCTCAAGTTCTAAATCTAAGGTCTCAAGATCAAATTCGTGGAAAATTACGTCTTTCTCAAAAACTATGGCACTTCAGAGGGAGCCGTTTCTCACAATGTTTTATACCATCAACCTCTCCCCATTACTCGTAACCAAGAAAGGTTTTATGCTAATAATTATTTTGAGTAATTACCAATAGTGTCCACTGCCTTTAAGGGTGTGGAGAATAAAACCTCTTGTGTTTTGGTGGTGAGTGAGGGGTAGGCTTTGCTGCCACTGGCAACTACAGCCCATCATCCATTTAATTGAAGTGTAGTTTGTTGAAAAATTTATTAGTTTCTCTGTTGTTGTTTGTAATTAGGAAATCGGAGGATATGTGACAAGGTTTTGCATATTCAGGGCTGATGTGACTTTAGATGCTGTTATGATGCTTAGTCAACTGAAGAAGAGGTAAGATGTCACAAATTTGCAACGAATAATTCGCAGCAGTTCAACTTTGCTCAACTCACTTGCGAATATCGCTGCGAAAGGAGGGTTGTACGTCAAATTCGCTTCGCACTCGCATGAAGTATTAGGAACTGTTTATAAGTTTAGGGGGGGGGGCAAGTGTGCCTCATGTCACCTTTGATTATTTATATGGCTGCAATCAAAATAAGCATGATATAAATGGGCATCAAATTTATCGCACTGATGTCAGTTTTGTGACAAATGTGAAAAAGTACATCGTCTCTGTATTAAGTGGAGAAAAACTTTCAAGAACATTGAAACTTTGGGAACAAAATGGTAGCGATGAGTTCTTAAACAGCCATTAAAACCGGCCGGGTTGTGGACGTGCGATCAATTACATGGCCACGACACTGCAAGGTTTTAAACATCAGTTTAAGAACAAGTCACTTCTCTTTTATTCCCATTCATAAATGTCCTTGAGCTATGTCATGTGTGCACTTTTCAACAGTTTTCGGATATGCATTCGTGTGTGCAGTTAGTCTTGGTGCAAGACATTTCTCGTTTTCCTTTCACTTACAGCGTGTCCAACTCACCAACAATGCCTGTAGTAAGAAACGTCTTGCACCAAGACTAGTGTGTATAGTATTAAAAAACAACCGGTCAAACTCCATCTAGTTATTATCAACCGTTTAAACACCCCCGCGTGACACGTTCTCCACCAATAGGAATAGCGAAACTGTCTGAGGTATTTATGAATAAAACATTAAAGCTTAACCAAATGTAGCATGTAAATTATTTTAAATGTTGAAAGCCAAGATTTAAAATGAGATGGGGGGGGGCAAACATCAATTAGGGTTGGGACTTAGTTATGCTTTTGTTGTTACTCATCATGGCAAAGGCTCACTAGTGAAAACTTGAGGCTTTACCAGTTTAAGCTTTCAAATAAAAAACTATGTCAGAGAAAATATAAACTAATTTATACTATTTCCACAGATTAGTTTTAATATAGGTTTTCTCGATCAAATTCGGCAAATGAGCAGTCAATTTCATTTTCATGCGTTCGAATTAAAACTGTTTTGCCTCTCCAGTTGTTACTGCATTTCAAATTCAGAATTCGGCCGTTCAATTTCGTTTTAAGTCGAGTCAAATTCCTTTAGCACTCTGTTCAATTTAGCATATCGTCATTCTTTTTCGTGACACACACGCCTCAAGAAGCGTCTGTGAATTTGAATGCTGCTTTGATCAATTGTTAAATTGAATGATTATTTTGTTAAATCGAATAACGTAAAAGTACATTTGACTAGTCTTAAAACGAAATCGAATGACCCTTTTCAGTAGCATTCAATTTCGTGCCAAATAGAATAAGCTGGTGGTTAAATTGGCTGCTCATTTTCCGAAATTGACCGAGAAAACCTATATCTGATTTGTACAGTAATGCACTTTTTCAGGATGTACTCTTCTACAAAATATTTATGTATTTTCGCTTCAATTATTGCCGATTCCAAATTAATTTGATCCCCAAAATACACATCTGTTTATTTCAACCATTGAATGGATTCATAGAAAGTTGAAATTCAAGGTAGGTTCATAATGTTTTGTTGTGAACATAATGCTGATTTGTATAGCCACGTAATTACAAAGAAAGATACATTTAAAGTCACATTATGTAAGTTTCAGCTGAATACATAGTTACCTGCTGAGACAAAAGCAAAACAAATGCCAAGGTATTTTCACATTAACATCAAATCGCTCCACTTTAGCTTGGTGTGAGAGAAAGTATCAACCACATTCTCTTAGTTGCAGCATTCAGGAGCTAAAACGAATATTCAGAAATCTGAGAAACGACTCATGATGAATTGTCTCTCACATTCAAATGTTTTGGGGTGAACAATTTTCATGGAAAGAAATCCTTTCTCAAAATAGTTTTTAAGTAAGTTTTTATGGTTATTAATTTTTTGAGTACTTATTACCCTAAACCTTTGAAAAGACAGCTGACCGATTTTTATGGACAATTCTTTTTTCTATTATGATGTTAAAACAGACCTTATGGTATTTTCTTCAGGATAAAACTATACGGTTTGGGAGCGAACCTTGGTCTGCAGGTTCGGAGAATATACAACATCCTTGGAGGCATTCAGGTTTAAAACATTCATTCATAAATACCTAAGACAGTTTCACTATTCCTATTGGTGGAGAGCGCGCCACGTGGGGGTGTTTAAACCGGGTACAGGTCACTTCGGCACCTTGCAAACTCGGCACCTGCAAACTCGGCACCTTGCAAACTCGGCACCTGCAAACACGGCACCTTGCAAACTCGGCACCCACAACCTCGGCACCTTGAGTTTGTATGGTGCCGGCATTCTTGGTGCCGAGTGGGTGCCGAGTGTGCAAGGTGCCGAGTTTGCAAGGTGCCGACTTTGCAGGTGCCGACTTTGCGAGGTGTCGAAGTGTCCGGTATTCTTTAAACCTTTGATAATGACCAGTAACAAGTGTTGAAACATGGGCGTGACACGCGAGCTTGCACATGTGCTTATAAGACAGTCTCTTCATTCTTATTGGTCGAGAGCAACGCGGCCGGGACAATTGTGCCACATCACGCGATACGCGCGACGCACACAGCAATCTCCTTATAAGGAGTTGTTTACCCGAGGGCCTTACCATTTCATAGCTGGATGGGTGTTGTGTTGAAAGAAATCATTGAATAACTATAATTTTTGCATTTATTTTACTTTTTGATAAAAAGTGTTGATGCTTTTTGACCGAAAAGGTATTTATGAATGGAAATCAAAGTGTGTTGAACCGGTTTTCAACTAGTGGTTTAAACCCACTGAGGCCTGGTTCTTGATAATTTACTTCAACAAAATTATCAAGAACCAGACTCGGCGGGTTTAAACCACTAGTTGAAAACCTCTTCACCACACTTTGATTCCGTTATTATAGACCCCTTTAATAACAGCAAAAACAGTGCCTCACTGAGATAAAAGTAAGACTTCATTGGCCGAGAGTTATGAATACCATGTACAAACAAGCAAGTATCCATTTCTTGACTTTCATGCAGTATTTTTGTGGGCATGTCTGAACTAAACATATTTGAAACAAGTCAGAAAAGCTGTTTTTCTGTTACAATTATTAATACTTTTTTGGCAAATGTTACAAGAAAACAACATAAACAGGCATAATGGATTTGAGGCATTGCATGGTAAGGTATCAATATTTACTTGGTTTGCGGTAACACCATGTGTGTATCTACTTTTCCTCGGTAGTAGAATATAAAACTGGACAAGTTCTAAAAGAACAAGAATCTTCCTTGAAAGTTGATACAGGATTTTCATGGTGGCTGAAGCAAGAAAAAGTATGTCTTAATACTGTCAGCAAGCTTGTGAACATTTTTTCATAGCTATTTATACACGTACAAACATCTTTCCAGCCTTGTAGACTATTAAAGAAAACGGTGGGAAATAAACCACAATGGTGCAACGCTAGGATTAATCCCATCTCGAGTTAGGACGGGTCACGGGAGACCCGTCCTAACTAGGATGGGTTCAATGTGTCCTAACGTATAAGGATACAAATTTTAACTTGTTTTAAGTCCTAGGATTAATCCTAAGTTAGGATGAGTTTGGTGAAATTGACGGCTGAACTTGTCTGGACATGTGTTTATAGAGGTCCAATGCTAAAATTACTTGCCTTTTTGGCATGCAGTTCTGGTATAGATAACACCGTTATACACAACTAATATTTACTATGATGGAAGTTAAATTTTATTAAAAGTTTGTTTTCAACTGAAGGTTGACAATTGACCAATATTAGGGATTGGTCTCGCAAATGAGTGGCTAAAAGTTTGGCGGAAGCAATCATCACTTCGCCACAATTTATCTTTGCAAAACTTATCAACCCACTTCCGCCTACAGTCCACCTTGGGAGATTAAGTTGAATGCTCTTGGTTGTGGTATAAGCATATTTTTAATTAATTTTCGCCATGATACTTCAAAAACAAAATTAGATATATGTATTGGGGTTGCAAGACCAATCATCAGGTTTGCAGCAGATAGAAAAGCATTTGGCCAACACAAGTTCTCATTTTTCCTACAGGGTGTTTAGTTTTCGTATTCAGGTAGATCCCGAATAGTTCTTTACATGTAGCTAGATTGTGATATACACTGTAATGAAATATTAAATAAAAGTAAGTGAAGTAAGCGCCAGAAAAGGCCAATTAATGGTCCCATAACAAATGAATTTATTTCTCCAAAGTGCAATGTTCCGGGGGTCAAATTTCTCCATGTTCCTTTTCACAGGAGTTAAATATTGGATGATGTAGTAAATAACTAAAAACTTAGATAATAAACTTAGATAAATATGTCAATTACTGGGTAATTAACCGATTCAAACAATCTTAGACAAAACCTGCATGGGCATGTAAAGAATTATCTTAGATGTAATAGCTATTGGGAAATTTTGATCATATTTATTTACAAAACTATAATTGGATAGTGTGGTACTATCATTGGTCCTTTGCTACTTTTGGGACAAAGTCAGGATGGGGTTTCCAGTGTTCCACGTCCATAAATGGTAAACTAATCATACATAAGGAAATTAATAATTAACTGCATAACTATCACTAATGAACCAAATAATTCTAAATAGTGGTCATGTTAAGAAGTCACTTGGAATTTAAAAAAAAAACATTTTTGTGTATACTTTTAAATAAATAAACTACCAAAATAGCATTTACTGTGAAGAAAGTAGCCACAGGGGCCCAATTTAGTTCAAAAAGCTGTTAAAGAACTGCTTGAACGAAAAAGTCACTTAAAATGTTTTCAATGAATTAGGAAATTGAGTCATATGATTATAAATAGATTTTTAATAGTATTTCGAATACCCTTTTTAAATATCCAGAGCTTTTTTGAGAGATTTGCGAAAAGCTCCGTTACTATCACTCTCAAAACGTCATAGTTGGAGCTCCAATTGTAAAACCACTTTTTTGCAGCGTGGAGGTATAACAAAGAAAACTCCCACAAATGAAGTCAGCGGCATTGTCCTTTGACGCGCGCCGTCAACGGCAAAAGTGTTTTTAGTTTTTCAAAACCTTTAGGTTGGGGCCTGAATTTTTAATCGATAATTACGAAAAATTCAGAAGTGTACACATATATCAAAATTACATTAAAATGGTGAACAAGTGCATTATAATCAAGTTAAAATACCGTTTCCGTTGAAAACATTCCGTTCAGGTAGCTGTTTAAGCAGAAATACTGCTTAGAAAATTTCTTTGCAAAATCAGGGATGGGGAAAAAGTCACACCTGGTTCTGGTAAGCAATACTTGTCGCTCACTCAGTTTTTGTGCTTCACAGTCTTTATGAAATTGGGCCCAGGGCATAATAGTTGCCGGACAAATTTCTTTACTAAGCAAAATTTGAAGGGGCACCAGTCATAACAATGTAAACTTAACGTAATTTTGGCTGGTAAATTGTTTCTTTTAAGCAACACTTTTCTGTGCCTATCAAGTTTTTGTGCTTACAGGCTTTAAGTGCCCAATTTCACGAAGCTGTTAACTTTTTTTATAGCACCAGAAAACAGTCATGAGCAAATTTCCATGTTGAGAAAAAATTGAGTGTGCCACCAGTCACAATAATGTAGGCTTCATCTAGTTTTCGCTGATATCTAGTTCTGCTAAGCAATATTTTTCTATTCTTATCAAGTTTTTGTGTTTGATGATGTGGGAGCTGAGTGGATTATTATCATTCTTTCATTAGGACAAAATCACACTGCCAGTAGAGGGCGGGCTTCATAATGACCGTTATTGAACCACTAGATCGTGTGTACACTTTACTGTGTGTTTGTGTGAGTTCGTCTGGGCTGTATATCATATCAGTGTATACTGTATGGTGTTACAACATCGACAAAACGCATCCAAAGAGATTAGCAGTTACAACAACATTGTGATCTATCTTCATCGCTGATAAAAGTATACACTATGTCAACACACAGTTGAGTTAGTAATCAATTATTTATATTCATGTTATTGAAAACAACCGATGGATTCATTTGCCTGGACCATCAAGCATCTAATCCGTAGATAGAGCTAGCAATCAGCAGAAGGGTCAACGCCAACGGGCGGCCGCCTTAACCCTAACGTAAACCTTTCGTCCACGATCCATAAATTTGGATGTAAATAAAGACTTTTGACAAGAAGAACTAGTGCTTGTACATGTTAGCAAAACTTGCAGAAAAGGGAGGCCATGATTTAACAGTCAGCTGTGTGTGAATTCTACTTCCAAGACCATGGTTATGATGGTGTGACTTCAGGAATTTCTTCAGAATCAGACAACGTCGTATGGCAAGGACAAGATGAAGGAAGTAAAATAGCAAACGTTGCTCATTCCTCGAGTCTACAGCAGGTACACAAGTTCTGCCTAGGCTCGTCAAAATGTCTAGTTGGTGGTAACTTGTATTTGATGATGATCAATGGTCTTTATATTTTTAAACTTCCCTTCAAAATCTCCTCATCAAGGGGATGGCCTATCCCATGGTTGCAAGGAATATTGCCGTTTCTGATCTTCACCAACAAAAGGAAGTGAATTGGTGGTAAGTAAAGTAGCACTAGTAAGCATGGACCTACACAATTTTATTCCACATTAAATAAAGTTACGTTTACAAATAGGCTACGAGCACTTTCAATTTTAGTTGAACTGTATTTTTTTTTAACTCACATTTGGATTAGTCTGGTAAAGATTATAATTTAAATTGCCGATTTCTTCATCTTCTCTAAAAAGGTCAGTCTCTGACTGAGTCTGACTTACTCCTAGAACTATGCGGTTTCATTCTGCTATCATCTCTCGCTCCTGTTCAAAATTATGATCTAAAACACAATAAACTGGTTTTCAGTCGCTACTGATGACAAGGCCTGGGCGACTTATAGTGAAATTTGCTAGTCGCGCCTCAGATAGTCCCGACTACGACACTAGTCGCAACTAATTTTTAATTATCAGGATGCACTGAAGCAATGTTTGCTGCAGTCGCAATGTAACAGTAAAAAATTCAAGCTGAAAGGATTGTGTCACTGATGTATGATTAAATGTGTTTAGGGGTTAGAGTGGATAGTGGTACTAGCGACACAATTGGTTCACCAAACAGGCACGATGAATCAAGTAAGTTGAAAAATGGTAGTTTTGACTCCACTAAAGAATCAATAGTCGCGACTACAACACTAGTCCACCGAGGCCTACTGATGACCTTCTTTAAACTTTTAGATTTAAAAGTGAGTTTTGTTCATTCTCTCGGTTGTTTTCTGTACATTGTGGTCTACATCAATGATCCATAAAAATTGGAACGAGTTGTGAAATGTCAAATCTTGTCAGAATTGCTCAAACTTTTCAGGAACAAAGATTGGCTATATATAGTCTATCATTAAAAATTATGGTATTTTCCCCTATTTTCATTATGATGCAATTAACTTATCAATGTATCCGGTTTAAAAGTTTTCAGACCACTGATCTGGGTGTAAAAAAAAGAAAATAAGTAGGGCATATTTGTAAGTGAGATTTGAACGTATTCAAGTTGCCCTTTGGACTGCTGGTCCACACAATGTAAACAACAACACAAACTTAGTTTAGGTTTGAATAAAGAAAAATTTACTGAATGGGGACTACAATTGACCTCAGTTTGTTTGTTTGTTTATTTAGGTAAAGCGTGACATTGAGTACAACTAAGAGTTTTTTTGCAGAAGTATGTTCTTCGAGGTGTCTAGTATGCAAATCCAATGCATGCCCAGCTGGTAGGGTTGAGCATTTTTTGTTATTGCAAAAAATCAATTTTCCCATATGTTTGTGTACAAACGCTCATCAATGTGTTTTATATGATAACGACAAAACTCTTCACATGTTTTCTTGACAAAAAAAAGCTCAACCCTGCCAGCTGGGCATGCATTAGATTCTTAAAAGCAAAAAAATGTTAGTTGTACTCAATGTTAAGGTTCATGTCCAGCTCTCCTGGACTATGTAGTGGAGTACCTAGACTGCTGTTCAATAATGTTTGCAGTCTCTAGGGAAACCACTAAACACCAGAAGGCGTATTGGAGCTTTGATCATTGAAGTTGTCCTTCATATATGGCTGGTCTATGTAAAAAACACACTACATGGTGTAGGTGAGCTATGAACATTCAAATTGCCCTTTATGTTTCCTTTGCCAGCAGGTTACTCCACTGACTCTATAAAAACACATCAACTCAAAGCGTTCCTGTTCCAGAATGATGTTACTATGAAACACACCATCCATGTGGCTCCTAGGAGGACTAGGACCCTTCTGGCAAGTTCCCAAATGCAACATCTACTACGTTCCCGGAAGCTTAAGATACTTCTGATTTGCCTGGTAGTCGGAACCAGTCTCATGTATTTCAGAGGCATGTCTACCACTGGTGCCATAGTGAAACCAGGGTCAAGTAAAGCCGCATGGTAAGCACTATCAGCCCAGCGGCACCATTTTTTTTTTCCCTTCTAAGTTTTGCCTAAATTTGTGATGTTTGCTAAGGTCTACATGTATTTGTACAGTGTTACTGTTGTCTCATTTCGGGAGTAAATTAAACCTATCTCCATGTGTTTAAGACTCTCTCTCTAACAAAATTTCACAGTAAACCAACACCCAAACTGTTGTTGGATGTTGATTATAGTGGTACGCCTGATCCCATGAGTGATATGCTAAGATCATTCCTCACACTAGCAAACACCCACACTGTTGGACTCCGATGACTGTGATATGGTATTCCTGATCCCATGGAAAGCATATTTTTATCAGTTTAGGCCATAGTCCTCGGTCCATAATCAAACAAAACATGGACGTTTTTTTTTTAAGGACTGGCGATGGGAAAGAGTATCATTGCTTACATTTCGATATGCAAAATCGTTTTTTTAACTGCAATCATGTTTTAATAACCATTTTTTAATGAATTGAATTAAACTGAATAACATTCCAGATGCCTGTGCACATATTTGCGAATGATTTCACAATATTGCATACGTATAGTGTGCCCATATGCAATGTGGTCAGGACCACCTAAATTTGAAAATGAGTGAATCCCACAATTTTTGTTTTACCATGGAGCCTCGGAGCATGGCAGTAAAATGTTACTACCACAAGCTTAATAAATTAATTGTCTTTGATTTTTTTAAATCGAATTGTAATTTCACTGTTTAGACCAATGTGTGAAGTTTGGCTGTGAGGAGTGGTAAGAGCTCTCTTCAATGAATACAGTAGGCACAATGATTTAATAAACTGCGCCAATAAAGTATCTTAACACTTACAAATGGTCAGATATATCGGCGGAACCTGAAATAGTATGCCAAAAAATAATTATTCATTTCGAGTCACCGTTAATTTCTGCACATTTTGACACATCTTGTGTTGGATTTACGGGCATTTGAGTGGCTTAAGGTCGAATTTCAAAAGTTGCAAAAGCCCCTATTCAAGCTAAATCGTTGTATTGTGACGAGTAAGATCAGTGTTTCTTTTGCCCGCCTTTTATAAATGATTTTTTTGGTCGCGTGTTGGATAAATCATTTGCGATGAACATCAGCAATAGTTGTCAGTAACCAAGCAAAGGGGTCAAAGATGGGAGGCATACAACAATGGTAAGCAAGGAAAGGTGTTTCAAGATAAGATGGCTCAAATGACCAAACAGGAAAGAGGACGGATCGTTGGTTTGATAGAAGCCGGTACGTCGATGCAAGCTGCAGCTCATCAGGTAACAACGTCACCAGGGAAATGTGGACGACCTGCCAAGGAGTGGCCGTCCGAGGGTGACTTCTGCAGCAGAAGAAAGTGAACAAGTCCATTAAGCCTGACACCACTCTTAAGGGATTGCGACGCATCCTGATCGGTAAATGGCAGGGGATTGACCAGGGACAGATCAGAGGTCTCATTGAGAGTATGAGAAGACGACTTCTTGGCGTTAAGGACAGTGTGATGGAGGACACAACAAGAACGGGGGACAGGATATCAGCAGTTTTAAAGTTAAATATACGGCAATTAATTTCATGGTCATATAAACGAAACGAGTTTGTGTCTTTTGTCTTGATTTTGTTCGAGTGTGATGCTCTTCTGGAATTGGGGTGAATAGGGGTTTTTGCAACTTTTGAAATTCGACCTTAAGCCACTCAAGTGTCCATAAATCCACCAAACAACATCGTAGCGCAACACAAGATGTGTCAAAATGTGCAGAAATTAACGGTGAATAGAAACGAACAATTAATTTTTTGTATACTATTTCAGGTTCCGATAAATCTTACCATTTGTAAGTGTTTAGATACTTTATTGGTGCAGTTTATATATAGTACAGTACACAATGGTACCAGCAGGCATTGCCCATTTTAGGGTTCCTTGTTTTACAAGACCATTCAAATGAGAGAAAAAAACGCTACAAAGTTTGACTATGATAAACTGTTTTATGTTTGAACAAAAGCTGAGAGAAGATATTATCTCATCATAGTATAAGTACTTTGCTGGTTAACAGAATTGAAAGAATTTATCAGACTTAAAGTCAGATTAATTTATGTGGGATTTTAAACTTTGCATGGTGGAAGTATAAGCGAGAGAGGTTTGCGGTAACACCATGTTGAAATCTCTTTTTGAGTAGTGTTGGTTCTGAAAAGAACTGGTAATTAATTAATGCTCTGATCATCTGCAGGAGAACAAACTTTTAGAACCAACACTACTCAACACTGTTTCTTTTCAGAACCAACACTACTTTAAAAAATATTTCCACATGGTGATACTGCAAACCTCTCTCAACAACATTATTTTGTTGAACAGTGAGATATTATTATTTTAAAACATACATTACTGCTAGTCTTGTCAGATCTTCAGTTAAATACTGGCCAGATGCTAAAATCACTGGCTGCTTTGAAAGACACTGGATACCTTTGGCAATTGTCAAAGATCAGTCTTCTCACTTGGTGTATCTCAACATATGCACAAAATAACAAACCTGTGAAAATTTGAACTCACTTGGTCAAAGAAGCTGCGAGATAATGGAAGAAATAATAATTATAATAACACAGCATTTGTATAGGCGCGCTAAATCTGGTGAAAAACCATTCAAAGGCGTCGATCACGATGGAAAGAGGGAAAATTCTCAAGTGTTGGGGAAAGCAAGTGTGAACAGGTGTGTCAAGTTGATGCTGAAAGATGGAGATGTCATGGATTTCCCTGAGGTTTTCAGGGAGTGAACACCCTTGTCACACGAAGTTGTGTGCTTTCAGATGCTTGATTTCGGAAACTCAAAATCTAATTTTGAGGTCTCAAAATCAAATTTGTGAAAAAATAACTTCATTGTCGAAAACTATGTTACGTCAGAGGGAGCTGTTTCTCACAATGTTTTGTACTATCAGCTTGTTGCTTGTTGCCAATAAGTTTTTATGCTAACAATTATTTTGAGTGATTACCAAAAGTGTCCACTGCCTTTAAGCACAAAAAGTAGCTAAGAATAAGGCTAGTAGCGAAAATGTTCATCACTTGAACAAATGGTGACTGGTATCATGCTTATTTTTGCTTAGCAGAAAGTTGGAGGTAAAGCGAAATTTTTTTTGACTAAATGAAAAGCAGTTCTATAAAATTGCTCCCTGATTGATAGATTTTCATAGCACATAAAAAAATGTTTAGTTCTGTTTAAATTTACTCTGAACAGTAGCCCTTAGGCCAGTGATTTTAGCCTCGGGCCAGTAAACTGAGGACTGGACAAGTCTGGTCATCTTGTGTTCTTTAAAGGAACGATACAGAATTGGTAAGAAAGCAAAATTGTGAAGATCACAGATTTACATAAAACTTACACGGTCTAATGATGATGATAGTAGAAAAACATCCCCTGAAATATTTCTGTCTGAAATTTCATATTTGATGAGAAATAAATAAGCTAATTTCCTGTTTTGAGTTTATCGCTCACTGAGCGTTTTATTCATTATTGTTTTAGCATCGATGCAATGCAAAATTTGTAATCAGTTTTTCACTATTCTTTCATGACCTAGATGGCCGATCGATCTCAAACTAATACAGGTTTGTCAGTTTATGTTTATGTGGATTGCATAGAGTGCTTACACTGCCAACAATTCTTTTGCTTGCAAAACTAATTCTGTAATGTTCCTTTAATAGACTAAAAAAAGACCTCACTGCAATCAGCAAAAAATTTGGTTCAAAACATTTCTTTGAGTGTCGTAAATATCTTTTAATTGTGTTGAGTATCGAAGCATACTTAAATATTTTAAAAGACAAATGAGATATGTAGTACTCTCTTAGTGCTTGTGCAGATATGCAGTACTTTTTTAGCTATGTGGAAACTATTCCTCAATAAATTCTTGTAAAGTAGAACTGTTATTCCTCTCGCAGGTAAATACCTCTCGGTGGTAAATGGCACCCTCGGCTTCGCCTCGGGTGCCTTTGCCCCTCGTGTGTACAAAACGCCATGGATCCCATCACAGCATGTAACAACTGTTAAATGTTAACCTACAATTGTTCAAGCCCTGCAGCTGATTTTTCCCCCTAAATTGGAACCCTGCTTTGTGGAAAAGGTTTTGATAATGGAAGTACATTTACACATTTGTGGTGCATGAAATACAATGCTTAACTGTGTACTGTACATTTCTCATCATTGTGTGTTGGTGTATTGTATTTTAAGTTCTCCGCAGGACCCATCTAGCGAGATGCCTCCCTCTTGCTCAAAAATAACATTCCTTCATTCTCCTGAGAACATCACCAAAGCAGTTACTGAGTATGCAAGTTAGATAAACATTTTGTTGTGTGCCATTCATGTACAAAACATGTCCATGTACAAATGATTTGTTAGACATTTTTTTCAAAGAAAAATTGGTTCATCATTTGTTCTTTTTGTTGTGTTGTGTGCCATTCATGTACAAAACATGTCCATGTACATATGATTTGTTAGACATTTTTTTCAAAGAAAAATTGGTTCATCATTTGTTCTTTTTAAAACGCATGATAAGCACCCATCCATTTGGATCATGACTTCATTAGCTAAGGATACTAGGTCAAACTTTTGGCTAATTTGACACAAAGCCAAAATTCAGATAGAGTTAGATATTTTTATAGATTTAAAACAGTTTTATGTCACATAACCATTTGCTTGTTTATGAATTAAAAATAAAAAAATGTTAAAAGCAATATTTTCTGCTTTGGAAGCAGCTCTATGAAATTGGGCCCTTGTGTTGCAACCATGCCCTGCCAAATGAATGAATCCGCTGGTCTTCCTGCATGGTGAAGACGGGATCCAGGGTGTAGTTGGGCCATCCATGGAGGAAGGATATATATGGGCCGTCCAAACTGCAACACTCAAGTTGGGACCTGTGTAAACTAGTTTGGGGACAATAAGGGCACTTCTGTGGGAAAATCTCAAAGTTTATGGGAAACTTTTGATGCGGCACAGAGGCAAAGACCAGGGGCAACAGAGGCAATGGCTAATATGGCATCCATTTAATTCCAGGCCTGCACTAGTGTTTTGAAACAAATTCATTGCTTAGTTTGTAATCCACTCATATGTGAATTGCTTTGGCCTTTGTTAATTACTCACGCATTCATTAATTGCTCACGCTTTCGTTAAAGGCAGTGGCAAATTTGGTAATTGTCGAAGACTAGCCAATTTCACAGTTGGTGTATCTCAACATATATGCATAAAATAACAAACCTGTGAAAATTTGAGCTTAATTGGTCATCAAACTTGCCAGATAGTAATGAATTTTAGTAATGCATTTAGATGGTTGATTTCAAGACCTCAAGTTCTAAATCTGAGGTCTCAAAATCAAATTCGTGGAAAATTACTGCTTTCTCAAAAACTAAGGCACTTCAGAGGAAGCCATTTCTCACAATGTTTTATACTATCAACCTCTCCACACTACTCGTCACCAAGAAAGGTTTTATGCTAATAATTATTTTGAGTAATTACCAATAGTGTCCACTGCCTTTAAATGTATAAATTGTTTAATGCTTATTCTACACACTTTCATTTTTTGTATCAACACAACTACATGTACAATTCAAGTTCACGAGAACACATGTATTACTGCATCATTTGCCCCTTTTTTGTTGTTCAAATCAATCTACTCATGGTGTGACCAATCAATATTATCCACTGTGGCTTTGATTGATAAATTAACTACACCAGCGTGCAATATGATATAGTGTAGTGAATGCATGCAAGTATACACAGTACACAGTCAACCCTTCTACTGTCTGACCATTCACTATCATCCAACTGTGGTTTGAATGATAGATAATGTGGTGAATGCATTTATACACCGTGCATGTACATGTGGTCAACCCTCCTACTGACTGACCATTTAACATCATCCACTGTGGTTGAAAACTAAACCATCCTGCAATATGACCGTGCTGTGCATAACACAGTGCCGGTCAACCCTTCTACTGTCTGACCATTCACTACAATCCACTGTGCTTCTGAATGAAAGTAAACCAGCCTGCAATATGATAATGTGGCAACTGCATCTTACACAGCCAACCTTATCCACTCCATCTATCTACTGCAATGTGCACAGTTAACTTATGGATAATGTCAACAACAGTAGGAGGGTTGAAACGTCTAATTTGATTATGGATTAGAAATGGCAAACCACGGACATTGTGTCACATAAATGTGTTCCTTCTGAGTGGCCAATCCCTACTGACGCAAACTACCTTTTTTCACAAAATTCTTTGCTCAAAGAGCTTTCAACCTCAATATGGAACGCCTAACCAGTTCATGTTCACCAGTTCACTAAGCTGACACTGTTTCATTTTTCAAGTGACTTTTTGAACCTGTAATTTTGTAACAAATTGTTTGATGTGGTTAATTTCATGGCTTAATTTTTGTGTTGAGTGTAAAGGCTCCTCCTCAATTATGCGCTAAAATGTTTTGTACTATTGTTAAGGCCGGTTGATATTTCCTGCAAATAGGAAATGAATTTTGCCGTTTTCACAATGGATCCTTCCCATGAAATATGCTAATTACATTCACGCATGCGTACAGACCCTGTTGGTTGGCAAACGCCATAGAGTTGTGCACTGAGCAGACGGGCGATCGCGTCTGCGTCACGCAGCCATTAGTTGTGTACAAAACAGCGCGATGTTCCCTCATTTTGCCAACCAAAACGTTGGTGGGCACGCGCTATGTGCAATTTAAGTATTTCATGGGAAGGGTCTATTGAGCACAAGTCAACTGATGCAAACTTTTTGTTGTGAAATAGTGACGTCAACATTCAAATCACATTCACGGGAAGTATTCACCAGGCTTTAGTTTTATTGCATGCGATGGTTTACTGCAGTCTTTTTCTTGTTCATTGTAAGGACTCAAAAGCACAAGAAGGACTCATCTAGGCACAAGAGTAAATTGTGATCCCAACACAGCTCCATAGACTCCACCTGGAAGTGAAGCAAACATCCTAGGTACAGGATGGATGCTCGATCTTCTTATGGGAAGGGGGTAAAGAAGGCAGCTTACATCAGAGCCTTCAAACCCCCTCTGAACTGGGAGAGGGGGAGGGGGTATATATCCCAGGAGTCTATGATGCAGTGTTGGGTCTCGTGTCCGCAAGGTCACGGATTCTCCCTCTACATGTAGTAGCTCTTCCTGTTGATTAAGACTGGAGTTTCAGTCGAAAATTACAGCTATTGAAAAAAATCCTGCAGTTTTGATCAAAATATGTTTAATATATTGAATGAATATTTAGTGAAAAGAATAATTTTCATATTTGTTGTTGCTTGTGAATCTGATCATACAGGTCTTGGGGAATAAAAGACTTGCTGCAAATTATCCGTGGTGAGGATCTCTCCAATACTGCCAACTTCCTAACCTTCAAAGGGGCCAGAAAGGGAGAGATGACCTTTAGGAAAAATCCTAATTTTTTGCCATCAGTAAGATTTTTGTGTCTTTGTTTCTTTACTTTTCTTGAATGATTAATGTTGTTTTGGGGATCAAAATGGCTCAGTGGTCTCTTTCTCTGCCTTTCACCCTATGTATACCCTGCCGTCGATTTCACAAAACTCTTCCTAACTTAAGATTAATCTTAGGACTTAGGACGAGTCCCAACCCTGCACTGTAGCATGCAGACCTTATTAATCCTAAGTTAGGACGAGTTACTCGTCCTAACTCAGATAAGACGAGTCATAACTCTTTGTGAAATCGACGGCAGGTTCAAATCCCACCTTGGATCAGAGCCTTGCATGTGGACTGGGTTTTCAATCCCTACCTGATCGTATGGGTTTTCCCCCATTTGGGGGTTTCCTCCTACATCTAAAAAAAATGAGCATTTCTTCTCATTTCTTATCACCATCCTGCTATTGGCATTTGCGCTTTTTGATGTTTCATGAAATAAATAAATAAATAAATAAATAAATAAATAAATAAATAAATAAATAAATAAATAAATAAATAAATAAAATAAATTAATATGTGTTTCTTGTAATGAAACCAAGAAACAATTGAAAGTACTGTACACTGTAACACTCCAAGGCCAGATACATGTGTAGAGTCGGAGAAGATGTTGCAGAAATCTCAGTTTAAGATGTGGGAGGGAAAACACTGCATTCAAGCAGGGACTGAAAACCCAATGGCTCCAGTCTGAGGTAGGATTCGAACTGGAGTCCACAGAGGTGAAAGGCAAAGAAGGAACTCCTATAGACTGAAGTCTTATGTGAATTCTAACTTCCAGGATCAAGTTGGTCTCAACCATATTGAAAATGGCCCATTGTTTTGACCCTAGCAGAGTCTTTCTCAAAGTACTTGATGGCTATAAAAATGATATATTGTTGGATATGTAACATTTAGCCCAGAATTATATGTAAGTAAAACAAGAAATTACTTTACAATAAGTATCCACAACCCAAGTTTGAATTTTCTTTCAATGTTAAATTTGACAAATTATTTGTATTTATTTGGGACTTGTTTTTACCTTCACTTAAATCTTGTTAATTCCTTGCAGAAATGTCCGACGTCCCTTCAGTTAAAAATGGCCAATGACAGCTGGACGGCACTCATGTATCATCCGGAAATCCATATGCTAATGAACAGCCAACTTCTCAACCAATCAGAACACAGTAGACTATTGCCATACTACATGCCATTTGGGTACAAAACAAAATCCAGGTTCCGTTATAAAGGTAAATAATTTAGCACTTCTGCTGACGACAATCATAGCATACCAATCGAAACGTTGCGTGGTCAACGACTGGTTCTTTTCCGAACCAACACCACTCAAAGGATTCAATCATTAAATTAATTCAATAAGACATTTGTTTCATATTGACATCCTCAATGACAGTAAATACAATTTGTATTTATAAGGACAATTTGAAACAGTAGTTTTTAACAGAACCAATATAACATGTTTACAGTAAGTAAGCTTAAAATTTACTTTACTTGAAGGTGACTGTAAAGAAAAACACTTTATATTCAGTCAATATGTAGGAAAAACGGTGAAGCATAGCTTTTGTACCTTAAAACTAGACATTGCTTCAAAACATGAAGCATAGCTTTTGTATCTTAAAACTAGACATTACTTCAAAACAACATCTACAGGACAAAGACAGAACAAGAAAATAAGGAGTGGGACTCAGTGCAATGTAATGATTGGCTTAACAAATTATATAATAGTGTAAAAAAAAGAAAAAAAAATCTCACATAGAGCTACCGCAAACCTCAACTAATTTACTCCCACCATTTCAAATCCTACTTTAATGTAGGACTCTGTTTGAACAATTAAATAGTTGTTTAGTGTATTGCACAAAAGTTTTTTTTAAATTGAGTGATAGGGGGGTAGAGTCTTTATCTTTTTCTAAATATTTGTTTGGCAAAGATTAAATCTACTGAACTTACCTGATGTCATCATCACAATAATCTTGGTTGCACCATTTTGGGAGTCGATGTCTTGGTGCGATATACAGTGTAGTGTGCATTTAAAGGCAGTGGACACTATTGGTAATTGTCAAAGACTAGCCTTCACAGTTTGTGTATCTCAACATATACATAAAATATCAAACCTGTGAACATTTGAGCTCAATCGGTCATCGAACTTGCGAGATAATAATGGAAAAAAAAAACCTTGTCACACGAAGTTGTGTGCGTTTAGATGGTTGATTTCGAGACCTCAAGTTCTAAATCTGAGGTCTCGAAATCAAGTTCGTGGAAAATTACTTCTTTCTCAAACTCTATGGCACTTCAGAGGGAGCCGTTTCTCATGATGTTTTATACCATCAACCTCTCCCCATTACTCGTCACCAAGAAAGGTTTTATGCTAATAATTATTTTGAGTAGTTACCAATAGTGTCCACTGCCTTTAAGGCGGCTTAGTGTTTACATGTTTTACCATTGACTCCCACAAATGGTGAGTGTGGCAGACATTAGTCGCTTGTGACATGCCTGCAAGGGATCAATGCTTCAGGTGCTGAGCATCCACTGCTTGGTAATGTTGTGTCATGGCTGAGCGGTCTAATGCACTGGACTCAAGTTTTTTATGGCTGAATATAGGGGTGTGGGTTCAACTCCAGGTTATGACACTTGGGTTTTTGAGCAAGGCACCTAACCATAATTGCTTCCCTTAACCCAGGTGTTTAAATGGGAAAATGCAATGACTGAGGCAGTATTGTGTTTGAATAAACCCGAACATTTGTAGCAGCTACAGTCGGAATCCATCAAATAGTGTGAAATCTTTAGAAAAGATACTGATCCATTGAGTACACAATGTATACAGGACTCTTCCCCTGTATGTACACAGATATAGAGTCCTAAATATTATATAGGGCCGTTTATGGGGCGGAAAATTGTCAAAGCTTCATAACTTAAATCTTACCTGCAAGAGGCCAATAATCTCAACAAATTCATTTTCTATGGCAGAATACATTTTTCTGCGGTGGAATTTAGTCGTCATATATTCCTCACACATCTGTAATGTACGCGTACGCATGGCAGCAGACAACACTGTAAGGATACGATCAAATTGGGAATTTTTTTAACATCGGGAGCTGCATTATTTCACGAAAGCGCTGGATTTGTGAGGAATTTATAACGACCCAAACCCACCACAGAAAAATGTGTGCTGCCATTGAATGTGAATCTGTTGAAATTATTGGCTTCTTGCATGTAAGATTTGAGTTATGAAGCTCTGAAAGTATTCCGCCCCAGAAATGGACCCTGATATCCAGGACGTCACTGTAGTATAATATGAAAAAGTATGGCCACCAGGGCTAGGGTTAACCCCTACTCTTCCATGATAAGTGTTATGGGTACTTTTATGAGCACCAATTCTAGTACACAGGACGTATGGCTTAATGCCCCATCCGAAGGACAAAGCAATTGAGCTAAAGTATCTTGCTCAAGGGTATTAGTGTCATGGCCAAGACTCAAACCCACCATGGAGGTAGAACCCACATTCTGCTGATCTGAAACATCAGAGCTTGAGTCCAGTGCTCTAAACCACTCGGCAGGACACGCCCCAAATTAAGTTGGTTTATTATCGTTGTGATAGCTGGACAGTGCTCTATCACTCAGAAACTTAAGCTTTTTTATTTGTGAATTATCAACCCCCCCCCCCCTCCATTTTAATTAACCTTCATTTGAAACATTTGTCTACTCTCGTTACAGATGTTTTCAGTGTCCTAAAACTTTTTCCTGCGAGGGACTCAATATTTAATTTTACAGGCAAGCAACGTCCGCAGTGCATTTCCTGTGCTGTTGTCGGCAATGGGGGAATTCTAAATGGCTCTCGAAAAGGCTCAGAAATTGATATGCATCATATGGTATTCAGGTAAAGTAGGAAGTTTATTGCATCATTCTTTGAACTTGGCAAAATGCTCTAGATCAGAAACAGTACGTGCAATTAACAATACAGTCTGTCATCTGCAATTTATTCAGTAGAGACCTGCTGTGTCTTGGGGAGGGGGGGGGTAAGTTTTAGTCCTTGTTAGAATGTTATCTTTGAGTAGGACAACGGCATTTTCACTTTGCAAAGGGCACTCAACAAAAAAACAATTAAAAGACTAGGAATGTTTTAAGGGACACCAAGGCGAAGACCAGGGGCAACAGAGGCCATGTCCTTTGTGTAATTCTAGGCCTGCCTCACACAGTCTGCACCATATGATCCAGATGTATAAGTTACTTCATGGTTTACGAAGGAGTAGTGTACTTTTACTGTGAAGCGATGCATTAATAATTCTCAATATCTAGCTCAATGTTTTCTTTATTTGTTAAACATAAATCTAGACAAAGTATTGATCTGTATTATTGACAACTTGGTTGCTTTGAGATTCAGTTAGGATGCAATGAATTGCCTAAATGTATTGCCTTATTGTATACCAGTAGTAAACTGGTATGATTAGTTATTTACTAACCAATCGTGCAACAACTAAAATCGGCGCTTGTATGGTTTTGTAGGACAGTTGATACAGGCTTGTCAAATACAAGTAACTTTTGGTCACCCTAAACTGCATTCTGTTGGACATGTCACAAGATCAAAGAGATTGAAAGGGTTGTCAATTTCCATCTCACGTCTTTTGTGGGCTGTCTTATTAGAGTGCGTGTGTAGAGTGGATCAGCCGGAGGCCTTATTTAAGAGATAGTTCCTGTGATTGACTTAGTCAAGTAGTGCTTGTTTGTTGCACAAGGCTGTATACTGCCCAGGGAGCTGAGATGGTTTAAGAAATGATTTAAGGCCCAGTGACAAGGGGTAATAGTGTGAAGCGCTTTGGGATCATCCCTGGGAATGAGGTTGTTTCGGTTTCTTCTCCTAGACTACATTGCGATTTTATTTGTAATTGTATCCCAACACTGCCAGAATTTCTTCAGCTCATATGTAGTGTACAATTTTGTTTCAGGGTAAACAAAGCATTACGGAAAGGTCATGAACTTGATGTGGGCAACAGGACGACACATTATTTCTTCTTTGATCGTTCGTTACGGGAAACATCGGAGAGTGATGTTCCCAATGACCAGGTGAGTGAGTGAATAAGTCAGTTCAGTAGATAGACAAAACCTGGGCCCAATTTCAGGGCTCAGCTCTGCTTTTCGCTGAATTCTGCATTTATGATTACCATTTTCAAATTACTGTACAAGGGCCGATATTTCTGCGCTAGCTGTCTTAGGAGTAGAATGCCTAATCAAAAGTTCCGTGCTAACCTGTAAAATTACTTGAATAAAAATTGTTGTTTTATTAACCAAGTGGTAATTTTAGTGTTTTACTTGCCTGCACACAATGTACTTGTTTTTGCTTTCATGGCAGATTACCAGTGTCTATAAAAGTTAAAATTAGGACTTGTGCGTAAGCGCTTGCCTCTCGCCAAGGTGACCCTGGTTCGATTCCTGGCCAAGGCCATATGTGAGTTGAGTTGTGTGTTGGTTCTCTGCTGTGCAACGAGGGTTTTTCAGACTATCCGGTTTTTCTCCCTCAGAAAAAATCAAACACTTCCGATCTTGGCTGTGCTCCGTAGTAATAATGGGTTGAGGTGGCTGGCAGTCACAGGTGCCCTTGCATGCCTAATTCTTGAAAACGTTTTAATTAACTTAGTTAATATTATTAAAAAATTTAAGATTATTAAAAAATAATAGTTGTAGAGTCTAATTAAATTTTATGTTTTTTTACTCCAGGGTATGATAAAAGTCTTTGTACCGTGTCGGGATAATGATTACAAGTACATTCGCAATGTAGTCCAGAAGAAAGAACCAAAGATAAAAGCCGATGCTGAGGATGTGAGAATCCTACACCCAGACTTCATCAGATATACACATAAAGTGTGAGTCGCCTCTCAGTACAATTGGGAACTTTGCATTGTGACAGTACACTCTTCAAGCCTTGTGTGTTTATGTTGAATATATTCCTTGATGTTGTTCAAATCAAACAAGCAAATGGCCTAGGTCAACAGCTTGTCCCAACACCCACAAAAAAAAATACAAAGAGTTAGGGATATTTTGTATGGAATGTAAGCACTATGAGGAAATTTACGCATTCACACAGTGTTTTTTGCAGTGTTGAAAAATGTGTTTGTTCTTTGAAGAGCACAGAACAAAGGAATGTCCACTCACTGCATGAAACAGAGCTGGGTGTGTGTACATGTATAAGTTGGCCATTAGGAGTATGAGTTGACCTATTTCCTATGGTTATATTGTACACAAAGCTGTCAGAGTAAAAACACAATTCCTTGAGTGGGCATAGCTCCCTCGATATTGGCCTCGATTTCACTTATGAGACATCACACTTCACTTAGCAATTAAGAATGATTCTCGCAAAGATCAATCTTAGCTCTCTGTGTTGTCAACTCCCTGACAAGTTTAATACTGTTGGACGCTCTCCTCAGTGCCTTTCCATAAAAAAAATTCATTGTGATAAATAAAGCAAGGATGCGGGGGAAGCAGGCTGCACATAGCGAGTCAAGCACCTCTTCATTGCATGCTAGGCTTTGTGAGTGATTTTGTTATCATCACGCGCCACCAGGTTGCATGCTGTTACAAAGTACAGTGGCAAAATAATCATTGTTTTTGTAATAGTTCTTATATTATTGTTGTGGAAGTGTCGTGGCCGAGCGGTTAAGATCACCGAATTCAAACTCTGGTATTTCTGATTAGCAGAGTGTGGGTTCGAATCCCCAGCCGTGACACTTGTGTCCTTAAGCAAGACACTTCAGATGGGACGTAAAGCCGTTGGTATCATGTGTTGTGTAACGCATGTGAAAGAACCCAGTGCACTTATCGAAAGGAGAAGGGGTTCGCCCCGATGTTCCTGGCTGTTGCTGCTTAATGCGCCGTAGCACCTTGTAAACCCTTATAAGGTGCTAACTAATTGGGTCTCAAAATTCATCACTGCAATAACCTATCTTTCTGAAAGTTTGTATATACTCAGCGCCTTGAGTACCTTGTTTGGTAGATACGTACGCTATATAAGACTTCGATATTATTATTATATATATATTATTATTATTATTATTATTATTATTATTATTATTATTATTATTATTATTATTAGGACAAACGGAGTTCCTGAATTTGAATACTTACTTATTCTGCATGCAAACTCCCACTGGTTTCCGCTACCTAAGTGCCAAGTTGGGAACCCCTCACTCACTATAGATGGCGCTATAACATTTAACATTATGATCTTTTTGTTAACTTTTGACAGCTGGGTGAACAGTCCATTGGGATCCTTCCGTCCCACCACGGGAACCATCATGCTTTTCACAGCTCTCCATTCCGGCTGTGATAAGGTCAGCATCTACGGGATGGGCTACAATGACAACTTTACCTTGTACTATTACGACCAAAAATTCCGCCACTTCAAAATGGACAAGGTTAGCCACGACACGAAAAGTGAGTTGAAGATATTGAAAGGCCTAGATAGAATTGGCGCCATAGACTGGTACAAGCGTGGAATCTACAGCTACTTCCATTAGAAGTGTGTATGTTAATTTATTGTTTTAAATTAAATTGTTTATTTGACAACAGTCCTATACAGAATTGGTGCTGTGGGTACGTTTTTGCAGCCAAAAGCAATAACTGTTTGGGTTGAACTTGCCATTGGTTGATCACTGGCCTTTGATCAAAACTGTTTTTGGTAACGATTGCAAAACCACACCCCTGAAATACTTGAGTGCTAAACCCATAGCTGCCTAACTGTGGGACTTCCTGTAGTAAGCAGTTACATCTACCTCGGGGGGAAATTTGTTGATGAACAAAAAGTTGGCCTCTATCTATACACTGTCTTTACTAGTCAGGCATGCAACTTTTTAACTGGTCAGCCAATTTCCTCATTTTTATTTCTTAGCTATGCCTTTAGCGCACATACCTTCCACAGATACTGCCAATTACTCTGCATACTGATTGCCCTCCGTGGCCTCCATGTAATTCCATGCCTCAACGATATTTTGTCCTGTGACCAGTCAGGCAGAAATGGGTTTACTGGACTGGTTGTATTTTAAGTAGTTCAAGAAGTTGTTTTTTATGCACAGAATATAAACCATCAGATCATTAATTAATACAGTTTAAGAATATAAACCACCAAATCATTAACTAATACAGTTTTTTAATGAGCAGTCCTGTTTGTCGGAAGGTGGTCGTGACCATGTCTACCTGGTATTAAACGTCTGATAAAGACATAATAGCTGGAGCTGTTAAGACCAGTTGGTTATAGTGGTATTGGCCCTCGTAGCCATATAAACCACCAGATCATTAATTAGTACAGTTTAAGCCATCCTGTTTGTTGGAAGGTGGTCACGTGACCATGTTTACCTGGTATTAAACGGCTGATAAAGATATAATAGTTCGTTGTAGTGGAATTGGCCCTCGTAGCCATATAAACCACCAGATCATTAATTAGTACAGTTTAAGCCGTCCTGTTTGTTGGAAGGTGGTCACGTGACCATGTTTACCTGGTATTAAACGGCTGATAAAGATATAATAGATGGAGCTGTTAAGACCAGTTGGTTATAGCGCAATTGGCCCTCGTAGCCATACTGTCTTTAAATGCAAGCTTACACGGGTACTAAAGCGAAACGCAATCACAACATAGTTCCTAATGGAGAGTCTTATACTGCACGTGCATTTGCACAATCATTGAGTGTCACATTCAGTTTGACCTTAGGACAGAAATTGAAAGCTATATAAAAAAATTGAAGTTTAATTACAGTTGTTCCTTCATTTGTACACAGTTAAACAGAAAAGAGTATTCATGACTGGGAATGAAAGAGTAGTGACTTGGTCCTAATTTTTTTATAATTAGCCATGGTTTTGGCATCACCGAGGGCCTATAGTTTTAACTGTGCCCCAATTATTAAGCAGTCAATTATTCTTTTATAAAGTGTTTAAAGATTTTTCTAATCAACAACACTGACTACAACGGTGAAAGGTCGTCTGCGAACAAAGGTTCGGGGCACTATGCCCCGGGCATAGTCATCTATGACGTCATCTTGATAGAAAAAGGGGTCATAGCTATTTCCACGACTCCATTTTTAACCAATCAGATTAGAGGATTCTTTTTATGGGGCATATAATAAAGACTATTACATGGTGTGCGCGGTACCTAGATGTCTTTTACCCACCTCGAACCCAAGTAGTTGTGCATCTGTGTTGTGATGCTCTTACAAACGTTACGTGTACGAGGATGATAAATAGTTTGTTACAAAACAAATATTGACTGCTTTTACTTGTGCTATGGTTAAAACTCTTGCACCTTTGGAAAATGGAACGCTCCGGAGATTACCTCGGGAGTAGTAGTTTTAACCATAACACTCAAAGCAGTAAATATTTGTATAAAAGAGACTGAAGACTTTGCTTGCTGGTATATTTGTGGAGTAACTTATGCGTCATGCAAAAGAACTTTGTGTCATCAGTAAAAAATTTATAATCTGTAAATATTTAATTACAATTACACAATGTTATTTCTGTGTCATGTTTAACTGAATGCCAAATATCACATTATTTATTTGTTTCTTGAAGTCTTGCATTTACGAATCAACTCATAATTTATTGTGAATCATTGTCTATATGTGGTAAATTGTTGTGTGTTTTTTTTGAAAAGTTGTAAATTTCATAGTATATAAATAATTATTGTTCTAGTATTGATGTTAATTTCAATGTTTGAAACTTGTATAGTGTGATTGGTAATGTGTACTTGAAATATTTTGAAACAGTTATGGTCTATTAGGATATGAAATTGTGATATTTTTGTTGTACAACAAGTCCCATTGTGGTCACATCATAACACACAGCTTTTCTATCAAATCCCATAATCATCAAATAGACTTAAAGGAATATTACAGAATTAGTTTTGGTACCTGTGGAAGTTTGGGATCGATCAGGCTTCTGAGTCACTAGAAATTAGTGAAAAACAGATTACACATTTTGTTTGACATCAATACACAGACACTTACTGAGCGTTAAACTCCAAATGGTAAATTAGTTTGATTTATTTCTACAAGTATGACATTTCAAGGGATGTTTAATACTATCATTAGACCATGTAAGTTTTATGTAAATCTGTGATCTTAGACAAATTTTGTTATTACCAATTCTGTAATGTTCCTTTAAAGGATGGGTCAACGATTTGTTTCAATACTGATAAATTTATGACCTTAAAATCTTATTTAGTGGGTAGCACTTGCAGCCGTTGATAATTATGCAAATACTTTGATATAATGCATTAGCGATTTCCTTTATTTCCTTTTTTCCCACTTGAAACAAAAACTGTAGAAAATACGGGAAAAACATTGTTGATTTTTATCAAACACATGTAATTCAAATTTTATGATGGTGTGTTGGTGAGTCCATTTTTTTAAATATTGTTTTTAATATAGATTATTGTAAGTATTACATTGGTTATGCAAACTTCCAACTTTTAACGGGCTTTTTTTTTTGGGGGGGGGGTGTTGATTGTGGTAGGTTGGTTATTATTGCACAAATAGTTTTTAAAACAGCAGATATTCATAATTGTAATTATTTGATTGAAGCAAAACAGAATGTTTTCCTCCATTGACGAAATTGATTGTAATGAACGGTGCATTGTGGACGAGTTGTCTAGAGCAACAAACTCAAATTTTGATGGTTGAGTTGACTTATCAGAGTGTGTGTTCGAATCCAGGTCCTGACACTTCTTTTTTCATTAGAGCGAGATAAGCATCGCCATTTTTTCAAGATTGACGTTAGATTACTCATTTTATTGTGTGTTATATATAAGATTTCACTAACATCACAATGTTGGAAGGCCACTTCAAGGTGAGAGCTACACTTCACTGATTTGGGCTGTAGACCCAAATCAACTCACACCCCGGGCCACTGCCACCTACTCCAGGGGCTGAAACAGGGTTTACCACCTCCACAGTTCAAGGATGAAGGCATGTGTATCAGCCACTACGTCCAAGCTGGTAGAGCAGAATGCACCACCTCCCTTGTGCTATTTACGAAGTAGTTAGCACAAGTGTCATGAATGGGATTTGAACCCACACTACTTCTAAGGACACAAGAGCTTTGTTCTGGTGAACTGGACCACTCTGCCACAACATGCCACCTTTAAAAGGACTTTAAAAAAATCTAACATTGAGCATATTGTTGCTCAATAGAATTGATCATGTTTTTTTTATCAGAGGCTGAATAAATCGATCTATTGTTGGTACAGTGATGAACTGTTTCCCCGATTACTTGTACATGTATTTGTTGGAAATGCAACACTGTGATAAGATTCTTTGTGAGTGAAAATAATCTACACTCTGTCTGGTTGTGGTAGTTCTACACAAAACTGGTTGTGTTATTTTACAACTCGAGGTTTCGATCAGTATGCTCTGATCATCTTTAGGAGATGGTAAAACTGTAACTATTCAGGCTGTATGTCTGAAACAGGATCCTCTGTGATGGAAGACTACTCATGTCTTGGCCCAGGGATTGTGAAAAGAGAAGAAGTTTGTACACAGTTCGCCATACTTGCGGTCTTTCTTTTGAATAATGGTGGTAATGCGTTTTTGCCTGCCAAGTCTCATTGCAAGGAAAGTAGAAAATATCTGTGTCTGCTACCCCTACTGCATTGATATCCGCTGATCTGAACTTAAATCCAACTACATTCCCTTCTTTTCCGATTATGGTCGGCTCTGGGTCATCAAGACAGGTTGAAAGTGATGCCTTCATTATACTTTGTGCGAAAGCTATTATAGTGTGCTCAAAATGCCCTCAAACTGGTCCTAATCTTAATGTTGCCTGTGTCAGACAATCATGCCTCGCCTAGTTTGATTTGGACATTTTAAAACACCCTGATGAACAAATCAAACAAGCTTGGTATACCTTGGTAAATAGGACATGACCAGTGACAAGATTGATCCTTCGCAATTCGGCTTCGTTTGAAGTATTAAAAAAACCGCCACGGGCTCTTCAGTTTCCATTCCCTACATTGTTATAATAGTGTGGTGCATATAATTTTTATTTGGGTTATATGCAAACATTACCTGGACTTTATACCCACCAAAACATGGCTGCGAGTGTACAGGTTAGCAACATGCACTTTCAAGCATGATTCGTAGAATGCACGCAGTAGGCTACAATATTTTATATAATATTTCATAATGGTTATATTGACGAACTAATCTTGAAATTTGGGTCTTTGGAAACGGTTTTCTTGACAAGTTCCCCATGGCGACTTCAAAGTGTGTTGAAGGGGTCTTCGTCATTGGATTGTGCGTTATACTTGCAGTTGTTTATTATGGCCCACGGTTGAATGCATGGTAAGTTCAATCATAGTATAGGCCTATGTTGAGCATCCCCTGTTCGAAAATGGCATTGTTGGTCGTCAGTCATATTTTGCTTAAAATTGGCCGGGAAAACTCGAGCATTTTAGAGTTGTATCCCATCTTCGGGCGAATGAGTACTTCAATGTTTCAAATTGGGGGAGTCTTGCGCGGATACAACTACAAAAACTTTTACCTTCTAGACTTGTATGTACCAATATACCCGAATGATTGAATCCTACAAACTGAAAATATATATATTTCTTTCCTGGGATTGTTCTGCTCGGTAAGTCCCGTGCGTCACCGTCCCTCGCCCCCCCCCCCCCCCCCCCGCCAACCCACTGTTTCTTTATTGCGTGAATTCTTTAGAGGATTACTTCTGTAGGCCTACATGATGAAGTACTGCTGGTAACATTAGGGATCGATACTCTCTGTCACTTGAGGTACAACAGTGATCATTTAGAACATTCTCCAAAACATTTTTGTTTTTACGCAGGAGTTTGAGGAGATTGAATGACCACAATATCCAGCTGTTAGAAAGGTAAACTAAAATAGTTTCGGTTAAAGCACGACTCCTTGAATTATAGTCCAGTCATGGAGGAATAAATTAGAATTTATTCCTCCATGGTCCTGTATACGGAAGCTTAAAGTGAACCCCCCCCCCCCCCGCCGTTCATGATTCTCAATCCACCACATACGGAATAAATTAGAATTTATTCCTCCATGGTCCTGTATACGGAAGCTTAAAGTGAACCAACCCCCCCCCCCCCCCCGCCGTTCATGATTCTCAATCCACCACATACGGAATAAATTAGAATTTATTCCTCCATGGTCCTGTATACGGAAGCTTAAAGTGAACCAACCCCCCGCCGTTCATGATTCTCAATCCACCACATACAGGGTCTAGTCCGATTTGCTGTATCTGGTCCTCGAAAATAAGGCTGTGGTCTCTATATAGGAATCCGTAGTACACTGCGAAAGTTCAATAACCTTTGTTTCTACTGTTTATTTCAGCACACCTTCCACACCACCTCAGTTGTTCTCCAAATCCAGTGGAGTCACTGGAACGACAAGGGGGGACTATTTAACTATACTTATACCGAATGAAGACCCGGGAAATCTCAAGCTACTTCGTGACCACACCTTTAGAACAAATCCAGCTTTCAGAACATCGGTTTGTAGTTAACTCGCGTTGTTCTGTTGTTAGGCACTGGACACGATGACTCCAAGATCAGTTTTGTATCCCAATATGGATTATATACGACAATAACAACTCTGTGAAAAAATATGCTCAAAGGAAAAATACCCGATGCACAAATTGGTGTGCTTTCAGATGCTTAAGAAAGGCTTCAGGCCTAAAGCCCTTTTTAGATTAACATATTTTAGTGAGAAAACACCTCATTTTCAGAAACTACACACGCACGTTTCTCATGATGTTCTGTATTACCAACAGCTTTCCGTTGCTCGTTTACCATGTAAGTTTTTATGCTATTGAGTAACTATTACGAAACGTGTCAAGTGTTTACACATTCAAATGAATATTGGCTTCAAGTATCATTAGTCTAATACTTTGACAAAGAAATAAGTGCAGTTATTACCCCTTTTCAGACATGCCCGTTATCCCTTCAGCTGAAGATGAAAGATGCCGATTGGACATTAGCGGGAAAATATCACCCGGAGATTCAGATGCTAATGAGTGAAGAACTTGTGGACCAGTCAGAGTACAGAAGACTCCAAACGTTTTCGATCCCGTATGGCCTAAAGATGAGACCATCCCTTTCCTATGACGGTAAAGGGTGCTTCACGTTTGTTGTTTCTATAAGGCCGCTCAAATGGGGACTGTGGCAGTTCAATTGGAGACTGTTAACTGTGGGGGTCCATCATAAAGGGCGTTGGCCCAATATTCACTGTACCAACAACTATTATAGTGAACACAAATATTTATAATGAAATACCATTTTAATCCCTTTCCTTTTTCCGCGTGGGTGTTGCAGATTTGGCTCGAATCTTAAGTTTGTTTCCCGCCTCCGAATCCATTTTTGAGTTTCCGGACGGTGAGTTCCGCCCGTCGTGCATTCGCTGCGCGGTAGTCGGAAATGGAGGGATCCTAAACGGCTCGGCAAGAGGCAGGGAAATCGATGACCATCATATGGTTTTCAGGTAAACAGAGACATCAAATCCTCTCTGTATGAAGAAACTATACAGAAATATAGTAAACTTGCGGGTGTGTAAATCATCTCTTTTGCGGGAGTGTTTGCTCTCAAAAGAGCCGGTTTGATCTCGACGTTTGGAAGCGTATACTCTGCTCGTATCCATGAGCAAATTATTTTGATGTTGTATAATGCCTCTCTGATGGACAGAAATTTTGACAAACTGCCGAACAGCATTTAGCTGGCTTTTTTATGTTGAATATCAATACAAATTGTTCACGTTGATTGAATGATTATAATAATGAGTGCACATTATTTTGATAGGTTGAACAATGCCATTCGTAGAGGTCACGAAGTTGATGTTGGGAATCGAACCACCCACTACTTTTTCTACGACAGGTCTTTACAAAACATGGACAAAAGAGATGTTCCAACAGATAAAGTAGGTTTTGTAGGAAAGACTTTTTAATTTTCTACAAAATGAGTGAAAATATCTAGTAAATTTACGGATTCTTCACAAAATGGTCGCGGGAGGTGGCAGCCGTAATCCTTCAAAAACGTCAAAAGAGTAGTTTCAAAATTAAGGTCATTTTAAGCACGATTATTAAAAACAATGTATTGTTGATGTTGTATAGTTGTTGTTCGTTCTCGCCCTCGCTGTTGCTGTACTAATTACTGCTGCTGCTGCTGCTGCTGCTGTATTGCTGTGTATTCTCGTTATCGTGCTGCTTCTACTGCTAAGCTGCTTGTGCTGTTGTTGTTGTGCGGGTGTTTGGGTTTGTTTTTGTAATGAGTGTGGGTTCGAGAGTCTTGACACCCGTGTCCTTAATTAAGCAATACACTTTAAGGATGATTCGTCCTTGGATGGATGGGACGTAAAGCTGTTGGTCCCGTGTGTTGTGTATAACGCACGTGTAATAACCAGTGCACTGGCAAAGGAAAGTGTTTGCCCAGTGTCAGATGCAATTGTGTCCGCCATGCAATACTGTCCGCTCCGGACACTTTTGCATATGCAATCATTTCCGGGGCTATGCAAAAAGGCGTCCGGCGGACATGTACATGCATGTGCGCGCGACTGGCTACCTCCAGGCGCGAGCGTGCATGCACTGAAGTGACGACGTATAAATATAATATGCAGCATGAATATTCACGTATATTATGATTGCAGCTAATACCCAACGGCCGAACATTTCCCATGTCATTAATGACTTGTACTTTAGCTTGTAAAAAAATTGCGAACGTTTAATTTACTGCAAGGACGGTTTTGCACGGGGGCGGACACAATTGCATATGCAAATGTGTCTTGGCGGACACAATTGCATTATGCAGCAGCGTCCGGGCGGACACGATTGCATATGCAAAACGTTCCGGCGGACATTATTGCATATGCAATAATGTCCTCCGCATGGTATGTACTGCATATAGAGGACATAATTGCCGGCGACACCGGTGCCCCTGGTTTGATTGGCGGCATATTGCGCCACAGCACACACTATAAACCATTTAAATTGTGCTTTGTAAAAGAAAATACATGAATAGGCCTCATAGTTCAAACGTAGTTCCACATATCTTGCAAGAAAATAGTAGTTAAAGCACCTTGTGAGCGTCAATGAGTGACGGATTGTTTTTTATAGTAAGAAGCCCCTTCACTATCCATGACTTTTCCCCTTTTCTTATTTTGATACAAAGGGGATTAAGTACGTATTCATACCGTGTCGTCATAACGACTACGTGTACATCAAAAGAGTTGTGAATGGCTGGGAACCCAAGATACATGCCAGTGCAACAGACGTGCGGATCTTACATCCAGATTTCATCAGATACGTCCAAAGAATGTAAGAACCATGCTCTTTGCTCTAGGACTCTGGACACAATGCGGATGGATACAATGGTTGAAAAAATAGCGTGTAGTCCACGTCGGACACAATGCGTTATTAACACAATAGTTGGAGGATCGCCTCTAAATTACGTTCATTGTGTGCATGAATTCCAGTAACTCTTAGAAGAATGTGTCTGCAAAAAATAATACGGAATTAAATGTTGTTCTTCTTTTTAAAATCATTAACAGTGTGGGAACTTTTGAAAGTATAAAACTCAGAAGATGTCGATCTTTACTTTGACCTGGGTGTGGGAACGCTCGCCATTGGTACTGTTAGTCAGGGCATGGGGAAAGCGGCCATCTTGGGTTTTATAGTGACTTTGGAAAACAAGATTTGACTGTGCAGATCGATCGGGAAATTACCATGAAAGTACCGAGTATACAGTGCTAACATACATCTTAGTTTAGAGGTATAAAACCCAAATGAATATTCTATCCCCGATGCAACTTATCAGAGACTCGATGAGCATTAAATTCCCGTTTGAAGACATGCCCAATTCCCAAAACTTTGGAAGTTACACTTATATACAAGCCGCTTACGGTCACACTCTCTAAGTTTGACTCGTGTCGGTGAAACAACACTTTACTCTGCTTTTTACATTATATTAGTTGGATGGGGAATTCTGAGTTATCGAGCTTTTACCGCCCGAGCACCGGCGCCCTGATGCTGTTCACTGCGTTGCACGCAGGCTGTGACAGAGTACAAGTCTTCGGTATGGGTTATCAGCTGATGTACTCGGTTTACTACTACGATGCGGACTACCAACGGCCTCACGTAGCTACGTCTGTGCACGATCTAGCGAAGGAGACCGAGTTGATGGACTCCTTTAATGATGCTGGGATTATCGACTGGTATCAGAGACGTACATGAGGCAAAACATCATTGATGTCCAGACTTTTAAGTAAATCAAATAATAATACAAGTAAATAATTATCTGCGACACTTCTCCACCCCACGGCCCCCACACAAAACTGAAAAACAAACAAAAGAAAACCCCACACATCGTTGGTGTTTGCATGGAGGAAGAAAGGGTGCCCCACAAAGTATATTACATGCCTGGGAATTTTTTGGTCAAAAAAAGCTAAAATAACCCGTCGTAGGCCTGAAAATGCAAGTATTTTGATACCACAATATTGTGCAAAACATTGATCACCACCGACCTGCAGGGTCAGCAGACAGGGGGACACTAGCCTCATAATATTGGTCCAATCCACCCATCCTTGGCCCTCGCACCTTTGATACAAAATTATTTCGTAAAAAAAACGATCTGCAACGATCTGCATCATGAAACTTACTGATCTAATGCTTCTGAAGTTATAGATAGCCCTACGCCTGGATTTAGAAAAGGGGAAAAAATCACACGTTTTGGGTAAAAATCAAATGATTTTTGAGTGGGAACTTTCTCAAAAGCGGAAGAATGCTATATCAAAGGTGCTGGGGCCAAATGACCAATTTAGGGGGCTAGGGAAAAACATGACATTCACGGCAGGTATCTCCAATAAAATTAGTGTTTTCCCTCCTGACTCGGCATTCATCCATAATCAAGACAGCGTAACTCTGCTTTATTCAAATACACACAAGAATGATCACTCATTCAGGCTTATTCGATTGTAAACTTTTTTTTTTGTCACCAAAGCGAAATAAAAATGGCCGGTGTCAGATGCAATTGTGTCCGCCATGCAACACTGTCCGCTCCGGACACTTTTGCATATGCAATCGTGTCCGGGGCTATGCAAAAATCATCCGGCGGACATGTACATGGATGACTGCACATGTTTGTGCGCAAGCGTGCATGCACTGAATCAATGTATATGCAGCATGAATATTCATGTATTGCAGCGAATACCCAACGGCCGCTCACAACATGCACTTAGCTTGTAAACAAAATGGCGAACGTGTTTCGTCAACCAAGGGCGTTTAATGTATGTACTGCATGCAAGCATGGAGGAATACATTTATTCCTCCATGATGCAAGGACGGTTTTGCACGGGCGGAAACAACTGCATATGCAAATGTGTCCGGGCGGACACAATTGCATTGTGCAACAGCGTCCGGGCGGACATAATTGCATATGCAAAACCGTCCGGCGAACATTATTGCATATGCAATAATGTCCCCCGGATATTGCATGCGACACCGGCGGTCTGTTGTATTGATCACTGCACTAAAGACTAACTGTTACAAAATGTTCAACTAAAAAAAACTTTCCCATTGACGGCAGTGGCAATTTCATAGTGCAGACAAATAAAATGCTGCCTGGCGTGCTCTAGACTGTGCCCCTGTCTTTATCCGCAAACCTCGAAGTGTGAAGTCAGATGTTCAGGCTACTATGCGTGCTCTCTTTCATTCTAAAAAAAAAAAAAATAAAAAATCACGTTCCGTTTGGGAAATCCTGGATCGATCCGCCCCTGATGTTGATATTCAACAAAACCATTTCAAAGGGCCCTGTATGCCTAGTGGCTTGCAAGCCAATACAATTGGTCAACGGGGGTATTATTATAATATTAATATTATAAAGTGTCAAAATAATTCAGTGTAGCCATAATGCGCCGAGCATAAAGTGTGCGCAATAAGTAAATTTTACGCTTTTCACTCGATCATCACCGTGTAAACTTTTTGTGTCATCAATTGAATCAAGATTTACTTCTTCCTACTAAAACTAGAAAGACAAATAGATCAGCTCTAAATTACGATAACAACAACAACAGATTTTCAGAAAATGTGTAATGATTGCAAATGGAATGGGGCAGTCATTTTCTATTGCGACACTACTTTTGTAGTGGCGTCGTCAGAGAAAAGTTTGTCAATAACGTAATCACGCAAAATCTCACGTGAAAGTAGCTTACGATGACGTCGGGTTCGCTCGCTGGTGCGCGCTAGCCCCGTCGATGTTTAACAGCGCACTAGTGTAGTACCAGCTGAATGAAATGGTCCCGTGACCTGTATGTCTTTTTTAACGTATGCAGTATTTATTCCGACTAAACATCAGCAGAGGAGGCGTGGAAAGAAGAGAAAAGTGTGAAATTATCAAAGAAAAGTGATTGATATTAAACAATTCTTGGTAATTATAAGGTAGGCATGGTTTTCATTGGCTTTATTCATGACTGTGACAATCAGACAAGCTTATTTAGATTGTTTGTAAGTCATTTTAGCGTAGTCGGAAGTGGGTATGTTACGTATGGATCATTCAGTGTTGTGTTGTAGGTGGTGTCACGGGCATTCGGTGTCACACTCACACAGACCATGGAGGTAGAATTACGCACAGACAAAGTGTGACGGACATGCAGTGTCACGGTGCCGTCTGGTCCGAGGGGGAGAATGGGCTTGGTGCTGGCATGGAGGTAGAATTGGTGCGGGGTACAAACTCTTCCCTCACGTGAGTCACATGCCCACTTGCTTGGGGCTGGTCATCTCAGCACCTAGCAAGCTCGCCACCAACAAAGTCGCCCCTTGCAAAGTCGCCCCCTAACCGGCTCACCCCGAGTTGTAGTTGCGATAATCGTAACCCTCCATCCTCCCGACGGTCGGAGACCGGAGGGTTACGACACAAGACTGATATTATCGGTGTAACTAGCAGTTTTGACCAGTTTTTGCCAGACTCGTGATCAGATTCGTCCTTTTTTTCCACTTTCCAAAATCATGACAGACATTCTAAACACATGGAGTTGATCTTTATTGTATGACAACGTCATCTGGAACCCTTAAAACAACACCATGAAAATATTTGGCAGAAAAAACGACAAAAACTTGCCAAAAGACTGACCGAATATATCCATAATCCATAGCGGAGCCAACTCTAGTGATGTTGAACCTCGCACTTGCTTGGCAACAACCAATCAGCGTGACCCAACCAAACACGATGTTCATACAGTACATGTACATGTACATGTACATGTACATGTACATGCCTGCATGCTGCGCACTCGGTGCGGGGGATCGGTGCTTACACACACAGGCGGTGACAGCATACGACAGCCATGGCTCGTACAGATGCGTGTTTGGTTGGGTCACGCTGATTGGTTGTTGCCAAGCAAGTGCGACGTTCAAAATCACTAGTTGGCTCCGCTATGGATTATGGATATATTCGGTCAGTCTTTTGGTAAGTTTTTGTCGTTTTTTCTGCCAAATATTTTCATGATGTTGTTTTAAGGGTTCCAGATGACGTTGTCATACAATAAAGATCAACTCCATGTGTTTAGAATGTCTGTCATGATTTTGGAAAGTGGAAAAAAAGGACGAATCTGATCATGAGTCTGGCAAAAACTGGTCAAAACTGCTAGTTACACCGATAATATCAGTCTTGTGTCGTAACCCTCCGGTCTCCGACCGTCGGGAGGATGGAGGGTTACGATTATCGCAACTACCCGAGTTGTTACAAAGTCGCCCCCTGACAATGTCGCCCCCAAACAATGTCGCCCCCTAGCAAAGTCACCCCCTGACAATGTCGCCCCCAGCCACTGCGCCCCCTAGCAAAGTCGCCCCCAGAAAATAGTTATAAGGGTTTAGGTTAGGGTTAGGAGGGTGGGGTTAGTGTTAGGGTTAGGGTAAGACCTTCCACAAGCACATTACTTCATACAAAAATTTTTCTGAAAATGTTTTAACTATATTTTTTTACCATAATTATTGTAGCCTTAATTATTTTCCGAACAACATCTGGGGGCAAATTTGCTAGGGGGCGACATTGGCTGGGGGCGACATTGTCAGGGGCGACTTTGCTAGGGGGGCGACATTGCCCGGGGGCGACTTTGTTTCAACCCAGGGCGAGCCGGGTAGGGGGCGACTTTGTTGGTGGCGAGCTTGCCAGGTGGCGAGATGACCAGCATTCGCCCACTTCATCTATCTATTCTAACTGACTAAACACTGTTTCTGTCGAATATCGAATGTCAGACAACTCGTCCGTCGGACAACTCGTCCCTTCGGACAACTCGACGGTTCAGACAACTCAACGGTTCGGACAACTCGAGCGGTTCAGATAACTCAACTTTTTGAGACAGCTTAAGGTTGGCCAAGACAAGTCGACAGTTGAGCGGTTGACCTCCGTAACTGTGTCATGTTTACACAAATGTTCCTGTATTATTAATCCTGCGATTGTATAGTTTATCACTATATAAGTAAAATTTATCTATTATTAATCACAAGAAAATGTGGTGGTGTCCCAGTGAAGCCATACGTTGAAGAAACATCTGTTCAACTATGTCCCCAGGACACTTTGTGTATAATAATGACTAAAAATGACTCCCCCTCCTGCCCCGTGCTGAGCCACCGACAGTCGCGGCCAACCCTCCTCCCGACTAGGTCATCCGTCGACTTGTCTTGGTCCCAAGTCGAGTTGTCTGATGGTTGAATAAATCATCCGTGGAGTTGTCTGAACCGTCGAGTTGTCTGAACCGTTGAGTTGTTCGCACGGACGAGTTGTCCGACGGACGAGTTGTCCTGTCTCCTTTCTGTCGGTCCTACAGACCAGAGTACAGTGAGTAGCCCACCTTGTCCTTGTTGAGCTGTAATTTACTAAGTAGGCCTAAGTGTAAATCATCAATGGCTCTTTTTTTTAACATCTTTAAAAAAATTAACATCGCATCGGTCTCATCACAGTTGCAATCTGCATACATTAAATTACAGCCCACCTTCAATACGTGCATAATAAAAGTAAAAACGCCAAGTTTTCAAAGGTCGCAATACGGGGGCCTATGCGTGGTACAAGTTTGATTGCAAATTTCTTACAATTAGCAAAAGTCCTATACTACTCCAACATACTTCATTTTATTCCTTACATTTATGGAATTTGAAACATGACAGGGCTTACCAAATGATGATGGATGACTTTTGTGCAGAATTGCCTGTCCAAAAAAGGCGTGTACAAAAATTACATTAACGTGGCTGGAGTCAGGACATTTCATACCTTTGCCACTTTGTACCCTGGACTCTTCATACTTTTTCAAGGTACGAAGTGACGAAGTGACTTTGGACACTTCGTACCTTGGACACTCATACCTTCTTTACAAGACACTTCCTACCTTCTCACGAGACACTTCCTACCTTCGTACTTCATTTGGATTTCTGCATCGCTTATGACTATTTTGTGCTTTGTGACAGGATGATTATGAAGTAAAAGCAAATCAAACCAATTGTTACTATTTTGTTGGGACCAAGGAGCCATTTTGACGATTGCATGATTGTTTGCATTTAAAATATCTGTAAAAGATATGGGTGGAAGATGTTGTCTGTGGCGGTAATTGACCTCCATTCTTATACAATAATATTATTAATTTGTATCTCAACGAACATTACCTTATTGAGGAGCCCACATTTTTATAAAGGTACAAAGTGACTCGGCTGAGGGTACAAGGTGACTCAGCTGATGGTCACTTCATACCCAACCAAGAGTACGAAGTGACCAATTTGGTTACGGTACGAAGTGTCCCGAAGTTACGGAGTGTCCAGGGTACGAAGTGGCTAAGGTACGAAGTGTCTGACATCCATGATTCTTTGCCTGTTGATCATGAGAAGTTGGGGCCCGTGCCTGGCGTTTTCAGTTTAAAAAAAAATTCACGATATATCGTCATATCGGACAATATATCGCCAGTAAAAATGTTTGATATGTAAAACCAAGTTTACCAATAGCTAAAACAACAAAAAGATTATGAAACAGGTTTTAAAATTTTTGTATGGCCTCTTTTGTGGATTTTAAATGTATTAATGGAGGTGATGATTGTAAGTGGTGGTACCAACTAGGCCTGGGCGAATTATTCAAATATCCGGTTAATGGCGAATAGGTTTTCCTATCCGTAACCGCGAATGCCTTTTTTTTCTTAACCGGATATCCGCATAGGGCGCGAATAGCTATTTATAAACCGGATAGTTCTGTAATTACAACCAAGTAACCGGATATTCTTTAATATCCGAATATCCGCGGACGTCGGGCGACAACTGATATGAATGTTTTGTCTGAATCCTTATGAAACTTCTATTAAAACAGCATAAAACAGCATAAATTAAGTATTTAACTATGCTCACCTCCGTGAAGAGTTAAAACAATGACATTTCCGACGTGTTTTGTTCAAAGATTACAAAAGTTTTCCTTCACGTAGAGTCAATCATGATAAAAAAAAAAAGCAAATCGCCATCTTTAAATTAGATCCGGTCATTTTTATGAATGAACCGAGTGACACTGTCTAGCGGCGAAAAAAATATTCGAATATCCGGTTAATTTCGGATAGTTGGCCAGCGGTATCCGAATAACAAAATTTCACTATTCGCCCAGCACTAGTACCAACCCAAGTGAGTTGAAAGCCAGATGAGGGCGAGTAGTTTGACCTGTATTTTCTGTGTGTCCGACTATAATCCGACATTTCCTGACAAAGTGGTGATTTCTGGCCAAGGGATTGTCCCCTAAAGCTTCGCAATCATGAGTGGCCACAGCAACACTCAGTTCGTCAATACTAAAGTTAGCATAATAACCATGGGATCGAGGTGATGGATTTCTTAACATCTTTCTAATGGCAGCGCTTTAAGAAACATTAGGCTGACGTCATATATTCACACAGCACATAAACATTTCAAGAACAGCACTGCCTAAAGAGAGACCATCATGTCTAGATGTGAAGACGTAGATACAAAGTGTAAGGGTTAAGGCCTAAGTGGGTTGCGCCAAAACAAATCTTGAATTACCTGTCAGATTGTTAGAAATCCTTTGGAAAAGACGCAAAGGTGGTTTTAAAATAACATATCCTGGAATATTATATAGTCTTTGAAAAAAAGAATATTTTGATGATTTCAAAACCAACATCCATATCGACATTATTGTTTTCAACATCCTAATCGTCCAGGCTTAATAACGCGTGATGTTTTTTTGAACAAATCCAGGCGTAGGGCTATCTACAACTGCAGAAGCATTTGATCGGTAGTTTCATGATGCAGATCGTTGCAGATCAATCTTTTTTTTTAAAAGGCAAAAGAATTTTATATCAAATGTACTGAGGCCAAGGATATGGAGTGGATTGGAAGAATTTATGGGGCTATCCTTTTAAAATATGTAAACTTGTCAAGTAAATCAATTTGAAATAAATCAATTCTTAGTGTTGGTGTTTCTGATCAGCAGAATGTACATGAAATTAGCATTCATGTACACTTCAAAACTGAAACTTTCCACAGTAGGCCTAATGTGTACATTGTTGTAGCAGACATGTTTGATTTTTATAACTCAACTTGCCTCATCACATGTATACATACAACATACATGTATGTTTGTAAGTGGCATTTTGAGTTTGCTACTGCACCAAGAATTGCAACACATTGATTGTCACCATTCCAGTACATTGGTGTAGATTTGAGTACATTAGCAAACACAGTACATGCACCATTTTGTTGACACAGCTAGTGCTTAAAGCATGTAAAGGAGGCACGTGGTGACTGGAGCAGTTAAAGTCTGAAACTTTCCTAATACTAAATGTCCATAACAAAAGTTGTCAGAAATGTGTGCATGAAAATTGTCCCCATTGTCATACATTGAACTTGTTTTTTTTTTCATAGCTACTTTTAGATCAAGCTTTGTCCAGATATATGTAAATGAGGACACAAACAACCTACTACCCCCTTCCCTACCACAAAAAAACCCTCACTGAACACACATACAAACAAACAAACAGACTAAAGTTTGTTTGTTCAATTCAATTCAATTCAAAAATGGTTTATTAAAACATGTCTCGCAGTTAAAAACTGAATTGCACATGTCAATATCATAATATGTTTAAACATAGAGGAAGGTTAAAAAATTACATCAAGTAGAAGTTAACAAAGAAAAGGACATCAAATAAGAAATTATTATTATTATACACATTGAACTCTACAGGATGGGAAAAAATAGAACCCCAAAACCAGTGATGCATAGTGATACACAAAAACACGCATGTACAGTATACTGTAGTGTACTGTACCATAAGTGATGCCAAGGTCAAATCATCCCATTGTCATGATTGTGGGGACCTTACATGATTGTACATCAACTGTATATCAATGTTACGTTGTACATTTACGTTCATGTACACACATGTACACTGATGAGCAGATTATGATGCCTTTACCATTGATCCGACTCCAAACACTGCAACAACAGTAATTAATAGTCGTTATCTTTTTCTCACTTGGTTTTTTGTGTAACCGTACATTACTGCAGTTCAAAGTACTCAATTTAATTCTTACCAATATGTATGGCAGGAAGCAGTTATGAGGACAGTACCCTTTGCAGTTGCTATTGCTATTTATCAAAGTGATGAAATTCACGTTTTATTTACAGTAAAACTGTAAATAAAATTTTAAAAAACAGTTGATCGTCTCCGCCCGCATCCTGTTTGGGGGCCGCATCTTTTTTTACTAATTTGTATTTTTTTATTTTTGTAAAACAAAAATAAAAAAAATCCATCTCTTCAAAAGAACTGGCCCAGGTGCTTTTCCCGAATCTAACGTGATGCTTTCGAACACGTGTAACAGTCTGTTTCATAAAACAATATTAGTGGTAGGCAACCAGCAAACCTTTTTAGTGTAATCCGACCCTGTTAATGTGTTAACACAGGTCCTCATGCAACAAATTATAAAATAAGTTTGCGATGGGTTCAAACTGAAGAATAGGTGGCCTGTTTGATTTGAAATACTAAGGGGCCATTTAGAAAAATCTGGACGATCAACTGGTATTTTTTTAACTTTGGCCTTACATGTTGAACACAACTTTTTGTCTATTTTGACTGGTTTAAAATGTTTAAGAAATTTCGATATTTATTCACAGTAAAAAATTGATTGATATTGAAGTGTATAATCACAGGGCGACTATGATACATGTATTATGTACATTTACATGCCTGATACTTCACAGAGGCAATGAAGGCACTTGCCCTGATGCCCCTGGTTCATTCACGTGGTGTCCTTTGAGATAGTCTAGTGAAAATGTAAAATTCCATCTTAGCCGTGGTTTCCTTAACCTTTTCCCAAAGGGCCTTGCCGTTACAAAAATGAAGTATCAGGCCTGCATTATACAGGGTTTGTCCTGAACTTTGTTGAGTGACTGGCTAGCAAGACCAGGTTAGCTTGGCATTTTACTAGTGCATCACATTCTTCAATGTTCCATATTTCAATAGGGCAACCCTTTCAAACTGATTTAGCAAGTTCGATCTCTCAGAGTGAATCTTGACTGGTCATCAGGTGTTTTATCTGGCATTAGACAAGCAGACCACAGTTATGGGAGAACGCTGATCTCTTACATTTTACATGTCCTCATTTTTAACCAATATATGTTTGTCTTAAAATTGTTGTTTGTTTTATTCTGGAAGAGCCCTGGCTATTTTTGTTTAAATCTGTCACCTTGTTCAACGAAAGAATCTTTTAACAATAGGCTTTCTAAAGCATCAAGGTTAACATGTGACTGTGTGGCTTGTATGTATTGTCATGTGGAGGTACTTCATGTTGAATGCATTCAGAAGTCATTGTGTATCTGATGTCAAGGTTTAGGGAAACGCTTCATCAAACATGTCGACACATGCACCCTGTTGACTCTGGGTGTGTTCAGACAGCGTACTAAGTTAGACTCGAACCGGTTTAACTTTCGAGGTGGTTGTAGAAAGTTGTTCCCCGTGCGCTCAGACAGCACTAGTTAAACCCGATGCGGTTCATCTTTGGTTTTAAGAGGTTAAAGCAACACGACCCCGTTACTTTAACATCCCGTTTATTGTCCTGTTCATTGGTCACTGTGTGTTTACGTAATGATACGGGGGTCAATGGGTTGTCTGTTTTGAGTTAAAACCGGATGTTTTTATTTTAGGTCTGATTTAACATTTGAGAAAGCTGTATCTGAAAACCTAGTTTCCATTGATTATAGTTTTGAGAACATGCGCTTATGGAGAAAAATGGTTTTGTATGGCGAATCTGCAGCAGTGCAGTGTGCAAAGGTCTTTTGTTCAACAACTAAGCATTCAGACACTCACATATTTTAACTGTACCCTCTTCTTTTTTGTCCGTTCAGGTTGAAGGAATTCTTCTAAAAAGAACAAAATGACTTCAAGGAAGAAGGTTCTATTGAAGGTCATTATCCTAGGAGACAGCGGGTAAGAAGATGACACGATCAATTTATTATACTAATATCGGTTGGATCTATAAGTGCATTGTTGCAGAATATAATTACAAGGTATTAATCTGGACTGGCAGTGAAGTGGAGTTCAGAGTAATTCATATAATATTTTGCGGCAATGCGTGAGCATTTGTTCATTCAATGTTTGTTTTATATGACTCACATAATGTTTTTGCCATTTTAAATTTTTCCTAAAACAAGTTGGACACGTACACTTTTCCACCCCACACTGTGACAATAAGCCATTTGCAAGTTAGATTTGAATAATGTACAATTACTTGCTTCTAAGTCACAATGTACCACTTACATTTGAATTCCTCATGACCCATTGACCTCTGTCACCCTTACGAAAACACATGGTGACCAATACATAGGACAAGTATCTCTGAATTAACCGAATGTTAGAGTTAGAGGGTCGCGTCTGATTTGACCTCTTAAAACAAGATAACTGTATCTGGTTTAAAGCCATTGGACCCTTTTGGTAAACAGTATTGTTCAAGGCTCACACTCCGTGTATCACAACTTCTATTTAAAATAACAAACCTGTGAAAATTTAGGCTCAATCGGTCATCGGAGTCGGGAGAAAATAACAAGAAAACCCACCCTTGTATCCACGCGTTTCGCCGTGTCATGGCATGTGTTTTAAATAAATCCGTAATTCTCGCTATCGAGAGTTGATATTGTTTTACTGTTTTCTCAAAAAGTAAAGCATTTCATGGAATAATATTTCAAGAGAAGTCTTTCACCACTACCTTCTGTAAACCCTGTAAGTTATTTGTAAATCTGTGAACTTTTATTTTTTTGTCTGTACCGAAAGGGTCCAATGGCTTTAACTCGTAGCTGTCTGAACGCAAGGGGAACAAATTTTTCCCACCACCTCGTAAAATCAGTTTAGGTCTACCTCCATGGTCTAACATAGTATGCTGTCTGAACATACATGTTCCCATAGAGGACCGGCCTCCTTCTCGTGTCTCTACAGTATCAAATCATACACCGTATTCTGAGTTTCAAGTGTAAAAATATTGTTTCTCCATGTATTGCAAGTACATATCAGTATTCAAAGGTATAAGCCCGGGTGTGGAACCAACTCCCACTGACTGTCAAATCATCTCCATCCATCACAACATTCAAGACAAACTTAAAATCTCACCTGTTCAAACAAGCATACCGTAATTTTCGGATTATAAACCGCGCGGCGTATAAACCGCACTTCCTCAAAATATACAAAAAAATATTAGATGTCGGCGTATATGCTGCGCGGCGTATAAACCGCGATCAAAATGCAAAAAAGACATGATAAACTAACCTCAAAACACGGAAGTGAAGTACGCAAACCTGCCGCGTTACGGGTGATTTTTTATCTCACACTATCAGTCCTGAGTTATATTTTGTTTCCGTCAACAACCCTTTTCAAGAATTTGCGATTTGATGATCGGTTGTGTTGACCATATGTTTTGTGAACTTCTTTGGCAACAATCTCCGTGAATCAAAGATCGGTCGACAACGCACACCGAGAAATAGTTGAACTTTGCCCTGCATCGCATCGCCCTCTGTTGACAAAAGTTGTTCACGTTTGATTAGACTGGGCCCCGAGCCTCAAAGCGTGGGTCAGACGTTCAAGCTCCCCGTTGTACAATGGGCAGCCGCTCTACTCGATCCGTCCGAAGTCTAGCCAAGATTTTATGAATGGAACTATCACCGGCCAATCAACAACGGCCAATCATCAAACGGCCAATCATAGTCTTGGTGCAAGACGTCCCTGTTTTGTATTTCCACAAATTTCCGCCGCCCATAGAGGGCGCTATCACTCCACCAACCGCTATTACCCACGAACCGGTGCGTGAACACTTAGGGGCTGTGCTTGTTTGCGGTACCCTTGTGGCGATGTGCAGTGACAGGCGGGCGGCACATCAGTCAGTCTTGTATAGTTGCCGCAATGTGGAGTTGCGTCGTAATTAAAGTGGAAATGTATTAAAGTTTACACTATTGATCGTAATTGAAATGATCTATTATAGGATAGCATTCTTTTTTTTTTTTTTTTTTTTTGGTTGGCCGGTGTTTCTCTCTCCCTTTTATTGTAGTCCCACAACGAGGATCCACACAACAGATTATTGCAACGACGGACGGGCGGACGGACGTAGCGTGTGTGTATGTAGTAATGTATCATGCAGCGTGCACATTAAGCACATGTACACATATGCGAGTTCGTAAAGCTAGCAATCTGTTAATTGCGCTGCTCAATCTCGAGATTGCACAACAGATGTTGGCGGCACCGTACTGAGCGATGTTCGCTGACGGGTTGTGCTACGCCCTCGCATTTGCGCCGCCTGGAAATAAAATTCCCAATGTTACTGGACTCAACAATCAGAGTCTATTTCGCTGAGACACGAGTATAGACCTTTCTTTTGTTGATAAACAAACCGCCTTGGTTGGCATGGTCGGCCGAATGTTAGTAAAACACTAAATCTTAAAAACAGATGTTTTAACCAAATTCAGCATTTTCTGCAAACTTTCAATTAAATAAAATACCTCTCATAATTATTTGTTTTGTTTTTAACAAAATCGACAAAAATTGGTTACATTGTTACAAAAAATACCGATCTTTTCTTAATTTGCACATAGCTTTCCATAGTTTTCCAATCTGGCTGTGACGTTGCAAAAGAAAGGTCTATAGCTTGAATGTCTGACGCCAGCATGTAGAGACCGCTAGGATAAATAGACGGGCACCAGTCTAGTCTAACCCGAGTTGCGCTGAGCGGGGGGGGGGGGGGAGCTAGCTAGCTCAGGGCGGCTGTTAAACGTTTTACAAAGGAAACATGGAATACAATTGTGGTGGGATTTTCAACAGGTTTTTGTCATCACACAGGCAGGTTTTTGTTTTCGTGTAAGAAAACACAAAACATTATTTAGAATATTTTACAAACGATCTTTCTTTTTAAAAATGCTGTTTTTCTCTTAAATATTTATACGTCGGCTTACAAGCCGCCCGGAGAATAAACCGCAGGAGTTCAAAAAAATGTCAAAATCAACATATAAACCGCGGTTTATAATCCGAAAATTACGGTACTCACACAATCCACAGTCCTAATTTGTCTTTCTCTCCTCAAGCGCCATGAGCGCCTTCCTGAGGCGGATACCGGCGCTCTATTAAGTGTTCTTTATTATTATTATTAGTTTGGTCTCTGTCTCTATGTTTTGGATAACTTTTTGGATTTTCACTCAGTTGCACAAACATGTAGTATGATGTGTAAAGCAGCATGTTTTTTTTTGTAAAGATAGTATCAGTTGATCAGAAGGCAGTGTGAAAACCAACACCTGAAACGACACATACGTCGTTCTGTCTGAAAATATTGCTTTATGCGCATTAAGAAACTGAATCTGAGTGTATCAAGCCTGGTGTTGATTCTTTTATTGGACTAACATTTGTTCAGTATCAGATTTCCCTAATGTAGGGGGAAAACGCATCAATTGATACAATGATGGAATGAATGTATGGCGTTTGTGATTTTTGCTTGAAGCTGATTATGAAAATTTAAACTGATTTAAATATTTGGTCTCCTGTCGCTGATGAAGTGATGCTTGTTCCACGACATTCACATTTATAGTGATCTGAGCATTAAATTTCTGCTTGATTGCGATGGTTCTGTCGCAGCGCAAACAAAACTCGGGTCGTTCTGAGGGCGGCTGTAGGCAATATCAGCAAAGAAATCATTTGAAGTAAGGTACTCAGTTTGAACCACCAGCAACTGTTTAAAAGGAAGGCATTCAGCTGAAGATAAGAATTGTTTCTATTAAAAGCAGTGTTGACACATAATCTTGACTTTTTGTGATTGTGGTCATGTAATACACAATTCTGCGGCAATAGTATCAATTTTTTCAATTCAAGAATACATTTATTTTCATACTCTCATAAAAGAATAACGACACTTACATGTATTACGGAGTAAAGCAAAACATATATGTCAGTAACAGTAAGCATGAAAGTACATACGTACTATGTATTAGTGCAATGGTGATTTTTTTTTCACGAGCGGAACAATTAAAAATGTTCAAACAAGGCAAAACCGTGTGAATTGAACATTTCATCTTTCAACCAACTTAAAATTGTATGGTTTAAGAACTATGTTGTTATAAGCACACAATACAAGATTGCACATCATGTACCCCTGGCACTCATGAGGGTGCTTTGTACTGCTTTGTTTAAAGGCAGCAGTGGACACTATTGGTAATTACTCAAAATAATTATCATCATTAAACCTTTCTTGATTACGAGTAATGGGGAGAGGTTGATAGTATCAAACATTGTGAGAAACAGCTCCCTCTGAAGTGACGTAGTTTTCGAGAAAGAAATAATTTTCCACGAATTTGATTTCGAGACCTCAAGTTTAGAATTTGAGGTCTCGAAATCAAGCATCAGAAAGCACACAACTTCGTGTGACAAGGGTTTTTCTTTTATTATTATCTCGCAACTTTGACGACCGATTGAGCTGAAATTTTCACAGGTTTGTTATTTTATGCATACATGTGTACGTTGAGATACACCGACTGTGAAGACTAGTCTTTGACAATTACCAATAGTGTCCACTGTCTTTAACGCACAGTGACAGAACTGCATGGTGAATACAGGGTTTGCCCGTAACTTTTTTAGTAACAAGCCAGCCAGGACCAGTTATAGCTTTCATTTGTAACTACTTAAAATGAAATCCAGTGATTTTTAGTCAGCCGGATCACTTTGATTGAATTTTGACTGGTTTCTCATGGGTTTTTTTCCAAGGATTTATGTACTTTTTGTATTACAAAACACAATGTCCCCGGATTTGCATGAAACTTACACCGTTTGAAGATAATAATTTAAAAATGCTCACCTTAAAATATTACCCGCTGAGGGACTGTAGTTTTTGAGAAATGAGAAAAACAACAATTATTATTATTATTTAAAACAATGTCACAAAAATAATTTGCGTCTTAGTTTTAGCTTGTAATACGTGGTATATGATATTTAATTATATAAATAATTTTCATCTCACTGTTTTTGTTTGACTTTCAAGAAGTTCTCTTTAAAAGTATCTTCAGTCCTCCAGAACATTCCAATGTACTTTTGAGGATTCCTTAGTTTTATTAATAGAAAGACATTATATTATTTACAATAACAACTGAATGCTGTGATTGTTTTTAGTGTTGGCAAAACTTCGCTTATGAACCAGTATGTCAACAAGAAGTTTAGCAACCAGTACAAGGCCACTATCGGTGCAGACTTCCTCACAAAAGAAGTCATGGTAGAGGATAGACTTGTCACAATGCAGGTAAGTTGAGTCGGGTCAAAGGTCATATATGCTAATCCTAAAGGCCGGTTTATAGTCGGTCGCGCGATGGTCGGGCGATGGAAATCTTGACGCGCGATCAAAGAAGACACAGTTTTTGGGCCTCAGCGAGGTAAACTGAGTCGCACGTCAAGATTTCCATGTGCGACCATCGTGGGACCGACCATAAACTGGCCTTAACGCTCCCCAATCCATCAAAATCCTATTCAAGAAAATAGTGTGGCTGTAGGATATGCAAGGAATGAGAAATTGAAGACCAGGCATCAACCTTTAGCTTCAGAGGGGCAAGGCCACTTGGCCTCAAAAGCTCTCAAAAAGAAAGGGGCACCAAGGCCAACTGAAAGGGCACCAAGGCCATTTTCAAACCTTTATTTGTTGATGATTATGTTAAAATACTTTCCACTGATTTCAAGATGGTGGTCAACTTTCCAACCCATATTTATTTCATTGTCGCTGAAATTGAATAAAAGTTTAAAAATATTTGTTTCTGAATTATTTAGTTTTTTTGCAGCGCTCGAATTGCAAACGATTACCCCAGTAATTAACTTACCCCCAACCCTTATTCATCGACTTAATTAAACTCCCTTCTGGTCATCTGAAAACAAATCGTTGCTCCAGAACAAAGAATTGTTGAAAAAATCATACAGAAAAAATATTAAGAAAAATAATTCCCTGCGTGTTAATCTGAAGAAAAAAGATCAATTAGTCTCTGGCTCACCACTACCCCAACTCTGCGAGACAAACGAGCCCAACCCACCCCACGCCAACAACCCCCATCATACACCAACAACCCGGAGGCTCAGCTAAATCCGATGATTTGGAAAACTATTTATTTCTTTTTTTCCCTTCTTTTTTTATATAAATATGAGTAAGAAAATTAAAAACGAACCCTCAACCCCTTAGCACAAAATAATTGGCCTAGCATTTAGCTAAACTTGTAAGTTGTATTTTGCATGCCGGCGTTTATGCCATGCTAGACTGCGCTAAATAATTACTATAAAAAAAGTAGACAAACGCACCTAATTGAAAAATGCTTCTAAAGTTGGCACTTTGCTACCACTCTAGCCCTTTCGCCTTCCTGCTTATTTTTGCATCTTTTGTGGGGATGGCATGCTGATTAATCAATAATGAACTTGATGGAGTATGATGATTGCCAAATTAGGGCTCTGCCGGTTGGCGTTTTACAATTCCACGCTTTTTGTGTGTACACAAACATGTGTTTGGCAATGAAAAACAAAGTCGCAAGGCAGGCAGATCACTGGTAGTGGTGGGTCACAAACATTAATCCAGTACAAGCTTTGGACACCAGCGAAATAGCCAGGGGAAAAACATAGACTGTATCCAGCCCCCGGCCGCGCGCCTCCCCCGCCCCATCCGCTACAAATACAGATCTCAATGGACAAAATCAGTGCGAAAATGCGTAATTTAATGTAGGGACTTGTAGCGAGTTTATACATTGGAGTAGTCTGGTGCTGCGTTTTTAGTAGTAAACAGCTCAACTACGTTTGATATGGTTACCATGCCACATTCTCGACACATTTTTTATTGCACAGAAGCAGCATTGTGAAAAACTAGTGTGCGGGATCGTACGTTCCGAATTTTACCTCCATATAAATTAAATGGGTCACAATGTTAACATTAAATAACTTTTTCGAATAAATAATGTTATGGAATCAATGGAAATGGGCATGACGGCCAAGTGGCCGTAAGGTACGTGATTTTTAAAAGGGCTTCACAGCAATTGGCTGGGGCATCGCGGCAATGGCCGCTGGTGGCCGCTGTAGAGGTCGAGGCCTGGAAGACATTTATTTAGATGGATCTCCGCACATCTTTACTCAAATCTTGCACTCTTATTTTTTTGGTGCCCCTTCCAGATATGGGACACAGCCGGCCAGGAAAGATTCCAGAGCCTTGGTGTCGCGTTTTACCGTGGCGCTGACTGCTGCGTACTGGTCTTTGATGTAACCAATCAGAATTCCTTCAAGTCGCTGGACAGCTGGCGTGACGAGTTCTTGATCCAGGCCAGTCCAAGGGATCCGGAGAATTTCCCTTTCGTTGTACTAGGCAACAAGATTGACATGGAGAGTAGACAAGTAAGTGTTATTATAAGAATATTAAAATGATAGTAACACTCGGTGCACGAGTGGTGCATTTCTGGGGGCACAACTGTGAACAGGACTGTGTACATATGTGCACCACGCAGATGCATACCATATGGTATTATTTTGCAGGCTGGCATAGTTGATCTATCATTCCAAAACCACAGTGGATGATACTTATAATATAATGGTCAGGCAGTAGGAGGGTTAACCACTTGGTGCAAAAGCGGTAGCTAGCGACCACCAAAAACATGTCAAATTTGACTTATATAAGCTGTCATAACTTAAAACTACAACCCCCAAATATACTGCCCTCATTCGATTGTTTAGAGAGAGTGTTGAGCTTTCGATTGGTGTGATGAAAAAAACATGGTTGGACGTGTTCTTTTGTTGATTTCTAAATAATAAATCTGTACACCAAAGGGTTAACTCTCTCGATATTAAATTCTGTTGACATGAACAACAGCTGGTGCCCAGGTCGTTTGACCACTCATGTGTGAAGCACACATTCTCACACTACAGAAAAGCTTGCATTCAAAGGTTCATTTGACAAACTCTATCTTTGTGGTGTGTTGTGGCCAAGAGGTCTAGTTCACCAGACCAAAGCTCTGGTGTTGTCAGCAGCAGATTGTGGGTTTGAATCCCGGTCATGACACTTGTGCCCTTGAGCAATGCACTTGACCATAATTGCTTCCTAAATACCTGGGGAGGTAGCTGGGCCCCAAAGGGTTATAATTAAATCGTCACTTCTTTCCTCTCAGGTTTCAACCAAACGGGCACAGAACTGGTGCAGCAGCAAGAACAGCATCCCTTACTTCGAGACGAGCGCCAAGGAATCCATTAACGTCGAGCAGGCCTTCCAGACAATAGCCAAGAACGCCCTCGCACAAGAACCCGAGACAGACATGTACAATGATTTCCCCAGTCAGATAAAACTCACCGACGACAACAAACAGGATAAGTCGGGCTGCTCGTGTTGAGGCTCTTAGAAAGTACCCCCCCCCCTTTCTAGATTCCGAAGAGCACTCTTTGCACCTAGGCTCTTGCACAGGTGTTAGGGTGGTGTATAATTGACTCATCCGGGGACTTGGAGAGGCTTTGGCTTTTTTTTTAATGGAAAGATCTAACATCTGGTGTGGAATTCCGACTTTCGAAATCTGCCACATTGGTCCAGGTACTTCAAGTTGATATCATGATTTGAGAATCTTTAACCCTAACTCCGTAATCAGTTTTCCCAAATATACAAAATGCTCCCCTCAAAAGTGACTTGCCACCAAAATGTCTGTACTTGGATGGTATTGGTGCCTGGCCTCATGCTTAGATGGGGGGGGGGGGGTGTTAAGAACCTCTCAATCCATCAAATGAAGGGTTTTTCGGTTGTTTGGGTTAAATGAAAAACAAAACAAAAAACGAGACAATAAGAATGCATGTGCCATTTGAATTGTTGTGATAAAGCTCTTGCCATGATATAAACTTTTGCCTGGATGACATTCTTCTGTCAAAAAAAAAAAATTAAAAAAATGAAAGAGGGACAGGACTAAATTGCAAAGCCTTTGACTTTCCCTGTTTGTGACTCGGTGATTTTTCTTTTTTGTACTCTGCATTGAACCAGACTCAAAATCTGTAAATTTTAACCCTTAAAATGGTGAATGATTTTAAATTCTTTGCACTTGCTGCACCATTGAGCGAGACCTAGGACTCCAAACCAACCCCAAACGAAACAATCTTACCCCAACTAGCAGTTATCAATGCAAGGAGCCATCACACCTGTGGAGTAAGGTAACGAGGTAGTGCAACATCAAGCAACCTGTTACTAGGGGTAAATGGGATAACCGCATTCTACCCTGGAAAACTCCAGGATTACACAAGATAGAACCCAACTCAACAGCTATCGCATATCTTGTACAATTAATTACATGCGATAGCTCAGTGCATGGCCACAAATTTATCAGAGGGTGACTTTTTCAAATGTGGACTCCAATCTGGTTCTGGCTCACACAATCTCTCCCTGGAGATTTCCCATTTGTGACTGAAGGAAATTCTCTTTGCTTATAAGCGAATTCTCAGGAAATGTTGACTAAGCTCACAGCTTTAGGCCATTTTGAGGGGGCCTCCGTGCCCCTGCTAGGTGCCTCTATGCCCCTGCAAGGTGCCTCTTTGCTCTGCAAGTTGCTTCCATTGCCCTGCAAGGTGCCTCTATGCCCTTGCAAGGTGCCTTCAGCATGCCCCCTGGTCATTACCTTGGTGCCCTTCGAAATGTACCAAGGACTGCCGAGCCCTTTACAACAACTGCATATCAGTCATGTAGTCTGCCCACAAAAAAAGAGCCCAGAACGGGCGATTGGAAGAGGCTCAAGGTTTTACAATCCAAGGTATCGGTCATTGGTGCAACAAACATATCGCCTCAATCTTCAAATGAATGTTTTTCCATTGTAAAACCACGCTGACTATGGTTTGTGTTCATCAATTGTAAATCAGTCACAGCAGTGTACAAATATTGACGGCTAAAAAGACAATGTAGCATTTTGAACGTCGTATTTGATTTGTGTTTATTCCCTCCCCCATTGACTGTTTAGTTTTGTCCTGGACAGCATACGTTGGCATAGATCAGTGTTATAGGTTTTCAGGAATGAGTTTAGTGTCGGTCCTGCTATCAAACTTCCGGGTCGTGACTGAAAACTGAAGGTAAATATTTGCACATTTATCAAAATCATTGTTAAAAGATTATTGCTATGTGTGTGTGTGTTTTTATTATCAAAAAGACACCTCTGTTCCTGTGGCAGTAGCAGATGATTTTTTTTTTCATTTAAATTTTTTATTTGAGAGATAAGAACCATTCAATTAGAAGTTGTAATTTACCTTTTACATAAAGTAGACATGATTTACAATATGGGAACTACCAATTTGTACATAACATGCTAAATCCATGTAAAACGATAAGAACGGCCCTATATTAACTTTGCTCGTGCCAACAACTAAAAGTGAAACTGCTCTGGTTGAGTTTTTAAAATTTCTAATGCCATATGCATTCATGATGTTTATGTCAGGTAGGTATTGAAATCTCTATTATTTGTGTAGCTACTCGTAACTTATAATTCAGTTTATGTTCCACTAGTGTAAAAGATATGTTTAAATAATTAGGCAATGCACTTAAAAGTGAACTACTAAAAACAGAAATGCTTCAGCAACTATGTGTGTGGTCTAATAGGCAAACTATTACCTGGGACCCAACAAAACCAAGCTGATGGCCAAACAAATATTTGAGTTTTATTTCTTGAAACTGCATGTAAACTCCCGTTTAATTTTGTCCCATGCTGTATCGGTCTTCAATTAGTCACCATAATCCTAATGTAATTAAGTAACTGACTTTCTGTGTACTATTATTGCTCATCATATATTTGCTTAATGTTAAATAGTTTTGATTTATTTGGCAACAAGGCAGCGAGGGAATTACACATTTTTTAATTTTAAATATGGGACCTCAAGAAATGTTAAAAATAAATATGTCGGAATCTTGTAAAGCGCACATATCCACCCATAAATATATAGCAAAAATACACCCTTTTTGAGACAGGTTTTTGAAGTTTATGAGTTATGCGACCCATGCATAACTATGTAGCACCTTGTAAGGGTCTACAAGGTGCTGCGGATCATTCAGCAGCCATTGCCAAAAGCACCTCGGCAAACCCCCATCTCTCAGGGGTAAGTGCAACCGGGTTCTTTTACTTGCATTACACCGAGCAGGGGAACTTGAGCTTCATGTCCCATCAGATTTAGAAGGACGAAGAAGGACGAGCTTTGAGTACAGTGTCCTTACCTGCTATGTACTTGACTTCAACATTTATCAATTTTGGATTAAAAAAACAACAGAAAAACAAAAAGTCTAACAAAACTTGTCTAAAGACCATTTTGCTAGTTAATGCAACAAACATGATGTTTATGATGTCTGATGGTTCCATTGTTTTGATGATTTCCGTGTACAGGGAAGAAAAGAAAGAGAAAAAAACAGAAAAAGATCCGAGCATATTAATGAAAAGTTGTTACCAAACTTTGGGCTTTTTCGAAACTTGGCTCCTGGGGTCGATTTAAAATGAGTTAGGATTAGTCCTAACTTAGGACTAAAAGACTATTCTTAACTCTTTGTGAAACCTAAAGGCTCCAACTGTCAGTTTCACCAAACTCTTCCTGACTTAGGCTTAACCTTTGGACGTGAGGCTAGTTACATTTCGTAACCATAGACGTTAGGATGCATTGAACCCATCCTTTAGAACGAACTACTCGTCCTGACTCGAGATAGGATTAATCCCAGGGGTTCATGAAGTTGGCTGCTGGCTTCATTGAAGCACACTGGAAAATACCAACTTCTACACAATTGGTGAAAGAGCCCAAGCAGAAGCTCAAGCCCAAGATTAGGTTTTGAGAAGGCTCCATGGCTGTTTTAGAAATGACTCGTCAAAAGTGTCAAGTTTTATATCCTTCAGGATGATCTCAATAAACCCAGGAGGACTTGATAAAATACTATACGTCTGGCTGCCTTGATCTATTAACATTTCCACTCTGGATCTACCCCTGTAATTAACATTATGTTTTTTAATCATTTTGCTTCTGTTTTAAGGAAAAGATTTTCATCAGTATTTCCAGCCGTCTCAGAATAATAAGATCTTGTTAATTATGCTGTCTTATAAAATTGAAGAAAATTACAATGTTATCAGAAGTCTCTGTGTTGAGTTTCATTACAGAATGATACTTTTGGTTACTTGTGAGAGTATTTGTGTATGTTATGAGATAAATATCAATTAATTGTAAGAAACCATGGGGAGTAAATAAACTTGGTGATTCTTAAATTTGAAGATTGTGCCTGGTTTATTTCGTAGACGGTCTCTTTTATTTTTCTGGTGCCAGACTACTTTTTCCTTCCAGCCACCAGTAAGTTTAGGTCGTATGTGGCCACCGGTGCCACTATGACCGTTAAATCAGGGTTTCTTTACAAAGGAGCTAGGTCCAAACTGAACACATGACGGCTCAGAATACTAGTCATGGCTGTAGCCACTAGTTCGGAGATGGTCACACATTGGGATGAATTACAGTAAAGCATTACAGAATGCAGTTAGAAGCAGTAACAGACGAGCGTTACTGTACATGTATAATTTGAATTTTGGGCCGCAAATCAAAGAGGGCATTTTTTACCCTAAGATGGAGCTGCTGTTTTTGTTTGACAACTTGATAAAATTGAGGTGTATGGGTTAAATACTCCAAACCAATCAAAGTGAGCATGGTGCTTTAATATGTGTAAAACGTACTATTAGCCCCAAAACATTTAATTTTGTAATAAAGTCTCAAGAAGGGCAATAATGTCCGGGTTTTAGAAGACACAAGAGGGCGGCATTTTAATTCGACTCTAGCTACACACTTGGTGGCGCCCTTGTAACTTGCGTTCAGTGCTCTCGTTTTCGTTTGTGTACATTTTCTGTGAATAATGTGGCAGCTTTCACGGGATTATATTCTGTTTTTTCCTTGTGAATTTTAAGAATAGACCTCGGAGGTTCCTTCGGGTGCGTCGTTGTATGTGAAGACACCAACAACTAGAGTTTCTGGTTGTGAAACGACTGAAGGAAGGAGGTTCTTAACTAATCTACTACCGTCATTTGTTGAGGAGAGAGTTGACCGACTCTGCTACACGTACGTACTACATGTACATACAGTCAGCATGGTCAGTGTGATGTGGGAGTGAATTGTGTATCCCATTCTCAATCTATGCAGTCAGTCAGCCGACAGTTTACGAACCGTAAGTATCCCTCCTCCTTCTGTTTTGCATGTCCTGTGGTTTATGACAGATGAGGAGAGTACACAGTTACAGTATGCTGTCAGTGTCCATGTCAGGATTGTAAATAAATATTCGGATAACCCTCCGTATGGCACTATGGCCTGGGTATGGCGCCAAAAGGGATAAATTTGCCCCTCAGATTTCATAAAAAGTCATATGTTTTCGAAATCCAAAACAGCTTTGATTCCCGTTTACCGCAAGACTGTGCAAGTTCCACCTGTGACAGATATAGATGCTCTGCAGTTTACTCACGTCATGGCCATGCACGGTCTGTATTTTGCAGGCTTCATCATGCTGAGAATAAAGTTTCTTGTTGTACTAGTAGTAGGTCACTTATGCTCAAACAATGGAAAAGTTTCCGTATGGCGCCACCACTTTCTCATTCAATATGAAATAATATAGTAAATAGTATCTAATTTACCTCAATGAGATATCCCTTTTTGTAAAAATGAGTGAAAAAGTGGTGGCACCATACGGAAAGTTATCCAAAAACATATATAGCAGAACGTTATTTTGTGACAAACAGCATGCATGCACAAAGTTATCCTGTAATTTTTGCACTGTCAGTATGCGGAGCCTGATGCAATTTATATGCAGAGTGCAATTTAAAAACTGGGAGTAGGTTTAAGCTTTTGGAAAAGTTTCCGTATGGCGCCACCACTTTTTCATTCGATATGAAATAATATAGTATCTAATTTACCACATTGAGATATCCCTTTTTGTAAAAATGAGTGAAAAGGTGGTGGCGCCATACGGAAAGTTATCCAAGCTTTTTATACCACCCTCCAGTTCGAGCATCTATATGGTGGATTAGCGCGTACTGGAAGATAAAGCTTCATACGTAGTGAAGTGTCACATTCACTCACAAAGGATTTTTTCAAAAAGGGAAAGAAAGCTCGAACTCCATATAATTGTTATAACGCCCCTCCCAGGATTATTTCAAAAAGGGAAAGAAAGCAAGATATCTATAGAGCGGCTAAAAACAGTATGCACATGCACATTTCAGGCACAACCATCCCCAGTTTAGCTTAATTTGTTTTGTTGCATACATGGCTCCAAATTCCAATGAAGTTTCGTACGATCATGTCGGGTAAATTTCTCAAGAAGAGTGAAATTTTCATCTCAAAAAATCAGAACCAATGTCCAAAATGAGTTTGTTTGTTGTGCATTAAAACCTCCCTACAATCGGTGCCTTGTTGAAATAAGTTGATACACCATTTGAAACCATTCAAGTGCAGCCCTGATACTTCGGCTTTTAAGGGGCACGGCAGTTTTGCCTTGACTTTTTGTAAAAATTTAGGGCACCAAGGCAATTTTCAAAAATTTGGAAGGGCATCACGGCAATCATAAAAAGTTGCGAAGGGCACGACGGCAGTTTGAAAAAAAACCTCCGAGTTGCCTGTAAAAAATAGTTCTTCCAATTTTTCCATTTTACCCAATGAAAAAAGAAAGCATTCATCTAATCCATCTAATTCAACAAAATAAAGAACAACTACTTACAATACACAATAAATAATGTTTGTTCCTACGTAATCCTACTATTGGTCATGCACGTTGTGTAGTTTTTCGTAGAGACGCTAAAATTCCCACGTAACTGCTCCATTTTGACACGATGTTGACAGAATAAATGCATGCGGTGCGCGACGACTATGCTGTACATGATGGTACATCATATGTACCAAGCATGGGGAAAACCACTATCCCAGCATGCAAAGACACGTCGAGTCTTTTTCTCAAGGCGTTTAACGTTGGTTCGCGTAATTTTACCACTAGAGGGCGTTTAGTCTCACGCTATCGCTCTGTTCCGAAACGCCCTCTAGCGTTCGATGTTTCGAGTATTTTTTTGTCGCACGCAAAGAACAACGACTAACGGGCCTGAAATCTGCTGTTATGCCTCACGTGCGTGAAATTGGGGTCTATTTCGTTGCGTGAAATTTACACAGACATCAGGACTTTTAGGCTTATTTTTGAACTTTGACAACGTTGAATATAATTTGTTTTCGGGAGGAAGGGCACGGCGGCAATGATGAGAAAAGGGCACGGCAATCATTGCCGTGAAAAATTGAGTTTTTGAAGGGCATTGCGGCAATCGGTAGGGGCAACGACGGCAATTGCCGTCGTTGCCGTCGTGAAGTATCAGGGCTGCAAGTGAATGGTTTTGAATGGTTCAGCACACAGTTGATTCCCAAAATGGTTTGAAAGGTGGTGCAGCTGGTACAGAATCCTATGAGGATTTTTGTAAGTGGTGCATCAAGGATCCCACTCTATGACTTTGAATTGAGTGATACCAGGCGGTGTGTGGTTGATCGATCTGCCCCGGCTACGAGGTTACCATACACTACAAAATGTATGTCATAAACACTACCTGAATGGTTTGAGTGGTAGTACAGCTTATCATCAACACTGCTAAAATGGTACTGCCATGTGTGTACAAACAGGATGTAAACATTAGGTTTTGAATGACGTATCTGAGTAGGAGGGTGTTAATGCTTGTATTAAAGCGTACTGTTGGGATTTGCACAGACATCTGCAGATAAAGTGCACGATTTGAGATTGAGCTCCTCCACCTCGGGAACTAGTTTGTCAACTTCCAATACCTTGTTTTTTTTTCATAATCTGTCTACCTTTCAAACTCTGCTTTATTTTTCATGATAACACTTAACAGGACGAGTTACACTTTACATTTAAGTTTAAGTGATAACAGAGAGCTCTGCCAACTCCCCTAATTCCATAGAAAGTTCCATGAAAATGAACCAATCTTTCCATGTTATTATGAACAAATTTGACAATCTCCATGATTACGGAAAGCAGATTCAAGTCCCCATCCCCTCTGATAAATATTTCCTTTAAACCCATTAATATTTTTCAAATTATCAGTTTCTCTTGTGGTTTATTATTTGAATCTTCTCACAAGCCTTATACTTAAGAGAGGCAACACCGCGATTGCCTCTGTGCCCCTTGGTCATTGCCTTGGTGCCCTTGAAATCCCCCAGTTGAAACTTGCAATTTCCTCATAACAATTTCCTCATAGAGTACCCTTTACCAAGGAGAAAATGCCTTAATTCCCTTGCCCTTTCAAAAATGAAACATACATGTACAGGCCTGTTCTTACTTTTACCCTTGAAATGGCCTTGCATTCTATAATCGTACTAATAATTCCATTTTTTTTTTTCAACAGTTATTTCAACTTCTGAAGATTTTGACACAATTAACTATGTCCTTCCCTGCTTCTCACAAAACCGTCTACGTCCTGGACCATGGGCCATTTTTTGCAGAGTCATGTGAACACCCAGTTGAATTTGACGTTGTTGCTCTGAGTAAGACTCGATCTACAGGTTTCATACCCTTGGCGCCATTCTGTAAGTCGTTGTGGACATGTAGCATCGAGTCCGTTCTGGAGTACTGCAGGGTTGTATTTGACATCTTCCCGAAGGGAAAGTTGGTAAGAGCACAAGGGTTTCTAACAGATTTTTATATGCCAAAATAAGGGGTATCTAACAAATATTAATTTTCAAAAAGATTTCTAATAGATGTTTTCTACCAGAGGAAACAATATGAACTTCTTTATAGATGTTAAATTTGCATCTGGGATACGCTGATGTTTGTTAGCACTGTATACTCAGTACTTATATGAACCTCCTTGTTCCATCAACCCGCACAAACTTTCTGAAAGGCTACTTCTTCCCAGACACCATCCGCCTTAACGGGACCACCGAGATTGCCCGGTAGCTAGCTGCAGTTCAGATCCTAAGTTGTAGCAGCGGGTATTGCAATGATATACTTGTTGAATTTGCATTGGGGATGGAGAATATTAAAGTCACCTGGAAGTGGTATTTTTTCAAAATAAAGCTTTTGTCACTAATATATGTGTTTTGATGAGTGGAATGTGAATAAACAGTTAACTAAGGTTAAATTTAAGAGTAGACCCCGACCCGAGAGGGCGCTGTTCGTGACGTCAATCGAGGCAGACTTTGCCTGTAATGCGTAGAGTAAACAGTGTACCAACTCACGACTTGGACGTACATGTATTTTGCACGTGTGTTTACTATACGCATTGCAGGCAAAGTCTGCCTCGATTGACGTCACAAAAGGGGTAGGCGGAGTGAGCCCCTCCAAACAACTTTATATATTTTTTAAACATATAAATCGTGACAAACAATTACTAAAAAAAAATGTTTATTGTTCGTAAGCACATACTCTTATGTTTGAAAGAAAAAAAATTATATTTCCAGGTGACTTTTAATTTTGGTTTTTACCCTTACACCAATAGCTACCGAACAATCTCAGTGGTCTAGTTGGTATGACACTGACTCTAGAAAGGCAAAGGTCATGGGTTTGAATCCCACGCAAATAATATGCCTGCGATTTTTTTCCCCACAGAACTCTGGAAAGTACTTAGAATACAGTGCTAACACTTCCTTTTATCACCATAAGGATGATAAACGTAATACTCAGCATAACATTACATTGTACACGGCATGTTCCGAGCTCCCCGCAGGGCATCTAACTTGCGTTCTTTTGCATGAAATTAATTTGTTGTTTTCCCTGTGCATCCACTACCCGGTTTAGGGGTCAGGTGTACCCGGCTTGTATTTCTGATTTGACCGATTTGCCCAATCCTTCAGTATCCGGCACAAACAAAGAAAGTTGGTTTTCAGACTGTGGTAGTAACTAAAAAATGGTGTCTTGCTTGGTAATGTTTTTATTGGAGACTGAGTATAAACATCGGTGTATTCAAAATTAATAATGTTAGCCCTTAATATTACATTTGACACAGTTCAGTTTCTTAGCATCATTTTGTCACTGTACACAATTCATGTTACTTTGCGATGGTCGGTCAACTCGCTGGAAAATGTTACAAGTAGGAGGGGTTTAAAGACATTTTGTTGTATTTTGATGTTTCAGACAACGGCGCCTTTGAATGGTACTATTTCAGATACTGTACGCCTTATAAATTTTATGTTATTACTGGAGGGCGTTACAAGAGTAGGAGGGTTCAAAGAAGTTTTGTTGTAATTTAATGTTTCAGATCAGTGTTTTGGCGAGTGACACACAGGCAAGGCCTCTCAATACATGGAACCAAGAGGACCAGAATATTTCTCAGGTAAGTCTGTTTGGGATGTGATTATAAGAGCACCAAACTCAAACTCTAGGCCCATTATTATGGCTCTGCTTTTACAGTTTAAAAGCAAGATGCGACGAAAACTATTTTGTGACTTGCTTCACTTATTTCTCTAAAACTACAGCACCTCAGTAAGTAATATTTGAAGGGAAGCTTTCAACTATCATTATCTTTGAACTGTGTAAGTTTAAAGACACTGGACACTATTGGTAATTGTTACAGGCCAGTCTTCTCACTTGGTGTATATCAACATATGCATAAAATAACAAACCAGTGAAAATTTGAGCTTGATTGGTCGTCGGAGTTGCGAGATAACTATGAAAGAAAAAAACACCCTTGTCACAGGAATTTGTGTGCTTTTAGATGCTTGATTTCGAGACCTTCAAATTCTAAACTTGAGGTTTCGAAATCAAGTTTGTGGAAAATTACTTCTTTCTCGAAAATTAAGTCACTTCAGAGGGAGCTGTTTCTCACAATGTTTTATACTATCAACCTCTCCCCATTACTCGTAATCAAGAAAGGTTTTATGATAATAACTATTTTAAGGAATTACCAATAGTGTCCACTGCCTTTAGTTGTCAATTGATGTCTGACAAGTGTAAGAACACAGATTTGCCAAAAAGTATGATTTTTGTAATGAGTTTGCTGTTTGTGAAATTGCTGACGACGTCTTATGATGATGATCTCCCGTAGCTGATGGTGTCCCTAGCAGGTTTACCTCCCCTCCGTGGCCCTAAGAACAACGATGCCAGCATCCTCAACGGTCTATCGTCTGCTGTGGAGGTGATGACTGCAGGAACTGACCTGCAGCTGCAGACTCAAGTGGCGCTGAACGAAGAGGAAGGAGGCGAAAAGGTACTCAACAGAGGTCACATCATCTGTATCACCTCGGTTAAAAGGTAATTGTCCCGGTCGTGTCCTTAAAGGGTCTTGGTAGTTTTTGTATGCCACAAAACACAATGTCCACGATCTACATTAAACTTACACAGTTTTAAAATAAGGGAATAAAAGGGTAGTAACAAGTTCTTAAATGGCGGGTTCAAAACCGGCCCCGTCCTGTAGTAATGAATAATTTGTAATTTTAAAGGCACTGGACACTATTGATAACTACTCAAAATAATTGTTCGCACAAAAACTTACTTGGTAACGAGCAATGGAGAGCTGTTGATAGTATACATCGTGAGAAAGGGCCCCCTCTGAAGTAACAGTTTTTGAGAAAAAAGGAGTAATTTTTCACTTAAATATTTGAATGGAATTTGAGACCTCAGCTGAGGTCCCGAAATCAAGCATCTGAAAGCACACAACTTTATGAAACAAGGGTGTTTTTTCTTCCATTATTCTCTCGAAATTTCGACGTCCAATTGAGTTTAAATTTTCTCAGGTTTGTTATTTTATGCGTATGTTGAGATACACCAACATGACCAAGTGAGAAGAGTGGTCTTTGACAATAACCAAAGGTGTCCAGTGCCTTTGAGATGTGTTGTTTTCATGAAAATGGTGACAATATGAGCACGGAGCACAGCTAGAGATAAACAAATTGATTTTTCGGGAAGTGTTGGTGCCATGACCAGGCGGAAAAGGGGAGCAAGGGAACCAATCACTTGTAAGCTACTCCACATTCTGCTTTGGTTGGTAACCTACTGCTGTATCCATGTATGTTTTGCATTTGTTCTTTACAGTGAATCTCACGGTGATATGTTGATAGAGTGTGTTCGGGATACTATTGCACAACAGAATAAATTGCTGCTGTCAGGAGATAATGAAAAGTAAGTTTATAGACCTTATGAACATGACATAATTTCAGTAGGGCGCCCTCAAGGAGGTTGTTCATTTGCCAATCCTGTGTGCGCTGCCCATACAAATCTGTGCGTTTCGATTGTTTCATCACCGTTTTACCTCAAGGTGCTGTAGTTCAATATACATTTACAGATAGTCAAACCAGGTACACAGGGGGACGAATTCGCTTTGTTTACGATTTTGGGGCCGCATCCTTTTTTTTACTATTTACTATTTTTCGATTTTTGTATACAAAAAAAATCCATCTTTTCAAAAGGACTGGCCTAGGAGCTTTTCCCGAATCTAACTTGTTGCTCTCGAACACTTGTAACCATCTGTTTCATAAAACAATATTAGTGAATGCCTACCAGCAAATCTTTTTAGTGTTATCCGACCCTGTTAGTGTTAGTGTTAACACAGGTCCTCATGCAGCTAATAGGTATAAATAAGTTTGCGGTTGATTCAAACTGAAGAATTGGTGGCCTGTTTGATTTGAAATACTTAGCAGCCATCTTGAAAAAAAAAATGTAAATAGTAAATAGAAAGGCCCTCATCCTCTTCTTTTTTGAAAAATCCAACTGGTATTTTTTGTTATTTGGCCTAAGTACTATTTGTTAACTCTATGAACTGTTTTCATCCTCCCGCAGCCTCATACCTATCACCAACTGTCAACTGACTCTCATAAACGTCCTCCCCACGAATAAAGAAGGAGCAGTCAAGGACAGACCCCCCACAGTGCTATCATCGCACCTCACTGCTGAGATACACTCTGCCAAAGCTGGACGGCACCTCGCTAATAAACTCTCCCAGCTGGTACAGAAACACTACGACTTGGCTATTACCACAGTAACCGGCATTCCAATGAAGGTAAAGTTGTCACATAAAATGCTGGGGGCCATTGCCGCCTACTCTTGGGTTTGAAACACACTTAGCCCTTTTACAGTCCATACAGATGTAGGCTTGGGTATCATCCATCAGAAGCCTGGTTTGTAAAGCAGAAAGCACTACACCTCCCCAACTTTTATAAAGTAATCATGGTTTATTGTCTTGCTTAAGGATACAAGTGTCACAACAGGGAGTCGATTGCACTCAAACTCTGCTAATCAAACGCCAGAGCTTGAGTTTGGTGCTTTTAACCGCTAGGCCATGACACTCCACATGTCCTTGCCTATCTCAATTGGGTACTCTTTGTAGGACACAAAACACAATGTCCAAAGATTTGCACGGTCTAATGATGATAGTAGAAAACATCCATTGAAATATTTCTGTCTGAAATGTCATATTTGATGAGAAGCAAATAAAACCAATTTCCCGTTTTTGAGTTTATCGCTCAGAGAGCATTTTATGCATTTTATTTTTAACTGATGCCTTTTTTTTTCTTGTGACCAATCGTTCTCAAACTTCTACAGGTTTGTCGGTTCATGGATATGGTGGATTACATAAAGTGCTTACAATGCCAGCAACTGTTTTGTTAGCAAAAACCAATCCTGTAATGTTCCTTTAACTTTGCTTTTCTGCCAGTCCTTGGCTTCACAACCACATAAAACAGATGAGATAAAATAAAATGATAGCTGTGTGTTATTATTATTTCTAAAAATTCTGATTCCAGGAGGAGCAAAATGCTATGAGTTCGGCCAATTATGACGTGGAGCTACTCCACCTTAAGGAAGCGCATTTTGACTTACGCAAACTGGAATCCGTCATGACCAATCAGCCGGAGCCAGAGCCTTCAAACACCATGGTGATCTCAACCAAAGGGCCTGTTGCCACAGTAACAAAGTCACCAGAGAGTAACAATATCTTGTTGAAGTGGTGTCAACCGCGCTCCAGCTCAGTAGGTGAGGCTTTTTTTCCTGAGTTTCATTTTTATTTGTTTTATTTCATGTGTTGTGGCCGAGCAATTAGCCGTTCTAGACAGGCGCTCCAGAGGCGTCTTGGACAAATTTCTGAATTATATTAAAGTCTATAACAGTAAGGAGTGACTGGACGTGCTAAAAGTGGAAGGATCAATTGTTGCAGTCGTTCAGATCGACTAGAGTCGCTCCTCATTGCTTCTGGTGCACCTGTCTGAAACGAGTGTAAGTGTACTGCACTCTCAAGCTGGGGCATTTCCAATAAATAACACCCTGTTCCGTTGGCTGTCCCCCACAGCCATGATCACTGACACCCGGATGTGAACTTCGACATGCTTGTACTGGTAATGTTCATGCTGTGGTATACAGAACTCAGAAGTTGCACACCTTTGCTTGCGTTGATCTTTCGTACTATCTTTCGGTTCCTTGATTTTTAAATTCTACACTAAACGAGGGCGACCTTCTTAGCACCCCTTCTTCTTGAATACGCAAATCACGTTGATTCTTTGTTTGATTTTTCTGTGTTCCAGAATTGCTTCATTGCGGAGGAGCTTACAGAGTTTCACCTGTTGGGGTATGTTCAATTTGGTTTTGTTTTGAACAGAAGAACAAAGAGGTTTTCTTCTCATGTGAAAGAGAGAGAAGAAAAACCTGTTCTTAGTAAATAGATTTTGTTACAGTTTACTGGAAATTTTCTGTGGTTAAGATTTTGGGTTAAATTATTTGAGCAATGTGCTGTAGATAAACTCCTTTTGGTATTTTCCTTGTGTTAAACTTCACTGATATTTCCTTCTGAATCTCTATGGATAAACTTGGGTATAATTTTTTTTAAAATAACTTCCTGTGGTATTCCGAGGTTTTCCAACTTCCTTGGGTGATGTCCCTTTGATATTTCACTTGTTAAATTCCTTTTTCTCCAGAAGACGATCAGAGCATACTGATTAAAATTCGAGTTGAAACCATTGGTTCTTTTCAGAACCACCCAAACTCATTAAGAGATAGTCATTACATGGTGTTACTGCAAACCTTTCCATATCGTATTTCCACCATGCAAAGTTTCAAATCCTACCTTAAATGTTTCGGTGGTAAATCCCTAGATAACTTTCTTTGATACTTTAATACTTTCCATGGTAGCTTCCTTTTGGTTACTTCCCTGTGTATATTTGTTTGAGAGCTTCCCTTTGTAACTTCTTTGCAAATTTCCCTGCATAACTTCCCTGCTTAACTTCCCCTCATAACTTCAACAGTGTGTGCTTGGGCAAGGAGTATTTGTGAAAAATCTATAATGCCTGTACATAATGGCTATAATGCCTTTTACAATAGGTCAACAGCCGGCAGTCTATCTGCTTGACAAACTTCCTGGTCTAGCTAGCGATCAAGTTTGATCGCTAGCTAGACTAGCATGCACTTCATTCAACAGTTAGCGCGTGTGCCATGGGTATTTGCAAAAAAGGTCTACATCTAAAATGCCTGTACATAATGCTTTAGGTTAACAGCCGACACTCTGTCTGCCTGACCAACTTCCTCCTGAACGGACGTCAGGTGATGTTAGAGCAACCCCGTAAGGTTGGCAGCAAGGTCATCTCCCACATGTTGGCCAGCCACGGAGGGGAGATCTTCCTCCACTGCTTAGCGACCTCTAGGTCCAGCCTCGAAGACCCACCGTCCATCAGCGAGGGGTGCGGCGGCCGGGTGACGGATTATCGGATTACAGATTTCGGGGAGTTTATGAGGGAGAATCGGTTGGCGCCGTGCCAACCAACACCAGAAACGGAAGAAGAAGCTCCGATTGAAAGAGGTCAGTATGAAAACTTCTTAATAATAATAATAATAATAATCCCTCAGCGATCCCCGGACCATTCTATTTTCCCTGCTCCGGGGATATTGCTTTGCTCATTTCTCAAAAACTACAGCACCTCAGCAAGTAATATTTTAAGGGAAGCCATGTACTATCATTATCTTCAAACTGTGTAAGCTTTATGTAAATCTGTGGACAAAGTGTTTTGTGTCACAAAAAGTACCCAAATCCTTTAATCATTGCTTTTGGGATTGACTTTTGCCCACAGCCAAGTCCCAGCTGGAGCGGATGACGAGACTTTGGCCAATGGTGATCAGTAACACTATCATCTTTAACATGCCATCGGTAAGCAACACATTGAAGGAAGCTCTCTATATTTTTACCAAAATTAAAATGTAAATAGTAATAGATGTTAAATTTGCATTGGGGGATAAAGAATATTTATTTTGGTTTTACCCATCTACACATCGTTGTATATGGGTAAAACCAAAAAAAGATATTCTTCATCCCCCAATGTAAATTTAACATTTTTTTTAATTGTAGCAGTACTCGCTGCTTAAACATTGGGTTCGAACTGCCCCCTAGCTTACGGGCAATCTAGTTGGTAAGACACTGGTCTAGAATGGCAAAGGGTGGGTTTGAATTCCACCTGAGTAATTTGTCTGTGAATTTAATTACAGAACTCGGGAGAAAGTACTGAGTATACTGTGCTAACACACATCAGTGTGTATGGGTAAAATGAAACTGAATTTTAAAATTAGTAGATAAAGGGAATATATACCTTTGATATTTGGAACCCACTTTTTGTTGCAATCCTATATAGTAGTTGATACGTATACCATAAATAGCCTATGAAAATTCCATTTTGTTTGTTTGAAATTGCGGATCAATGAACCGATCCGGCCTATCAATCAAACTGTGCGCGTTCACCCATTTGACCAATCACAGCAATGATTGTGGTCGGACAAACTCGGTCATGCGTATATTTGGCACGCGCGGCAGAATCGTGCAGAATGTCATTGGGAGTGTTCGTACACGTGTCTTGCTCACGTGCGCGGTGGGTTGAGCTTAGTGGAAAGCCGGAACGGTCCATAACTAGACGACAGTACTTATTCAAGTCATTGTGAAGTTTGTGATTAGCTTGGTAGGATTCTAACCTAACCCTATGATTGCAAGTCCTGCATTCGAACCACTTGACCACAAGTAAAGGGGATAGCATTTGTGAGACATTGCTGAAAATCTTGAGCAGTTATGTCCACACAGGAAGAATAATCTGCAATGGGAATACACAATCTGAGAACTGTTACTCCAGTGACGCCTCTCAGATTAAATTTTGGGTGCATAAAAATTTAAATCTTTTTACGTAACCACATAATACTTAAATATAGGATTTGAGGCAATGCATGGTGAGGTATCAATATATATTTGGTTTGCGGTAACACCATGTTTGTATCTACTTGCCAGATAGAGTTTGTTCTTAGAGAACTGTAACAACAAACATAATACTTCAAAGTGAAAAATGTTTCTTAAATTGTTGTCACATCATGTAACACCAATAGCTCCCTCTTGTACATAGTTACTTCCTGGTTATTTATTTATTATTTTCTTTAAAGCCATTGGACACTTTCGGAAAAAAAAAAAAAAAAAGTTAACAGATTTACAAATAACTTATAGGGTTTATAGAAGGTAGTGGTGAAAGACTTCTCTTGAAATATTATTCCATGAAATGCTTTAATTTTTGAGAAAACAGTAAAACAATATCAATTCTCGACAGCGAGAACTACGGATTTATTTTAAACACATGTCATGGCATGGCGAAACGTGCGGATACAAGGGTGGGTTTTCCCGTTATTTACTCCCGACTCCGATGACCGATTGAGCCTAAATTTTCAGGTTTGTTATTTGATATATAAGTTGTGATACACGAAGTGTGGGCCTTGGACAATACTGTTTACCGAAAGGGTCCAATGGCTTTAACAACATATAAATTTGGTATGCTCATATTTTATGTGCTTTTGATTTTGTTACCTTTCTATGTACTGTTAAATTCTCAACTATTTTCCAAAATGAGTATGGAATAAACGTCACATTGAATTGAAGTAATGGTTGCATCTTTCCTATATTTACTAGCATTTAGATCCCTTGCCTACCCTCATCACTAAATCGGTCTTGACAGACGATGAGGTATTAGAGTGTAAGAAAGCTGTCTATCACGTGGTTGGCATGGAAACCAGGAATGAACCACTTCCAGTGCCTACTATGGGGTCAAGGGGCAAAGGTCCGAAGAGGTGAGTCAGTTTTGGCTTCTTCAAGAATATTAGTATCAATGATAAAAACCAGTTCTAATATAGCGCTTTTTACACCCGAAAGGTGTCTCAAAGCGCTCCCCACAGTGTTACTCCTGGTCACTGTGCCATTAATTCATTCCTTTAAAACCATCTCAGCTCCCTGGGGACCGCTACTAGGCTCAATCAATCACAAGAACCATCTCTTCCCTCACAGGTACCAATTTACCCTTGGGTGGAGAGAAGCAATTGTAACAAAGTGCCTTGCTCAGGGACACAAGTGTCACTAAGGGCTTGAGTTTTACACTTAACCGCAGGCTTGAGGCCAGGTAGTTTTAGTGTCGGGCCAGTAATGGTGGCATGGTTGGCGTGTGCGTTAAGCGCTCGCCTCTCACCAAGGTGACCCCGGTTTGATTCACGGACGGGGCCATATGTGAGTTGAGTTGTGCGTTGGTTCTCTGCTGTGCCACGAGGGTTTTCCAGAACATCCGGTTTTCCTCCCTCGGGAAAAATCAAACACTTTCGATCTTGGCTGTGCTCCGTGGTCATAATGGGTTGATGTGGCTGGCAGCCAAAGGTGCCTTGCATGCCTGCTTCTCGAACACGTTGTAGCCGCGTCCTTCGCAATTCAGCTCTTAGCTGCGAGTAAGGATGATTAGCCCCCCCAAATTATTATAATTAATTATTATAAACTAATGAATGAACAAGTAAGACGGTCTTGTTGTATAATTTCAGTTAAATAAGAATACCATCTGTGCAATATCATGTTGAAGATGCCTTGAACATCTGTTTAGATTGATTTGGCGCATGCAAAACAAATACCTAGTGTTATTTATTATTCATACACTGTAAATACCCCAGACAGTTTCGCCATTCCTATTGGTGGAGAGCTCGTCACGTTGGGTTTGTTTAAACGGTTGATAAAAACCAGTGTCGGGCACGCCAATTTTATTACGCGGAACACAATTCATAGCTTAATAGTAACAGCGCGTAATCTATTTCTAAACACACGTACACACATAAATAAAAGAAAGGTTGATGTTTAAAAAAAATATATTTGTCTACAGAGAGGAGCAGTACAGACAGATGTGGTCTGAGCTAGAGACGCTTGTCCGAGCGCACAGTGCCACGTCACCAGCCCACGAGAAAGTCTTACAGTGCATTCTGGATTGCCGTAAACCACCCGGTGACGAAGCTGGAAAGACCTCAACAAAGAGGGCAGCAGAGCGGGTTACTGTCAAGGTGGAAAAGAGCGACCCTGACGCTATGGAAACGCAACCTTTGTGGCCGGAAAACGATAGGTAGTTGGAGAAACGTTTTTTTTATTTATTTCAACGGTTGTAGACAGTTGTAGTTCTTAGCATTTTTGCAGGCATGATATTCTTCCTACTCAAGTCTGATTTCATATTTCTTTTTGCCGTTAGAAAAACCAACAAGATCTATTGACCTTTATCATGCTGTCTCCATCTTGGTCATGTTCCTTGTATCAAATAACACTAATGAATGCTAATATAATCATTTTGAAAACAGGAACCAGACTATTTTGTTCTATCTGCCTCTGTTTGATTACATTGATATCAATGGGAAAAATTCAAGATGGCTGCACCATGATAAAGGTCTATTGAAGCCTATTCCATATGTACATGTGGGTCAACTCTCGTACTCTTAAGGAACAAATATCCTGCCTGCAGGAAGGCTGTGCTTCACGTTTCACATGTTACTCTATGTAAGAATGACTGTTGGGGATCATGATGGCTTTACCTGCCCTGCATTTTACCACCTTAAGCCAAATGCAAATTCTATGCCAATTTAAACATCACAAATTCGCAGTGAACAATTCAGACAACTTCGTCAAGTTCGTTTTACACAAAGCATTCGTAGTAACTATGAACCAGGCTTTTGACCCCAGTTATGATCTCACTCCTTGAAAGTTGTGCAAGCATACAGGTCTTCCGGTTAAAGGAAAGGCAGTGGACACTCTTGGTAATTACTCAAAATAATTGGTAGCATAAAAACTTACTTGTTTACGAGCAATGGAGAGCTGTTGATAGTATAAAAACATCGTGAGAAACATCGTGAGAAACATCGTGCTCCCTCTGAAGTAACATAGTTTTTGAAAAAAGAAGTAATTTCTCACTAAAATATTTGAATTGAATTTGAGACCTCAGCTGTGGTCTCGAATCCAAGGCATCTGAAAGCACACATCTTGTGCCACAAGTGTGTTTTTTCTTCCATTATTCTCACACAACTTTGACAACCAGTTGAGTTGAAATTTTCACAGGTTTGTTATTTTATGCGTATGTTGAGATACACCAAGTGAGAAGACTGGTCTTTGACAATTACCAAACGTGTCCAGTACCTTTAAAGTAGTTACTGATGGGTTCGTCGCACAGTGGTCGGTGCCGGAAAACCCGCCCGGCACTACTACCACTGGAATAATTTCCTCTGTTTCCAACCACCGCGCATTTTCCAAATTTTTAAATTACACTTGCAATCTCCTTTTGAAACAAAATGTAAAATTGGGTATTTACCAGCAAAAATGGTATCCGAAGCCATTCATTTTGAGTACTTCTTTGATTTGAGTCTATTTATATGATCTACGATGTAATTGATTCGTCTCGCAATGGTTTCCGGGGAAACATTTTTCCAACAATAAAGAAATCCTGGGCAGAGTCCTAAGATGTAACATCTTGTGGAATCACCTTGCTTCATCTCTACACAAAGAGTTCGACGTTTGAGTCTTGAATTTTTTAGGAATATCATTTTTAATACAACCTCACCCCTGAAAGCTAGTTCACGACATGTTCTATGACACAAATCGTCTGATTTTACAGGAGTGGCGGTCCAGACATCAAAACAGAGATGCACAAAGAGAACATCCGAGGCGTCTTAGATCAACCTCCTATCAAGAAACAGAAGATGTATATTGGAGATCTCATCGGGAAACCAAAAGGTCAGTGAACTCAAGAATTATATTTGCATGTGTTTAAAGGAACACTACAGAAATGTTTTTGCTAACAAAACAGTTTCTGGTAGTGTAAGTACTTCATGTAGTCCACCATATACATAAACTGACAAACCTGTAGAAGTTTGAGACCGATCGGCCATCTGGGTCACGAGAACATAGTGAAAAAATTATTACACATTTTGCATGACATCGATTCAAAATAAAAATGAATTAACTGCTCACTGAGTCTCTGGTTCATACTTGCTGCAAATGCGAATGAAAAGGCGTTACAAATTTGGACGTCACAAATTCGCAATGAATAATTCTCAACCGTTGACTTGTGCTCAACTCCTGCGAAACATTCGCTGCGGCAGCAGCACTGTGATGTCAAAATTTGCTTTGCATTTGCAGGAAGTATGACACGGGCTTTAGACGTGGACACCTGAGGACATGGACCTGTGTTTTGTTTCTATTTTAAGCTAAGCCGTTTTTTTGTTGTTCAATCAATCTTTATTCAGCAAAATTAAAACACGCACGTACACAAAAACTCAGGTCATGTATGCGGTGTGGGGCGGACAAAACATAAATACACTCAAGACATAACACCGAAGGATAAAGCAAATGAGCAACAAATACATCTTTCAGTTTAAGAATTTTTTTTCATGAATGTTTGGTTATGAATTCAGAGGTTTTTTTCAACGCTAGACGTTTGGTTGGTTGGCACAGGGCTGTTATTAATATTTTTACTGAGCATGGATTTAATTGTTCTTTTTAATTTGTTTTTATTGATCCAGCCGGGCCACAGTCGTTGCTATCGCTATGGAGCGGTCGAATCAACACCATTCATTCTAAGCGGCACTCGGAGTTCGCTGGGAGGTCAGAATCATCAGGCAAGGTCGCTGCTCTCTACCCCAACCTCATGAAAGAAGAAAAAGAGAGGTGAGTTCTTGAAGCTTTTATTTTTATTGGTTGATTAAAAAACATTCAAACTTGGCAGCCAGAGGCTGAATTGCGTTTAAAATTACAGAGCATAAGAAAATATATGTACTATTGCAGAAAAACAGAAAAATTTACAGAAAAAACATTAAGGGCAGACACTATTGGTAATTACTCAAAGTAATTATCAGCATAAAACCTCACTTGGTAGGGAGTAATGGGCAGAGGTTGATGGTATAAAACATTGTGAGAAACGGCTCCCTCTGAAGTGACGTAGTTTTCGAGAAAGAAGTAAGTTTCAACGAAATTGATTTCGAGACCTCAGATTTCAAAATCAAGCATCTGAAAGCACACAACTTCGTGTGACAAGGGTGTTTTTTCTTTAATTATTATCTCAAAAAAATAGTTAATGGCCTGACGTTTCGACCCTAGCAGAGTCTCTAAGGCTCTAATTATTATCTCGCAACTCCGACGACCAATTGAGCTCAAATTTCACAGGTTTGTTATTTTATGCATATGTTGAGACACACTAAGTGAGAAGACTGGTCTTTGACAATTACCAATAGTGTCCTGTGTCTGTAAGAAAGACTAAAATACAAAAATACTGTCCACTGGGAAGGAATAACATACCTCTTGCTGCATAAACTCTGATAAGTGCTTCCTAAAATTTAGTATTTTTTAGAACCGTTCACACCAGGACAGTAAGGCCGTGTCCGAAACAGCGGCTTTGGCTACAGCTGCGGCTAGATCACTGGCAGATACGTGCGATCTAGCCGTATCTGTAGCCGAAGTCGCTGTTCCGGACGAGGCCTAAACCATTTGCGAGTAAGGTTTGAATAATGTCTGGTACAATGACTTTCACTTACTAAGGCATAAGTTACCGGTTGAATTTGAATTCCTCAGACTTTACAGACAGTTGTTCTGTGAAATGGTTCGGGGCTTGGCGTAATCAAGGAATTACCTGCTTCAGTAAGCGGCGATTCTTTGCTTATGGTGAGCAGAGCCATGAAATTGGGTCCTGTCTTGTTGTAATTGAATCAGTGAAATGTGCACAGGCCTTGGGTGTTTAAAAAAAAAAAAATGTATCGACCGAGATCGTGTAGCTTCCAAGCTCGTCTTACAGACAGTCGACTTTGTCGTTAATGATTTCAGTACAAATGGAGAAGTGAAGAAGGAGAGGACATCATGACACGGGACATCCTCGAAGACTGAACCCTGAAGACTGGTTTTTATTTAACGTGAAGGGACTATGCAGGGAGAGACTTAACTCAACATGTCCAACTTGACAGATTTAGGGTATTGTTTTATTTTATACTTCTGGTTATGAAACGAAGGATGCCTCATAAGTAAACTTAAAACTCTCAAGTCTGCAAGCCTGAGGAAACAAGAGTGCTTGCTTTGTGTACCAGAAGCACCAGGGGCCAATTTCCTTGAGCTGCTTAAGCACAAATTGTGCTTAAGCACGAAAATAGCATGCTTATTTCACACTACCCTGAACATCTGAGGTCAAACTTCGAGGCTCGTGAATAACGCCAGAGGCTGGCCTCCAGCTGTCGTGTATCTTCAACTTTCACCTACATTCACTTCACATACAGATGGGCAGTCAAATTTTACACCAACATTACATGCAAGTACATTACATGCAAGTACATGCACATGCATGTACGTTATTGTATTTTGTATCCATAATACACACGTGGACACAGCATGCAGACGACCAAAAGTAAGCTTTCCATATCTTTGTTTTGATTGGTCCGAGGTGATTGCACCAACATCACCCTAACCAATCAAAACACAGCTATGAAAAGCTCATGTCACTGCCTGTTAACTGGCCAAAATGTCATGCCATTTACATTGCTTGTGACTGGCATTTAGCTGTTGTTTACTTAGCATAACAATTGAGTGGAGTCTTGGCTGGTAATGTAATTTTACTAAGCAAGGATTTGAAAATGTCCAGCTTTCCTATAGAACTTTATCACGGTGTGGTCATCTTGATTTTACTCCATTCCAGCTCATTGTAACCAAACTGAGGCTGGGCGGAATAATAGTCTGGTGCCATGCGCCATGAATGTTAGCATTCATTACTGCTATTGGAAACAGGGAACATGACCAAGATGGTGACAGCGTGGTAAAGGTCTATTGATTGCCCTTGAAAACTGCAAGATACAGCTAAATGTTTTGTTGGCCATGCACTTTCCTAATTTTTGACAAACTGCAGAGGAATGCCTGCACATAATGTCCACAGCTAAAGAAGATTTGCACATCAGACACATGCAACAATTCAGGCCAACATTCTTAACTCGTTGTAAAAAGAACTATGAAGACTGCTGCCCTCTTGTGGCAATTAAGATTTTCAGACACATACAAAGGACAAGAAGATTATCAATATTTCAAGACATGTTTTTGGTGATTATGATTAGAATTTGCAACTTTTGTTTGAGGGCCTCTCTGCAATTTAGCCTTGGCATCATCATGTATAAAAAGAAACCACTGAATCAGAATGTAAATCACACACCTTTGTTGTCCAGCAAGATGAAATTGTATGCTCAATAATAAGTTCAATCATGTGGCTGTTGTTCTATTGTGTGGTAAGTTTTACCACGTGGTTAATAGTTTGGTAAGTTCAACCATGTAGGTAGTGTAAGCTTGGAGCAAGTTCGAGGGTGCACATTTAGTCGACTACTGACCAGCATTGAAACTCAAAAGACTGGTTTGGAAGCCCATTCACTTTCGCTATAGTGTCACTGGTTCCCCTTTGCACTTGACACATGTAAGCATGGAACAAGCCATTGGGACCACGGAAGAAACCATGCTCATGGGGCTGGTTCAAAATGTAGTCAACCAATGATTGACCAGCCTGGGGTTCGAGTGCAAATGGTCAACCTTTAGTTAACCATGGTGCAAACTCGAAGTTGCTCTAGGATTTGATGGACACCATTTTTCAGTCCAAAGGTAGCACAAAGCTATGTACAGTCCGGTCTGGCACCCTGTATGCGCACATTGAACCAAAGAATGTCTTCTGTAAGGTCTCACAACTCTCCCAATACACAGCCCCCCTCTTTGTTCAAACATTGAACCATATGGGTAGTTAAACCATGTGGTTAGTCAACCTGTCTGGTTTAGGTCAACGGTATGGTACTGCATCCAACAAACTTGTAGTCTGAATTATTTGGGTTGAATAAGAATAAGCAATGAACCCTCACATAGTTTAAAAATAATAATAATAATAAGCGCCTTTTAATTTTCGAATTGATACAAAGCGCTTAATACGGTTATTAATTCTCATAACAAACATGTTTATGTAAAGTCTTAAAATACTAGTGAAGGGTGTCAGATTTATAACATTTTTGATAAACTGTGAATATGTAAATAAACTTCTTGTATCCCTTGCCATTTTAGTTCATAGTTTTTGTTAGAATTTTGACCTGTCTGAATGTTTTAACTACACCAATGAAAGTGAACATATTCAATGGCACCAATGGAGCCCAAAAACAGACCTTAAGCTGAATCCATGGTTTAAAAAAAGGATCTAATCAGGTTAAAGGAACATTTTGCAGTTCATGGAACCCAGAACCAGTTGCCACCTGACCCCGAGCATCTCTAAAACCCCTCCCATCCCCCCCCCCAAAAAAAAAAAATAAAAAATAAAAATAAATAAATAACTAACAAGTAAATAAAATAAAATAAAAAATATGTACAAATTGTAAAAAAAGAAAAGGAAAAAGAGAAAATCAAATTATGTAAAGTCTACATCGTAACTCTGCAACTTGGCCTTATTATTACACACTTTCGTTATCGCTAAATTACAACAAATAATGCACAAAGTGTTCCGTCTGAGCATTAAAGTTTAGAAATAATTGAATTGTTTTTTTCTGATCCAGGACCCAATAACCAGTTTGGATGCACAGACATTGTTTATCAAATGGCTTTAATTGGGCCTTCCTTTTTCTTCACCCACTGCTTGCCCCCCCCAGGCCCCCCCAGGCCCCCCCAGGCCCCCCCCCCCCCAGGTTGAGAAACTATGGAAAGCCATAAATGCAGACCAAAACCAGATTGGTTGGAGCATAGAGCATGGAGGTAGCTCAAACGTTAATTTTGTTTACTCAAATTGAAAGTTTGCAGATAATCAGATAATATTGGATTTTGTTAAAAACCAGTGCGGTTTGTTTATTAAAAGAGACGTTGGGGGGCGGGGCGACACCACGACTGGAGGTTTAGCGCCCTCTGTTGTCGAGAATAAACATAAACCGCGTGTTTGGAATTTTGCAAAAGTGACGACCGCGGACCGGACCAGAGGGGAGATGGAACTCAAAAACTTCGGGAAAAACAAAGGTAAGCGAACATTAAACTTTAGAAAGTACAGTATATTAATAGGAAATGTACGTGCATGGTGCCGATAATATATAAACTGGTGAATTTTTGCTGTTTTTGACTGAAGACTGGCCGTGAACTTGGTGGTTGTGTGAGCATGGAGCTCCGGAGCTAGCTGTGTGTGAGTCACTCGGTTCGGTACAGACCACGCCTCCATTCGTTGCGACTTGAGTACGCGACCGGGTCCAGACCTCCAGGCGTGTAAGGTTGAAACAATTTTTAACCACTTATTTTCATATCATTACCTGGTGGAGGAAGCTGAAACTTCTTTCATATTTAATTTACCTCAATAAGATATCCCTTTTTGTAAAAATAAGTGAACAAGTGGTGGCGCCATACGGAAAGTTATCCGGTGGCAAGAGCAAACTAAATGGTTAAAATGGTGTTTATTTTATTTCAATAGCTTGTATCGTAGGAGGTCCTGTTTTCGAGGTGTCCCTAAAATCGTGGCAAATCTTTTACCTCTCTGTGCGCGATGTAAACAGTCCCTAGATAAAAATTGTGTGGTTTTATTTGCCAAGCAAAGAGTCTCCTCTCCCTTGACCAAAACTTAGAAACACGTAAGGCTCCACTGGATATTTGCACTTGTAAATGCAAAAAATTTGGTACTTTGGGCATTTCTACTAGGTACAAAAATATGTCATAATGTTGAGGCCATATAAAAATATTTGCCCACCGAAAAAGTTTCATCAAACACTATTTCAATTCACAAATCATGATGATCAAACCATGTGACTGAATATTTTGCTGAGCATTCTGGAAAAAAAATACAGAGGCTTAAAGAAGCCATGTGCCTTATATCATTTTCTAATATTTTTGGAGATTTATTTTTTTAACCCTCCGATCAATATTATTATTAATATTAAAATTTAAACGATCAGCTTGTTCATTCAATTATCACTGTTTATTTATACGCTTTATTATAAATTTTAAGAGAAAAAAAAAGGGGGGAAAAATAAATAAAAATCAGATTTGAAAGCCAATGATTATTCACACTTTTTTTTAAAATTATTTATTTTTGTAATTTTTTGCAAATTACCATGGTTATTTTAAAATTTCATTAAAAAATATTTTGAATAAAACGAAGACAACTGCTGGCTATAGAGTAATACACAGAGTCTCAAAGAACACTTGTAGTCACTGTAGATGTTTCTTCCATGTATGGCTCACCGGGAAACTATGCTTTCTTGTTTGCCGTTAAAACAGGAAAAACTCAAAACAAATGGGGCCAGTTGAAGTCATCGAAGATCGGTGTGTAGTGTGAATATTTCAATGTCCATCAAGTTTTAATATATGTTTGCATACTTCATATTAACAAAAAAAGGTAATTAGGGCATCGGTTGATGTAAGGCATCATTATTTTTTCCCCATTCTAAGAAATGAACCCTCACATAGTTTAAAAATACTAATAATAATATTTTTTTTAATTTTCGAATTTTTGATACAAAGTGCTAAATACGGTTATTAATTCTCATAACAAACATGTTTATGTAAAGTCTTAAAATACTAGTGAAGGGTGTCAGATTTATAACATTTTTGATAAACTGTGAATATGTAAATAAACTTCTTGTATCCCTTGCAATTTTAGTACATAGTTTTTGTTAGAATTTGGACCTGTCTGAATGTTTTAAGTACACCACTGAAAGTGAACATATTCAATGGCACAAATGGAGCCCAAAAACAGACCTAAAGCTGAAGCCATGGTTTAAAAAAAGGACCTAATCAGGTTAAAGGAACATTTTGCAGTTCATGGAACTCAGTACCAGTTGCTACCTGACCCCAAGCATCTCCAAAACCCCTCCCATCCCCCCCCCCCCCCCCCCCCCCCCCCAAAAAAAAAAAAAAATAATAATAATAAAAAAAAATAATTAAAAAATAAATAAATAAATAACTAACAAATAAATAAAATAAAATAAATAAAAAATATGTACAATGTAAAAACCTACATGTAGCGTGAATTTATATTTTTGTTCCCCATTTCAGGTACACCTCAAGTCTTGAAGATTCAAGCAAGTCAATTTTAAAGAGACATAAGCTGCACAATTAACCGCTACAATGGCAACTGAAAACGTGCGTTTTATGTCAATAAACAAACGCTAATAAATATAATAAAGAAATATTGGAATTTGTGAGGTGAATTTGTTTAAAACATAGTTACCAAGTATTTTATTAAAATTAGTATCAATTCATTAGAGTAATTTTGTTTACTTCTCTGTTTATTATGAAGCAAATTTTAAACATTGCCAAATATCTCTAAAAAGTTCCGCACAAAAAACTGTTTTTTTTTCCTCCTTTTTTTTTCTCCTTTTTTTCCCCCTTTTTTCCCCTATCTTATCAAACAAATATTAATAAAAGTTAAGTTTAAAACATGTATGTAACCTTGAACAATGAAAGAATATAAAAAAGGCCATCAGAACATAATTTATTTTAACCTTCTCTGAATTAAACCCAATATATCCCCGGGTGGACGTCGCCGCCAGGTGTTTCTTATTCGGTCTGTTTTTTGTGTATCACAGACTGGTGGTGTCCACATTCATCAGCAGCAACGCTTGCTGATACGCCATTTTTAAGTCAGGGGACACGACCATTGAATTGCGCAGACACGGTGTGTCGGATAGTCTTGGCGGGTCCGGAAATAAGAGAAACAGAGCGCCCGCTACGTTCATTCATTACAAGCGTGTACAGTTTTTGCCAAGCGTGCATAGATCGGATCTGTTGTCGAGAATAAATATAAACCGCGTGTTTGGAATTTTGCAAAAGTAAAAAAAAAAAAATAATAAAAAAAAATAATAAAAAAATAAATAAATAAATAACTAACAAATAAATAAACTAAAATAAAATAAAAAATATGTACAATGTAAAAACCTACATGTAGCGTGAATATATATTTTGTTTCCCCATTTCAGGTACACCTCAAGTCTTGAAGATTCAAGCAAGTCAATTTTAAAGAGACATAAGCTGCACAATTAACTGCTACAATGGCAACTGAAAACGTGCATTTTTTATGTCAATAAACAAACGCTAATAAATATAATAAAGAAATATTGGAACGACATAATATGTCCGTGTTTCATGTGTTAGAAAAACTGGGCAAAAAGTACATTTTTATTTACGTGAATTATTTCAAAATAGTTCCATTGGAAAGCTGACAAAATTCTGCATCATGCACTTTGGTTTCACACATTATATTGAAAGAAGGAGCACCCTCCAGTATTTTTGAAAATAATCCTTCTTGTGGCAGTCGACAAAATGGACGTTCAGAAATTTAGATGTGTCAATATCTGGTCCAGAAAACGCATTAAGTAAACTCAATTTTTCACAGTTTTCATGCAGCTTTTTCAAAGATATTTTATTTTCTATGGATTTATTAATCTTTACTCGTCTGGAAAGCTGAATCCTTGATTGATTTGGACAAGGTTAACGTATCAATTGGTGAGTTATTCACAGCTACCTTTCACACACAAACAGATAGGCCTACGTTTTACAAAACTGCCATTCTGACAGACTCGCTATCGGAATGTTTAAAGTCAACTCAGCTCTACTGTTTTTTTCCCCGCACAAAGTGGCTGTGGCTGTGTGTTTGGCCATCATGATGTAGGTATGTGACAAAAAAATGAAAAGTGAATGGATTTCAATGAAACTGAAACTGCTGGAAAGCTCTTGAAGAGACCTTTCAAATGACACCAAGATCATCTTCTCAGACCAGTAATTAGAAAGTTATTTAATATTTTGTGTCGCCAAATCAGCCTTATTAGCGTCCAATGGACTTCCATTGAAATCAACACAAAAGTGAATCGGACTTTGTGACCGGAATGATGCGAATAAAAGATCTACCAGAAATGTTGTAGTTTCCTTGTTTCTTGTTCAGTTTTCATGAATTTGGTATCTATGGAAAGCTTAGAATAGGCTTAATAACATTAAACAGTAATAATTAAATCATCAGTTGACCACCCACCCACCCAACTGCCTGTCAGCCTACAAACTTATCCACCTACCCACCGCCGAAAGACCCACCCGACGTTCCCACCGCCCACCTCACTACCCACCATTGCATCAGGATCAAACTTAACTTACAAGTAGTTTTATACTTGGTTGTGAAAGCCTTACTCTGCTATTTGGTATTTTTGTTCCATGTAATTTTTCTTCAGTTTCTTTTAAATATAATCTTATTCTGACTGAGTGTTACAGATGGGCTTTCTCTCCCCCTTATCCTGTTCCTTTTGTTATGACATATTTGTTGGTCTTTAAGAACATCTGTGGTATTTGGCAAAACAGGTCAGTCTGTTTCACAATGTGTATTGTTAGATGTTATGCAACAGTCGTAATGTAACATTGTGTCCTTAATGTGTTGACACTCTAAACTTATTATTAAGGTGCAGTGGACACAATGTTTGGTATAATTGCACACAATGTTTGGTATAATTGCCCACTGCATTGTGTGATGTTTCTAGCCTATAAAATACTGGGTATGCCTCTTGCTGGGTTACACTCATCACTCCGCCACCACTGAGTCAGCCAGGGGCTCTGCCCAACTCATACATTGATGGGTGTCACCACTCCAACCGTCGGCCACACCATTGTCCAGTATTGGTGTTTCAGCCATATTCCAGTTATAGAGAGAGTCAGTCACAACTGTGCTCTTTCTCCTTCAAGTTGATGGCTTGAACCAACCGGTTCTTGCACAGAGACAGTCAGTCAAACTGTGCTCTTTCTCCTTCAAGTTGATGGCTTGAACCACCCGGTTCTTGCGCTCCGATGGCCTAAAACCCACGCCCGGTTTTGAGGCTCTTCCTAGATGGCCTAAACCCATGCCAGGTTTGAGGCTCTCCCCAGATGTACCAATCTAGTGCCAGACGTCAATTTAGAAGAGGCACCGTGTAACCAGCACATCAAACCCAGTCATCAAACTTCCGGTAGCTATAATCTTAGGGTCTCTCATTTGAATTGTATTAAATCTGCCATGTACATTATTAATGGTTCTATTGCTTTAAATATTGTTGTTTGAGTAAAATAAATTATCATCGTGAATATAATCGCTGGTTTAGGTTTCACTCTTCCTTGTCAAATGTCTCTGTCGTGCCTTAGTTCCTTTTTGACATTGTAATGAATTAGGCGCACGTAACACTGAGTATTAAAAAAAAAAAAAAAAAAAAAAAAAAAAAAAAATGTTTTTAATTATTTTAATTATTTAAATTTATTTGTTTATTGATTTATTTAATTATTATTAATATTACTGGTTTTATTGACAGGGGGTGGGGGGACTTCCTAGTTACAATTAAAACTATTAAAAACACTAAAAAAAAACCAGCTGACTTTGTTTACAGTCAGATATTGACTTTCATCCAATCAGGAAGAGGCATTACTGTCATGTGACCACAAAATGGCCGCCCACTACATTTTCCATGTGTATTGTTAGTTTTAAAGTCGATTTAATATCTACAAACATCGTACATCGAACAGGGATTCCAACAAAATATTAACAGTTTTCAAATAAAGACATATTCAAGAAACCATGGATCAAGTAAGATGGTGTAAAAACATCAATATAATTGTTAAAAATAGTACCATTCTCGGCCGATTTTTTTTTGTTTTACCTTTGTGACATGAATTTAACGTTGCAATTTTTTTTTGACGGCTCAAAAAAAAATATGAACGCAACCACAAATTGCTTTTAAACTTCACATTTCAACTCACAATTACTCACTAAACATCAATTTCAAGGTAGAAAGAGTTAGGTTTTGCTCCTTCTGCCTAGGCACAGGCAAATACACATCAGGACCTCACAAATTTAGCACCCTAAAAACTTTTCACTTTGCAAACTCGACACCACTCAAACTCGGCACTCTGCAAACATGGCACTTCGCAAATTTAGCACCCTGCAAACTTGGCACTTTGCAAATATGCAGCACCCTGCAAACTTGGCACTTTGCAAACGCAGCACCCTGGAAAAGCACTTTGCAAACTCGACACCTTGCAAACTTACCCCTTTGAAAACTCGGCACCCTGCGAAAGCACTTTGCAAACTCGGCACCTTGCAAACTTGCCCCTTGGGCCTTTGAAAACTTGGCACCCTGCAAAAGCATTTTGCAAACTTGTCACCCTGCAAACTACGCACTCTGCAAACATGGGCCTGGCACACGCTCGACACCCGAAATGTGGACCCTATACAAACTCGGTACCGGCCTATTTTTGACTAACAAACTCTGCACCAAGCAATCAGTACTGTTCGCTGGAAGTGCTTAGTAGCTCTGTAAACGCTTTTAATGGCAATAGCCCACTAGTTATAGTAGCCAATAAGTCTTTGTAACCGCTTCTTACTTTCAGAAAATTCTTTGGGAGATTTTGTTTCCGTTTCCATTAAGGTGAAATGCGGTGAAATTTTTTTCAGTTTTTTAAGATAATTGTTTGGTTGAAGCATGATGAAGGAAGAGAAGGAGTTCGAACGACTGCCAAACCGCATAGTAACAAAAGAAAACCCTGACAATGCCCTTGTCTGACCAGTGGGAAAAGATAGGAGATCTCCTGCAGGACGGCCGATTAACGAGCGCGATTAGGTCTCTTTGTTAATATTTTGAGTAATTCCCTTTAAACTTGATTTTGCTGCTAAATTTAAAGCATTTTTCATTAATTGTATTTCTGCTGTATTTTATAACAACTTTGGTATTAAACGGAAATATTAAGCTCTCCATCCTTTTTTTAATTTTCATAATAGGCTTTTATTTTCATAATATTTTGACTGTCTAATAATAACAGATGCTGAAGACTCTACCAAGGAAGCTTTGAAACCACTTACAGGGTACAGGGAGAGTTGGACATGTTCAAGTAACAGGAAGAGGTAAGCACTCTAGTCTTATCTTGATTTTTTATTTCATGAACACAGGCCTGTTTGCTTTGTTTTTAGGAAAAGATTATACTTGTGTAAAGGAGGCAAAGTCTTCGGCTTATTTTGATCAAGAAGAGGGTGTGGTCATCATGGATGTGATCTGAGATGGATTCAACTAAAGAATCACTGACTGTCTGTCACATTTTGCTGGAAGACCAGAAAATGTTGTAAAGGCACATTTAGATACTTGAGTAATTTGTCTTAATATTGTATAAGATTGTAAAGTTTGATTATGATTATTTGTTTTAAAGACACTGGACACTATTGGTAATTGTCAAAGACCAGTCTTCTCACTTGGTGTACCTCAACATATGCATAAAATAACAAACATGTGAAAATTTGAGCTCAATTGGTCATCGGAGTTGCGAGATAATAATACAAGAAAAACACCATTGTCACACGAAGTTGTGTGCTTTCAGCTGCTTGATTTCGAGACCTCAAACTCTAAACTTGAGGCCTCGAAATCAAATTCGTGGAAAATTACTTCTTTCTCGAAAACTACGTCACTTCAGAGGGAGTCGTTTCTCACAATGTTTTATACTATCAACCTCTCCCATTACTCATTACCAAGTAAGGTTTTTTACTAATAATTATTTTGAGTGATTACCAATAGTGTCCACTGCCTTTGATTCTGTAACTTGTAGAATTTGATATCAAGAAACTGTGATTGTGAATGAAGTGTAGTTCAGCTTCTTTCATGGATGAAAGACAAACAGAGCACATCATAAGACCTAGAATTCCAGTGACTACTTGAGCAAGACACTTGCCCTTAATTTCTTATAACTATGAATAGTGTGTAACAGCTTCTTTCATGGATGAAAGACAAACATAGCACAACATAAGACCTAGAATTCCAGTAAATACTTGAGCAAGACACTTGCCCATAATTTCTTCTCTACACCCTGGAGTAGACTGGTTCAGTGGCAAAATCCCATAGAAAACTTTTACTAAAGCTTTAAAAATATTAAGTTTGACAATTCTAGATACTTGCTAGATTTAATTTGGCCGTGATAGGGACCTGAATTGCTGTTGTTTGTTCCAGAAAACACGTACAATCAATTGAAAACAGGATGCACAAACCACATGGTGCCGAGTATCCTCCTCTTAGTACACGGTCACCCACTGGCATGGTGGTCCATGCAGTATGCACAGCACTAATGTACACAACACAGTCGTCCAAAGTCCATTCTGACCAACACTCCACACGCTGTGATTGGCCATTGATGGATGTTAATAATTCCATATTCATGACCTATTGACTAGACTTCAATGCAGTACACGTTAACGAACGGAGTAAAGAATTGCCGCACGTTGTGCATAATGCCTGCAGACTGCACAATGTACAGCCTTGGAGGAATTCTAATAACATGGACAACCTTTGCCAACAGAGGGCGTTGTGGGGCAAAGTTCTTTGATTTATTTATCGATGTGCGTTGTTGACTGGTCGTTGATTCATGAAGATTTTGTTGCAAACGGAGTTCAAAACATGTTCAAAGAACCAAGAACCCCTAACCACAAAGTCATTAAAGTTGTTGTTGATGGAAAAGGGATAATTTAAGGTAAAAATTAAGATATAAAATCCTCCAATTTAAAGGGCTTCACTTTTGTGTTTGTTTTTTTTTCGAAAGTTTTGTTTTGTGTATAAATACATGCGGGCTAGTGAAAAATCTGCGGGCGATCGAGAATTTTGGTTGACTCGCCCGCCGGGCGATTGAAAAAACAAGTTTAGGGAAACCCCTGGCAACCAAAATGGTTTTAACAGGAATTAAATAAATTACGCAGTGGTCATTTTTATAATGTTCATGCATCATGAGCATCCAAATTTGCAGCAGCGCCATATGTTCATCATTATATATAAATTGAGTAAAAGCCTGACTTCCAATATTGTTTATAGCGAATAGCAAAATATCAAGAGAGGGCGCTGTTGAACCTACACCATTGTACAAAGATATAGGCTATGCGTGCGCACGTCGTGCATGACAACATACACCGCGGTAGAAAATGCCCCATCTGTCTACCCATAGTTAAATTAGAGCATGTAACACCACAATCGCATTCCAAACTGCATCATGGCAATGCAGTAGTAGGTCTAGTTTATGAGTACCAGGAATAGTTTACTTGTCATTGTCCCATCATACTCTGGGTTACTTTCTTTGTGTTCTTCATGGCGATCTTTGGATGGAGGTCTACCTCCATTGTCGAAGGATTTGCCTGATCCATATGTTTATGCTGGTTGTTTATATAACACATGGATATACAGACTGGATCCTTATGCTGCATCATAGTAAAGCGTTGCTATAAACAAAGCAGCAGTTTACTTGCAACGTTGCGCTGCAATGTCACAAAGATTTGACAGGACTTTGCAAAGGCTGGAAACACGTTTATGCTGGTCTTTTACTGCTTTGGGTTTTTAAAATAATTTTTCACTGATTACGTGATATTTTGATGATTTTCTTTACAGCAACCATCTAAAAAAACATTATTTATGATTCTACACCACTAAATTGCATAAACGATGAGCCGCTGTGCTCCTTTAATGTGCCATACAATCTGCCGTTGTTCAGAATCTTATATCGTAGTCCAATATGGGTATATGTTGGACCTCTCGCAATGCCATTTTTAAAGTAACCTTTCGACCCACTCATATTTCCCAAATGACCAAAGCTAGGTCTTTTAACGGCCGACCAGGTTGGTGTCTTTATTGAGTCATCCACATTGTTTAGAAGTTTTAATTTTTAAATGTTCATAGTGGGGGGTCAGTAACATGGGTCTGCCTCAGTGCCCCCCCCCTCCACCATACACTGGTTAAGCATCTAAAGGGTATTTTGAATATATAAAACCATGATCAATAAATGATTGGAGTTTTTAATTTTACTTGTGGGGTCTTTGAATGCTTTTCCCTGGACCTTTATTTGTAGTTCTCTATTTTTGTCTTAAGTGTAACATCAAAGAAATAATAATTTGACTATGTCTTCGCTTAAACAGCTACCTGAGCGGAATGTTCTCAACAGAAATTGTATTTTTACTTGTTTATAATGCACTTGTTTACCATTTTAATGTAATTTTGATATGTGTACACTTCTGAACTTTTCGTAATTATCAACTAAAAAATCAGGCCCCTACCTAAAGGTTTTTTGAAAAACTAAAAACACTTCTGCTGTTGAGAGCGGGCGTCAAAGGACAATGCCGCTGACGTCATTTGTGGGAGTTTGCTTTGTTATACATCCACGCTGCAACAAAGCGGCTTTATCTACTTATGACGTTTTGAGAGTGATTACGTAACGGGGCTTTTCGCAAATCTTGCAGAAAAGCTCTGGACAAGGGCATACAAAAAGATTGTTTTTTTACACAATTGAAACCTATTCATAATCATATGACTCGATTTCCTTATTCATCGAAAACATTTTAAGTGGAATTCAGCAAAGTTCACGACTTGACATTTTCGTTCAAGCAGGTCTTTAAAGCCTTTATACACTTTCGGTACAGAAAAACAAAAAAAGGTTCACAGATTTACAAATAATTTACAGGGTTTACAGAAGGTAATGGTGAAAGACTTCTCTTGAAATATTGTTCCATGAAATGCTTTACTTTTTGAGCAAACATTAAAACAATATAAATTCTCGTTAGCGAGAATTACGGATTTGTTTTAAACACATGTCATGACACGGCGAAACGCGCGGAAACAAGAATGGGTTTTCCCGTCATTTTCTCCCGAAACTATGATGACCGATTGAACCTAAATTTTCACAGGTTTGTTATTTTATATATTAGTTGTGATACACGAAGTGTGGGACTTGGACAATAGGGGGAGGGGGGGGCCTACTGTTTACCGAAAGTGTATAATGGCTTTAATACTCAAAATATAATTTTTTGTTTACCAAGCGGGGGCTTCTCTTCTTTTGCAAAGTCCTGAATGTTTGGCCAACCAGTGGTTGGCGTAAGTGTAGCTGCTGCTTTCATTGCAAAGTACAAAAATAAATCTTTAACTGTGCTATCTGAGCAACAAGGACTCCTTTTTTGATGATACTAAACCCACCAGTTTTTGTGCAAAGTTCAATAATTAATACAAGAAAAGCTATCACAATTAATTACCCTCATCACTAATAAATCTGTAAACTGTGCTATCTGAGCAAAAAGGACACCCTTTTTTAGTGGTACTAAACCCATCAGTATTTGTGCCGTTGTGTCTGATTTGCATGAAAACCAACGTCTTGAATTAAGACTACTTTTGTAGAGGAGGCAAAGTCGAGGCTTATTATGGTCAAGAAGAGGGCGTGGTTCACATGTGTGGGGTGATGGATTCATCTAAAGAATCACTAACTGCCTGTCACATTCATGCTGGAAGACCAGAAAATGTTGGAAATGTTGGTTAGGCACATTTAGATTATTGAGTAATTTATCGTGATATCGTAAGCAAGGTTGTAGGCATTTTACACTCCCTAGATGTTCTTGATATGATAAAACATTTATGATTATATCGTTGCAATCTCAATGATTTAATATAACAGAAAGCTACAAAGTATACAATGCTATTAAAATAATCTTTAAAATACCAATAGTTACAAATCATGAAAATTTCTGAAAATATTAAATTGGGGTGCTTGAGTCAACCTATAACATCATATCTCATGCTTTTAAAAATAAACAAATATCATGTATTTATGGTATGAATAAACAGAAAACAAACAATTTAAAGATATATTGTTATGAATAAACATTTTGTTACGAATAAACATTTTATTACGTATAAACATTTTATCACAAATGAACAGTTGATTCTGAATATACCATGTACATTTGATTCTGAATAAACATTTGATTCTGAATAAACAGTTTATTACGAATAAACATTTGATTACGAATAAACATTTGATTACGAATAAACATCTTATTAAGAATAAACATTTTTGTTCTACCCCAATGATAAAATATTTATGTTATATGCAAACTGTTCAATCATGGTGCGTCAATTCAAGTTGACCTGATTTTTAGATACTTTGATTTCAAGGTAAAGTTCAAATGCAAGGAGTTTGGGTTTATATTACTCGGTTTGATTTCAGGTGACAAATTCAAATGACTTGATCAAGGTGACTCTAAGTAAATCAAGTATATTAATTTTGGTTTTTACCCATACACTGATGTCAAGTATACAATTTCAAGAATGAAAATATAAAAAAGTAACTTGAAACTTATTCAGTCTCTCGCCCGTAGCAGCTTTATTCTAAAGTCAATGAAATTGTTAAAAGATTTTGATAAATTGTTAAAGTATTTACAATAAATTCTTATAACTAATGCTGAAATGTAGTACTATACAGCAAAACAACGCTAAATACAACAAGGAATGCTAACACAAAAATGACCAAAGTTGATCTATTTACAATTGAAATAATGATTTTTTTGGTAATGCAAAAAGATTATTAAGCACATGATTGTGTAAAAAGTTAAGATCAAGCATATAGCATAACCCTAACTATAGAGTCAACATGGGTGTATGCAAGGGGGGGGGGGTGGGTTGCACAACCCCCCCTAAATTAGAAGTTGTTGTTTTCCCCTCTATTTGCACTAGTGTATGTGTGCACACGCCCTGATAGTTGTAGAATTGATATCATTGTCACATCAAATTTTAATGCAAATGTCTCTTGAAACCAGGTAACCCTCCCAAATAAAGTATCAACAACATCCAAAGTATCAAAGGTGCCAATAAATCATAATTACATTTGTTTAATTAAGTATAATGTGCCTATTATGCACTAGCAGGAAATACAATATTGACTGCTCCTTTAAATCTTGTTTGATGCCTTGGACCAGGCACCACTGGGAGGTTTAAAACTTTATAAAATTATTATCTTTAGCCCGGTCGAGGGGATTCCAGTATTGTCTAATTAAATTTGATTAATAAAGACTTTGTGTGTATTATAATGCACTAGAAATGAAGGAAATATTTGACTGCCCCTTTAAATGATGTTTGACACCTTGGACTGGGCACCACTAGGTATAGTGATGCGACTGCTTTTTATTTCTGTGGAATACAGATTTTACTGCATATGTTGGATTGGACTTTAATATCTAGTAAGATAGAATGATGAAACAAACAATACTTGATCAAATCAATTCTATTGAAGACAAAGTTGTACTACTACTTTCGTTTTTACCCATACACCGATGTGTGTTAGCACTGTATACTCTGTACTTTCCCCGAGTCCTGTGAAAAAATATCACAGGCATGTTACTCGGGTGGGATTCGAACCCACGACCCTTGCGATTCTAGAGCAGCCGGGCAACCTCGGTAGTCTAGTTGGTAAGACACTGCTCTAGAATCGAAAGGGTCGTGGGTTCGAATCCCACCGGAGTAACACGCCTGTGATATTTTTTCACAGGACTCGGGGAAAGTACTGAGTATACAGTGCTTACACACATCGGTTTATGGGTAAAAACCAAAATTAATATTCTTTACCCCCGATGCAAATTTAACATCTATTATACTACTATCGTCTTGGCAACTTTCTTTAGCATTTTGTTTGTCATCCATGTTTTTCCCTGTGTTTGTAGCAGTTTTTGCATGGCACCCTTTGCTTTTATGTTAGTTGAGATTTGTCTTATAGCACAGGATGTTTTGGGATGAGTTTGACCAAAGCTGCACTCTCTTGTTGCTTCTATTGAGTTCCACATTTACGCATGCTTCATCGCACATGAATAGCGCTTTATTAAGAACCTACAAGCAATTGCTGGGCTAGTTTGAGAAAAAGCAATTAGTCAAAGCAAAAGGTTATTATACATTTTTAAGCAATTGCTTCTGGGCAATTCCAAGCAAACGTGGACATGACACAACAAAAAATCAAATTTTTGTCACAACTTTCTTTCCACTTAGAAGTTATAGCTTACTTATGAAATCAATTTATTTTTAGTTGTTGAGAAGAAATGAACCCAGTTTTGCCAAACAACTCAGCTTGGGCTCTATGTACAATGTAGGCTTGGCTTAATTGACTGAAAAACTGTTATGCGACTGACCGTAATGCGACTGACCATGGTTATGCCATGTATCTAAAAGTTCAAGTTGCTGACCATTTATAAGTATCCCTGTTGGATACTCATGTATAAGAGTTGTGTGATGCATGTAGTCAAACTTTCCTAAGTTTTTTAGTTAGAGGAAACTTTTGATTTGTGACTAGTGAATTTTTTCCATGTCTTTTTTGTGTAATGCGACTGACCGTTTTTTTCAACGTTATAACATCCAGATCACAAAGCCCACAACATTTCTAATATCATCACTTCAAAGCCTCGGGTGTCAAGTACAAATCAGTCTATAAACTTAGTGGAAAAAATATCCCAGACAGATCTATTAGCACCAAGATCAAGAAATGACACAGAAAAATGTAATGCGACTGACCATGGAATTGCCCTTTTGATAACAGCTTCTGTTGATGAACTTTTGCTTTTGCTCGGTGCCTGTGCTTACAATAAGCAATTGCTAGTTTTTATGAATCGGTCCCATTGGCCTTGTCTGTCCCAGTAGTCCTCAAGCATCAACTCTTAATGGCTGTGGGTAGACCACTTGCAGCGGAACAAAGAGACCAACAATAGGAACTGTATTAATATCAGACATTTTTTTTTTGCAATTTGTGAAAAGCTTGCATAATGTAATTCGCATACCAATTTGCATGTAAAGCAATTGGACCATTCCAAATCATTTCTGTAGGCCTATTGTTCCAACCCTCCAACGGAAAGTGGGCTTTTTCCAGTTTGTAGTGTTCATAATAATTGTAAATAGTATCAATTAATAAATCTTTATAATTATAACTTGTACCAATTAATAAGTATTTATAATTATAACTTGTATGTAAAGCTTGACATCGCGTTTACGTCATTATATCAGCAATACCACACCATCGGTGGTATACACTCGATTTTCGTCATAACACGAAGCCCATGCACCGCTATATGTGCTCCTGTAAATAAGAAGCATGTCTGGTCTCACTCCGAGATTGACAAGCTTGTCCCACGTTGCACTAACTGTACGCTGAGCATTTAAAACTGAACCACCCCATCCTTTTTTATCATACTGGCGAGAATATGCTCGCCAAAACAAAACACTCAAGTCATTGTGAGATGATCCAATGTTGGGTAGGCTATGTCCTACCACAATGTTATGTCCGTAATGACGGAAAAGGTGATAATATCCATATCCTGAGACAGTGTGTTTATCAGAACCTGAAATAGGATCGTAGACTGCAACCATCCAATAGACTCCTGGATAGTTGACACATAGATAATTTTTCAGATAAATGGACAGGCCATGATGGGTAAGATCGGACTTTTCACGACTTTCTCTTTCAATGTCAGTCTTCCATAACTCTCCTGAGAAAAAATTCAGTAAAAACAGGACGTTCATTTATTTATTACATAAAAGCAACATTAAGTTGGGACATAATTTTTTGGGTGGAGGTTTTGTGGTAAAAAATTCATCAAAACAAGTTAGGCCTACTCATGTAGGAATGCATGGCTGCTGTAAAAAAGTAATGAAAAAAAGGAAAGAATGGCCATATGACCATGTCTGAATTCCTGCACATAACTACTTTATTTCATTTTCAACTGAACTCTTGGAATATCTCGGATAGTACTATTACTTCAGACACTGGACAGTACACATCACAGGATGCATGCATTCATGTATAGTAAAAAATAAATAAACAAAGTGGTCATATACCTGTGTTATCAGAATTCAGACATTGCCATTGTGACCATTCGTACCTTGTATCATTACTTTTTGCAGCATCCATTCCTACACTAGCCATTTTTTAATGACAGTTTACCACTAATCTTGTCAACCCAATTTCCCTTCCACGGACGCAAAATTTGCGTTTTAAAAATCAGGTTTTTCAAAACCTTGATAGAAAAGAGAAAGGGTTTTTAAGCATATATTCATTTTTGGAGGGGGTCACTGGGGAGGAACATGGCTTGATCTTGCAATTTGGGGTCAAATGAGGTCATCAGCCCCAAAATGAAGCTGCTCCATTTTGTATTTGTTTGCTCCCTAAATTGTTTTACAATATTATAAAAAAAAAACCATTGTGAGCCCAGTAAGCTGTCTATGTGCCTATTGACCTAAAACCTGAACCTTTTGACCCCTAATCTCTTGTAACTTACACCCTGCCATTCTCAAATATTGTAGCTATTGAAAAGTTTTATATCTTTCATTCCGCTTGCTAGCTTGAATTCAAAATTTGCTTTTAGTGGGTGTCAAGGTTTTTCTGCGCCCTTCCACACTAAGTCAATGGGATTTTGCTTGGCGAGCCATTGGGGAATTATACCTTGAACCATGTCAGCCAAAATGATTCGTATTTCATTTTTTGAGACATCACACCCCCCCCCCACAGTTGTAGGGTTATATTTTTAAGGTTGTTTTGGCGTAAATTAGGCTGGATAATATTTCACTACATGTTTGTTTATTCGTTGAATACGTAATATCGCGGAACTAGGCCACACGCAAGTATAATGGATTTTATTTTCTCCTTCAACAGTTAACAAGATGAAAACACCAACAATTATTTGTAGTGTCTAAAACACCTGGGTTATGGTTAGGGGAAGTGTTTTACCTTAATTTATCGAGGTTTGATAATAAAGTGAACAAATGTGAGGTTTTGGCCTATTTTTTGGCGTAATATATTTTTTTAATAATTTGGCTATCCAAATTTCCATACAGCAATTTTTTTATTGCTTACAGATTATTTGCTGATTATTTTAAAATAAAAAGAACTACTTACAGGCAGTGGACACTATTGGTAATTACTCAAAATAATTATCATCATAAAACCTTTCTTGTTTACGAGTAATGGGTAGAGGTTGATAGTATAAAACATTGTGAGAAACGACTCCCTCTGAAGCAACATAGTTTTCTGAGAAAGAGGTAATTTTCCACGAATTTGATTAGAACTTGAGGTCTCGAAATCAAGCATCTGAAAGCACACAACTTTGTGTGACAAGGGTGTTTTTTTCTTTCATAGTTATCTCGCAACTCCGACGACCAATCAAACTCAAATTTTCACAGGTTTGTTATTTTATGCATATGTTGAGATACACCAAGTGAGAAGACTGGTCTTTGACCAATAGTGTCCACTGTCTTTAAATACTGAAATAGGGCTAGCAGGTAAAGGGTTAATACTACACTTACCATCACAAAATGGGTGATTCCCTGTCCATCCATTGCTTGTACAGGTTCGAGATGATGATCCTATCATTCCATAACCAGCATCACAAGAAAAGTCACAAGTTTGTCCTTCCAGTGTTTGTGGGCATCCGAATTGCCAATTACCGTGAGGAAGGAAGAGTTGATCACATGTTCTTCTACAGCTGATTCTGTGGTTGCATAGTTGTTCATGTTGGGATATTTTTGTTGGGGATGAAGTTTGTGATATGTAAGTTGTCTGGATTGCTGATGCACTGTGGTAAATGGAACTGGTGTATTGCTCGTACCCAAGTTGTCTACAAACTTCAGTAGCAGTGTGTAAGTGATTGCTCATTACACACACATATGCAAAGTCATTCTCTGAACTAATTTTGAGAATTCCTTCATAGCGAGTTGGTCCGTTAGCAAAATAAATTGCTCTATGACAATCAAGACGTGGATGTATGCTTAGTAAAGTCTCAGGATTTAAAACCCATTTTGTAAAGTGTGGCAGTATTTGACGGCAGGCTCGAGGATACAGTGATGTTGGAACAATAGTGCCTTGCCGTGAAGATATCGTATATTGCACACTCACATCGACGTGTGAAATATAATGCCTTGCGTCAAACACTTCAATGATAGACTGACAGTGCCTCTGTGGTGGGTTCCAGTCATAACCATTGCAAATAAACATCATTGGTTCTGGGTAGTCTCGATCATCTCTTGCATAGTACCCTCCGTTACAAACCAGTTCCACCATATCTCCCGTCACATATTGAGATCTTATGTTATTGTAAAAGCCATGTGTCTGTGGTAATAAAGCTGGACACACTCGTGGTACACATTGGGTCACATCTGATGGAGACAAAAATGCCTCAATTCCTGCAACTCTAGTGCATTGTTTGTGCGCAGGGCCTTGAAGATTGTACCCAGAAGAGCAGGAATAGGTAACATTCTCTTCTACATAAATTGCAGTAGCATTCACGCTACCAAACTGTGGAGCCTTCAGACCTGTACACTTTGATTTTTCATAGCAGGTTGGAATTTCGGGAGTCCACTGAGACTGGTGACCACAAACACTACTGAATGTGTTTGTTCCATCACGACTTATTTCATAACCGTGCACACATCTCCATGAAAACGTGTCTTCATAAACAGGGTTGTCACTACCCACAACAAGTTCAGCATTGGTGACTACTGGCAGTGTGCATTCTGTTATACTACATCTAGGGATGATTGACGTCACGTCATTACAGATGATATTGCTACTACCTTCCAATTCGTAACCAGTCTCACACGAGACTATTGCAACAATATATCCTTGTTCATTACGTGTTGAATCCTCTATCCGCAGATGTGATGGCAAATTAACTAAGTTTGTGCAAGTATTTTTACCAGTCCTTATTGTTATCTGTGCAGGAGTATTAGTTGTATTGTACACCAGACTACTAACAGAAATATGATATTCAGTCTCTGGAATCAAACTGAATACAGAGATGTTGGAACTGTTGGTGGTCTGCTCAAAATTGTCTCCGGCTTGTTCAACACTCCAAATTCTAACATTGTACTCATAATCTTGGACTGAAGGATCGGTCAGAGAAGTGGGTGGATTCCAGTGTATAACAAAACCGTCCAAGAGTGGATCAGCAATTAGACCAGTGGGTTGGTTTGGGGGAATAGTACCATACAATAAAGGTGAAATGGCAACATTTAGCTCACAAGAACTCAGGATCAAAGTAAAGCTATGTGTTGACCCTGCTGCCAGGTTATTGACTGTGACTGACTCAGGAGGTGGTAGATTCAGAGGATAATATGTAGTAGAATTGTACTCAAAGTGTACATATTGAAGACTCACTGTCTCATGAGAATCGTTCACATCGTTCCAAGAGCTTACATTAAAGATTAGTCGAATGGAAGTCGCTGAAACAATTGTGCTGTAAAGGAGTTGTCCACTACGCACCAAATTAATCATAGGCTCCAGTTGTCTATAGCTTTCATCAAAATCTTCCGGGGTTAAGTAGCCATCAGAGAAAGAGAATGCTATATGCTGATATGTGCTGTTTCGCAACCAGAACGGAAGGGTTATCATCAGAAAGTTCTGACCAAGAAAGTCTCTTGATACTGCTTCTGTAGAATTATCAAAGCCCACTGTCAACTGCAAATCTTCACCGTAAAAATAGTAGCAAATTCCATGTAATGAAGTTTGATTCAAAACAATTAAATCAAGTTCTTCGTCAGTTGCAAAGTTATTGATCACTTTGTGCCCGAACGCATTGTCAAGTTGATAGATATCAGAGCCTCTTCCTCCTTGAAGAAGATCATCTCCTCCAGCTGGAAAAATGAAATCCTCTCCACCATATGCTCGTATGACATTGTTGTCATCATTTCCAATCAGAAAATCATCATATTCTGAAGATAGAATGTTGTTAATCATTTCAAAAGAATCACCTTCAGCATCTGCATCCCATCCAAGACCAATTTGAAGGTTTATGTTCACACCGGTAAGGCTATGCCCACTAAAAACCACTGTGTTTGAACCTGGACCTCCTATGATTGTGTCGGCTCCCATGCCACCATAAAACACATCGTCATCTAGACCCCCATCGAGAAAGTCGTCGCCATCTCCACCATAAAGTGCATCATTTCCTGGACCACCATATATGGTATCATGCCCATCTAAACCAATCAAATCTTCTCCACCAGGTCCACCAATTATGGTATCATTCTTCTGTCCTCCAATAATCTTTGTTGTGTGTTTTCCACCTTCAATGTGGTTTTCAGCAAATTTAGATCCAAGTAGAACACGAGCAGTAGAAAAGGTTGTGTTTACATGTGCAGACAACACTTGACTGAACATAGAGGTAGAGAAGTCTACAATAATAACCTTGATGTATGGAAATTCGTCACTTAATTTGAACAAGACTCCATCAATGCTATGAACTAGCAAGTGTTGGTATGTCACTCCAGTATAGTAGTTGACGACGGTAACCCTGATTGAGTCATTTCTGGAACGAGATGTCAAAGTAGCATCACTGACATCACGCGAGACCTCAATATCGTGGAAAATAACATCAAGTTTCAGATGATCTAGTTCTTTGTCTTCGGCAAAGTTATCAATGGTGTTGAATGTTCCGTATCTGTGGCCCATAACATAGGTGTCTGTACCGTTATTCCCTGTCAAGTTCTGTGAACCAAACGGATTGCCTGGTCCAGGATCGATGTAGTTATTTAGTTCATTTCCAATGATAGAATAACTGCACAAGTCGGTTTTTGCTACAAATCGTTCACATTTTGAATATGGTGGGACGTTTAGATTAATAACACAAAGTTCTCCATCACAGTCTTCATCTGCCTCAATTTGATATGGAAAAAGACGGCCTTGATTCAAATTATGTTCTGCTGTTGTTTCTGGGAGCAAGGCTGCAATTTTGTCAGACGTTTTGACAATGAGATGGCGTTGCTCTGGAGACTGAAACCAGTTGTTAAGATGCACTTCGAAATAGCCATTGTTCAGGTTACATCGCAGGATCAAGTGTGAACTAAACAAAATTAAACGAATGTTTTGACTAGAACAATTTAGTAGCATCATGTCAAAATCGCCTTTACTGTCTATATTCTCAATTATAACTCCACTGCACCTCTCTTTAATTACGTATGTATCCTTTCCTTCATTTCCTTGAAGGAAATCAATACCGCCGGAACAGGTGAGAAAGTTACCGAGTGCATTACCGATGAGTGTGTCATTATATGGAGAGTCCATAATGACTTTTACTTTTTCTGCAAGTTGTTCCTCAATGTAGATACTTTGATGTTTGGCGTTCGAATTCCTCAGATTCAATCGTGCACCGTGCTGGAACTCACTGAAATCAATACTGTGTGGATGTTTTCTTGGGATTCCATTACTGTCTTCCTTTACCTCAAACGTAATATAGTCACTTGAAACAAAGACAGCGTGTTTCCAATCTGAGCCTGTAAACCATGACTGGAGTGTTACTTGAGTAGTAGATCGATCACCTGTCAAAGCGTGCATAACCAAATCAGTCTGGCGGCTTTTTTCCACCAATATCTCTGCAAAAGGGACTCCAAAGATAATTGTGTCCACCTGTTTGTCAGTGGCATAGTTGTTTATTGTATCTCTTCCACCACCCCTGTTTACGAGGTATATATCTGATCCATTAGCACCAGTAATTTCATCATCTCCAAGTCCGCCAGATAGGATGTTAGGTTTTTCATTCCCAGTTATGACATCTGAATAGTTTGATCCTGTGGCTTGTTTTACTTGTGATAGGGATCCAGTTAGTGTTAGAGTTTCTGCTGAGGTGCTGCTAGATTTGTCTACTGATACTGCACTGCAACTGATTTGATACTGAGCGTTGTTCACTTCACTCTTTGGAACGCCAATAACTACCCCATCCTGGGTAGCTAGATAAATGTGTCGATAAAATTGTTCTTTGCCATGAGAAAACCAGTTCTTTATCTTAATGACATGACTGGTGTCCTGACAGTAGCTCACCAAGAGGTCCCATTCATCCCTTGCGCATCTTATTCTCTCATGGCTGACATTAAGAAAAAGGGTATCCATTTCTTGATCATGAGCAAAGTTATCAATTATGGCTCTTCCGTTTGCATAGATGAAGTACAGATCGTTATCGTCACCACCAGCAACGCGAGAGGTCTGTGGTCCCAGAAAGAATCGATCATTTCCTCCTCTTCCGTACAGGTCGTAGTGATAGCTATTTAGATGAACTTTAATTTCACTGGAACTTACACAGTCTTGTTCTGTGCGTGTTGTACGCCTATGACGAAGCTTTTTGTACAATGGCGATCTCTTCTTTCGCTCTTTACCACCTTGTACAGCATAAAAGTTGTTGTCATGGGAGTTGCCAGTGTACACACCATACTGAGAAGATTGGTGAGTGTCAAAACCATCAATAATGTCAAATTGTTCCACAGGAATAAAAAGCCATAGTTTTGCTTCTTTGCGAATGTATCGTGGACTCGCTACTTCACCAACTCCCAGCACCACGTCATTCACCGGGTGACCAAAAGAGAATGTTCTAACTACTCGTGTCGGAATTCCACTCTCGGTTGGAACCTCAGGTAACTCTACAGTGAATGTTCCATTTTTATTTAACTTAACAGTCAAGAATCCTCCAAACTGGGACAGTATTCCAGCTGTAAAGTCTACAGTTCCGACAGGTTCTCCATTTCCATCCAGTCCTTGAAATGTTACATTAAAATAACTAGCAGGGTTTGAAAGATTTGTTAGTTGCTGTCGATTATATTCTTGCTGTCTTTTCAGTCCTTTGATTTGTTGAACAAGTCCAAGTGTAAAGAAATCAGCGTAACCTTCTAAAAATCCTTTCGTAAATGCTCCAACTTGTTCTCCAAAGCCTTTTCCTTTCACTTTTGCAAGCTCATCTTGTATGTCTAGATAAAAGTTGTCAATAGATATTCGTACTATGGTGGAAGCAATGATGAATGGCTCCAAAACTTCGGCTAGTGGAGGTAGAGCAGTTTCAACAAGTGTCAAGATCGTTGTTTCCACATCAAGAATAAGATGTGTAATTTTTAGAAATGCAGGCGTAGAAGAATTTTCATCTGTGAGATCCTTGATATCTTCCACAATAAAATATGCATCGAATGCTAGACCAACAAATGGTAAGTCTCCAATGAATCGGCTAAGTACTTTACTTGTTGATTCACCTAAAGCTTTAGCACCTAGTTCAGACATTTTTTCGAGAGTCTTCTCTAACCCAATTTGTTCAGCAGTGTATGTGACAGTTTTGCGAACTGCTTGTTCAAGAACATTGTTAAGTCCTGTCAATCCTCCAATTGCATGGGTTGCTTGGCTTAAGGAAAATAATGCCCTTCCACTCTCTCCTTGAGAGAAGTACTGAATACTAGCAAGAATGCCAACAGCAGCACCGTACACTCCAAGAGCCTTTCCTGTAGTGTCTGTTCCCTTAAGTAAGCCAGATTCTTTGAGGTTTGAAAGACGTTCTTTGGTGAATTCTGGGGTTGCCGTCTTTTTTAAGTCAACTTCTACTTCATGTGTGATTTTCCTTCCGTCTTCATCAACAGTCTGGAAATAAAGAGACTCTCCTTCCCATCTGAGAGAGTCATCCACAACCTTCAAGCGTTTCACGGTGCAAGATCCGTCCCTCTTTCTTCGCTTTTTACAACTTGTTTTTTCTAATTCTTCTTTTATCTTGTCTTGCAAGTTAGACTTGTCTCCGTCGCTTACTGCTACTGCTTTTGAATCCAGTCTTTTCTGTGGAGGTTTCACTTCTGAATCCACTTCTGAATCCACTCTTTTTCTTTTCGGTGGTTTGTCTTGATGTTCTTCTGAATCGGTGTCTGAATCGCTACTTGAGACCGCATCAAATTGATTGCCAATTTCAAAGAGGCTTTCCCGACCCTTTTGAGTTGTTATGCTTATTGGAAATAGGTCGTGGAATGCTTTTCGAAATGAACTGAACTCTCCTTTTGTTATTTGTTGTAAGATTTTTCTCACGGTTTTATCTGATCCTGGAATTCGTCCAGTTTTGGGTTTTAATTTGTTAACTTCTTCTTTCCATGTTGCTTCTTCAGTGACTGTATCCATGATGCGTAGTAACGCATTGTAGCTCTGCTCCGTCGGTCTGGCAGCTTCCGCAACTTGAGTGATAACCATCATTTCTCGCATTACTTCTCGAGTCTCTTCGTCACCAACTGACCATTTTGTTTGAGCATTCATTGGTTCGTTTGAAGACTTTAGCATGGCTTCAGCAATTTCCTTAATATTCCCCTTAAACTTGTCAAATTGTTCGAAAATCGTTTCATATTTAGTTGGAGATTGTCCCTCTTCGTTTTTGATTACAATGTGCGACTTTCCGAAAAGATTTAGATGGATTCGAAATCGATAGGATTTACCTCCAATATTCATTTCAACAAATCTGTGCGTGCTATCAGTGTGAAGGTGAAGCCAATTTTGTAGCATGCAGAATATGTCCTTCACTTTCATCTTTTGTACAGTTTCCCCTTCAAACTTGTAAATGGGAAATGTTTTGTGAAGACCTCGAGTTATTTCTCCACGTGTTACCAAGTCATTCCACTGCTCCAAAAACTTCTGCTGTTTTTCGTAGGCTTCCTTGGTAACCTCAAAAAAGTCCACACCCACTGTAACATTGTCGCACAGAATGAGAGTGATTACCAACAAATTTAGCAGGCGAAGGGATTTTACAAAAGCCATGATTGATGGTCCCACTCAATATTATTGATTCCGGACAGTTTTTTTTTTAAACTACGTAAACAGTATTCTGTTGTTATATTAAAATTTTATGTTGACTTCTGAACAGAACTGTCTTTGTTTGACAAACACTGGTTTAGCACAACCCGAGATATAAGCTAAACTAGTCAGAAGAAATAGTTAAAAATTGTACTTCGCGCCGTATAAACCGCACAATCCTGTACAAACTGAACACAAGTAACTTCGGAACCACTTGACGTATGAAGTCGGTGCAATTACCGCTGTTTTTCTCTTTCCATGGAGAAGACAAACTCCTGTGAACAGGACAAAATATCTGAGGGCAATAGCAAATAAAATATTACTTTTTGAGTAAGGCAATTAATTCTAGATGTACAAATGATTCTCCTCAAAATTATCTATAAGATGTAACACATTTAGGGGGTAGTGATTCATGGCTTCTAAGAAAATGTTATTAACAAGAACCGAAAGCTACGATACATTAAATGAGAAGACTGGTCTTTGACAATTACCAATAGTATCCAGTGTCTTTAGGGAGCGTCTCAAAAGTCTGAACGGTTGGAACGTTCCACAGGGAATACGACAGCGATCCAGTGGGCATACGGCAATGATCCTGTGGGAACACGCAAACGATCCGCTGGAACTATGCAGTATGCTCAGCGGAACGTTCCGCTGGGAATACGTGGTCATACTCTGCTAGTAAGAACGTTCCTGTGGATCGCTTCGTCAAGCACGCAGCAGGTAAACCCAATCGCGAATCGGCACGACTGAGAGGAAGAGCAGTTAATTAAAGCCTATTAATTTATCAATTACACAGAATGAGATTGAAAATAACATTCTATTAGTTTGTACTTTCATTCCTTTTTTTTCAAAACTGTTAAACTGTTAGGCTATGTATTAATTTACAAATTTGGTCCTTCCGATTCGCTGATTCAGTATATCCCCATTGTGTATAATGTTGATTTGTATTTGAACAATAATATTTTGCATGCGTTGAAGGTCCTAGATTGTCCACGAATGATATTGCAAAAAGTATTTAGGTTTATTTATGCCTAGTTCAGCTTTAATCGTGTTGCCATGGAACATCGATGTTAAATTAAACTTAGTTTTAAAATAAAACACACGGGAGTTGCTGTACACTGGCGTGCAAACCAATTGAAACAGCACAACCCAGTTGTGAATGTTCCCGTAGGAATATGAATGTTCCCGTAGGAACGTTCCGCTGGGAATACAGTATGCTTTTGTTGTTCCCACAGGATCGCTGACTGGGAACACGCTGCCGATCCGCGGAACACACGCACTGTTCACACTGAGAACATTGTATTGTTCCCGCGGATCGCTCGAGTATTCCCGGCGGAATGTTCCCGCGGGTATATAGCCGTTCCAACTTTTGAGACGCTCCCTTAAACCTCAATCATAAACAACAGGGGTCAATTCATGTACTATGATGAACACACAAATTTAGTATGAGCTCAATTGAAGTTTGCTCTGTCAAGTGTAAGACTGATCCCAGTTACCTCTCGTTGAGTTTGCCTGATTACAAGCTAATTTTGGTAAAATTAGGTTTGGCCCCGCCCCTCATAAATATTAATGTAACGATATGTCATATCACCCATACATACATGTACCACACCTCCTACCAATACCAGCAAACCAAGTTTCATAAAAGTCGGACATACCGTTGCGGAGATATAAAGAAATTCACTCTAAGCCCCGCCCAAGAAATTCACTCTAAGCCCCGCCCACTCATTTATATTCATGAGATCAATATCGAATTAAATAGGGTTCATCTACTGACTATGGGTAACCTATCCACCAAGAATAGGACTGGTCCATGTTACCCCCTTTGAGTTTGTCTGATTACGAGCTAACTTTGGAAAAATTAGGTTTGGCCCCGCCCATCAAGAATAATATAGAGATGAGATGTCGTATCACCCACACATACACTATACCCACTACCAAACCAAGTTTCGCAGGGATATTAACTTAAAGATTCACTTACCCCTGAGTTTGCCTGATTATACGAACTAATTTTGGTAAAAAAAAGTTTGGCTTCGCCCCTCGTGAATATCATACCTCCTACCCTGCAATACCACCAAACCAAGTTTCATAAAATTGGAGCATACTTTGCAGAGATATCAACTTTTAAAGAAATTCACTTACCCCCTTTGAGTTTGCCTGATTACGAGCTATTTTGGTAAAATTAGGTTTGGCCCCGCCCATCGTGAACGTTAATGAGGTGAGACGTCATATCACCCACAGATATACTATACCTCCTACCAATACTACCAAACCAAGTTACATCAAAATCCAACATAAGGTTGAGGTGATATCAACTTTTAAAAAATTCTTTTACAATGTTTTTCCATTTTACTTGCAATAATTTCCACTCCGAAGATAATTTCATATGTGGTTTAGCAGGGCTTTTGGCAATACCAGTTGACATCACCATGGTGGCATTACAGAAGGAGGTTTTAAAGGACAAGAGGGAGTTTGGGGCATGGATAACAACAATAAAGTGTTACTTACCACTCATAAATATGGTGATGTTAGCATTGTGCCCACTTCAGAAATAACCAGATCAAACTTCAGATGGAGCTGACAAGTGTTTTCAAATATCAGTGGAGCCTTGAATGAGAACATTTAGGAAGCTACAGTGAAATTAACAAGATAATTGGTATCGGTGAAAAGAATCGGTGTTAGACAGGAAACAAATCAAACTAAATTTGTCCTCCTATATGTATAACTAGGAACTAACATTGTGGTCCGCACGGGTCTGTGTGTTTAATGCGCTTCCAACATTATTACCCCTGGTCACTGGGCCTTTATTCATTTCTGAAACCATCCCACAGCTCCCTGGGGAGTATACAGCCTGTGCAACATTAATATGCGGCACTCGCTAAATCTTGTGTTGTTTACAGCTCCGTACTTTCAATAAACAGTTTTAACTAGATATTGAGAGCCTGTGAACAAACTCTAGGTATTCAGTTTCCGGGAGTAAAAGCCTGGTGTAACAAACAAATATTTTTTTTTTCGCCACGGAGGAATTTTTTTATTCACACTTAAGACCACTCCTCATAATTACAAACACGCTGAAAATACGTAACATTAACAGCAAAAAATAAACAAAATACAAAATACGATGTTAACCTTGAACCATTAGTTTGAAAGAGTCCCATTTTTTGTGAAAATTAACAGTGGAATCGTTGGTGATGGAGATATTTAGCCAATGTATAATAAAGCTTTAAATCCAGTTTAAATAGTGCAAGGGAGGGTCTATTCTCACTCATTTTCATTTTATAGATATGGAATCGACACAAAAGAAGGATCAGATTAAGAGCACTCCAAGATTTTTTTGTAATACCAAAAAGGATAGCCTCATTGTCTAAGCGAATGTTAATATTAAGAGTACTCCCTATCCAATCCCCAAATTGGGTCCAAAACATAGTTGAAAACTTGCATCTACAAAATAAATGAACCAGCATCTCACTCTCTAATTGACAGAATGTACAAAGACCGTTATCCCTTTTACCGCTTTTGGCTAAGAATGAGTTGACTCCAAGTGTTCTGTGGACTAATCTGTATTGAAACCACCGTAGTCTGGTGTCATTAGTAGCACAAAATGGAATGTTACAAAGGACCATCCACTTAGGTTTGGTAAGCCGAATACTCAATTTTGTTTCCCACTTAGCGATGAATTTATATTTGTGATAAATGATCAAAGTTGCAAAAACTGTCACAATACACCAAGTTTCACCTCAGTCAAACTTTTGGTTTGGCATACACACAGCTTTGAAAAGTGCACCTTTAAAGCATTACCGCGTGACACATGATGACGTCATCAAGCTAAGACTCCACAGATATGTTGCTATTATGAAGGAGATTATGTATAACAATTAAACAATTATCGTAAACTCTGTCATAGACATATAGTAGAAGTGTATTTTGAGATGTTTTTAATCTGCCGCTAGAGGGCGCTCTTACATTTGGTGACATAATTAGTATTATTTTGTAAAACTAGACCTTTGCCAGAGTTGTATTCTGTAATGGTAAAGCATCAAAAGGTGTACATATCAACCTAAAAGCCATTAAATAACGCCTTTTCAAAGTATGTTACATGTACTTCCAGTTTAGACAGGTCAAAAGGTCACCAACATATCCATTTTTGTAAAGTACGTTAATCCCTTTAACATGATGTATAGATTGTCAAGTGGTTGAGGAAATATGAGCTGAGGTTGCAGAACTAACCAGGTTTTGGTGCCGCATGTGATACGTGCCGCACGACGTCAACGTTGTTTTCGTTGGCACGTTTTCATTAATCATCAGCCGCGCTTTTATACCTTGCATTCGTTCATCCTCGTCAATCCAGTTTTGAAATATGAAGAAAATACAAAAATTGTACCCCCATAGTATGATCGCCGGACCCAAAAAATGCTCTAAGAAACTTTGCAGCTTGATCTTTCCAGGCACCTGGGAGTTTTTCTTACACAAATAGACATGTTACTTGCATTAATATGTAGATCTGCCATTTGTTTTACATTTTTGTTCTCGTCCAGTGAAGGAACACTACATCGTTGTTTGGGACGATCTCAGAGAGCATTATATAAATCATATCCTTACTCTATGTATAAATGAAGGGATAAAATACAGAAATGGTGCTGCAACAGACCTCTATAGTTTCAGTTGATTTATTTTATTAGTAATACTGATATGGCTTAATGGACAAGGCAGGCAGTTATGACACATATCTGTGAATTTGTTTTTGTTGGCCTATTAAGATACTCTAGTTAGCATTGGTTGGATTTTGGTTGGTTACTTACTCTATGGTTATTATCACATTAGCACTTATTTCACTTTCAATTAAGATTTTTTATTATTATAAAGTTCTGATTAGTTTCAACTTGGATAAAAAGTACTAGACATTAAATCTTCCTGCCCTTGTTGTGTCTATTTAGAATATCATTATTCCAAAAAGAAATCTCAACAAACCCTGATCGCCTTTGACTCATCTCAAACAACCATTCAACTTACTTGAGTTATGACAGAAGAAGATGGCTTGAAAAACAGCATCCGATCTGTTAGATGAGTAGGATATTCAAGTAATGATCCGTTGGACTGTTACACACTGCCACTCCCTACCTGGTACGGGTATAGGTCTGATCATGGAGGAAAAATTGCATGTGTGGTTAAGTTGTGATGTTACAACTGTGAGTTTTGGCAATGGGCAACCCTCACTGCTTGACCATTCATCATTGAGTTAAGGCTAAATAATTACCCAATTATTGAAAAACTTTTACACTAACTGCCACCCTAAAGAAGAAGCTGATCAACAAAAAGGTTATAACTGCTTATTTAAAGGCAGTGGACACTATTGGTAATTACTCCAAATAATTATTAGCATAAAACCTTACTTGGTAACGAGTAACTGGGAGAGGTTGATAACATTGTAGTATAAAACATTGTGAGAAATGGCTCCCTCTGAAGTGACGTAGTTTTTGAGAAAGAAGTAATTTTCCACGAATTTGATTTTGAGACCTCGGATTTAGAATTTGAGGTCTTGAAATCAAGCATCTGAAAGCACACAACTTCGTGTGACAAGGGTGTTTTTTCTTTCATAGTTTTCTCGCAACTTCGATGACCAATTGAGCTCAAATTTTCACAGGTTGTGTTTTTATGCATATATTTATACACCAAGCGAGAAGACTGGTCTTTTACACATACCAATAGTGTCCAGTGTCTCCAACAAAGCAGATTTATGGTAACCCGATTTTAGTTTTCAGTGTTGTAAATAACACAACATTCTTAAATACCCCAGACAGTTTCTCTACTCCTATTGGTGGAGAGCGCGTCATGTGGGGGTGTTTAAACGGTTGATAATGACCAGTGTTTATAATCGGCTGGCTTCCGCGTTAGCGCGCAAGATTATCACGCGCAACCTAATTCATAGCTATGAGTAACAGCCCGTTATCTACTTCTAAGCACGCGCGTGTAATCTTTTTCTAAGTGTGCGCCCGTACACACAACCCACGCGCAATAGACTCTTCACAAAGTTTTTGAAAAAAATATTTCAAACCTCGAGTTTTCAACTGTCAAAGTGTCTGCAATCGTATTTTTTTAACGACTTTTAACAAAAGGGCATTTATGAATGGGAATAAAAGAGTAGTGGTCATTCTTAAACGTCCGTTTAAAACCTTGCAGGGTCGTTGCCATGCGCTTAAGGTTGCCATGCTTTATCAAACGGCAATTCGATCCTTTTCGGCTTTAAACGGCCGTTTATTTCCTTATTTCTACTTTGACAACTTTATAGCCTAGATTATGCCCTTTTCAAATGTATCAAATAATATAAAGCGACCTGGGATGACAAATATAATGACTTATTTTTCTTGATAGCATCTCAATAATATGTTGTTTAGTTTACACAAAGGCAAACCAATGCAAGGACATCATCAGTGTTTTTCAGTTAAACCATTCGGATTTCATTTTATTCAAGCCCACGGATGTCAACAGGTTCACACTGATGTTAATGACTTGCATAATGAATATAAGACTTTTTGTTGTTTTTTTTAAACTGTTGTCAAAAACAAAGTTTTTTGAGAGTAAGTCTCCATGTATTTGTACACATCCAGACCAAGCACTTCCCTCGGATGATGAGGACCTTTTATTCTCATTTGATACAAGTATTTAAATCAAAATCACATTCTAGCCATCGCCTCTCACCAAACTTCTCAGACAAAGGACCTTCCTTTTCCCATTTTAACCCTACTGACTTCCCTCTGTAGGAATCATAGATTGTCCATCTTGTTTTAAGTTGTCAGTTAAGTTGTCAGGGAAGGTACACGTTTGGTAATTACTCAAAACAAATATTAACGAGCATTGGAGAGCTGTTGATAGTATAAAACATTGTGGGAAACGACTCCCTCTGAAGTAACATAGTTTTTGAGAAAGAGGTAATTTCTCACTAAAATAATAAAAGTCTTTTATTTCTATCTGAAAGCACACAAATTCGTCCAACAAGGGTTTTTTTTTCTTTAATCATTTTCTCGCAACTTCGATGACCATTTGAGCCCAAATTTTCACAGGCTTGTTATTTTATGCTTATGATGGGATACACCATGTGAGAACACTGGTCTTTGACAATTACCAAACAGTACAGTGCCTTTAAACAGCTTCCTTATAACAGACACATTCACAAAACACAGGATTTTGTATTTCATCTCAGTCATTTTGTTTGTTTGTGTGAAAATTACTATAAGAACTCGAAACTAAATGTTCAACTTGAGAAATATTTGTTGTTTCAAATTGGACAATATCGATATTGTATTAAGACAATTCAAAATCAAGCCTACCCTAGATACAGTGTGAAATAAACCAAAGTCCGTCTTTAATTGGTGTAATTGGTCTCATTTCAACCTAGTCCTAGATATTCACTTTCTCTTTCTCTCTCCAGAAGGAAATGATGACCCACGTGAATCTCTTGGTACCAGTAACCACTGAAAATCTACACCGTTTCCCTTTTCAAATGACCCAGTTTTGTTGTAATTTACACCAACATACAAGAACTTGACTTTTAAAGGGGGTGGTTGGCTTGTACTGGTATGTGGGGGGTGGAGCGCAGTAAATCATATACACCAACTTATCTTTCCTGTCAATATTCGCACGCAATCACAAAATAAATCAGATGTGTTTTAAATTATAGCAACATTACATGAACTTGCATGTGGTAATAAGAGTGGTGTATCTTTCAGGTGGAGGGTGTGTTTGGTCCTGTTGTTGTCTGAACCCAAAAGGTCAGCCACTTTGAACGTGACTTTCACTATTGGCTTTGAAGGGTAAAACGCTCTGCAACAGGGGTTGCGTCGTAATTTACTCAATTTTTGTGTAAAACGTCGAATTTCTTATACCCAACTATAGTGTGTCAGAATGTACCCAACAAATGAGATAAGATAAGGTTCATTTATTGGCAACCACATATGGTTGGATTCATTATACAAAATACTAAAACTTACAAAATACATCAAAAACATTTGAAAATCATTTAACTATGTATTTTCAAGATAAAGGTTCAAAAAGTAAATGAAAAATATCAAAGAATGGCAAATAAAAATAATACAATATATAGTAAGTAAGATAAACAGCAATATAAAAAAAAAAAAAAAATAGAAAAAAAAAAAAACTGTTTACCCATTACCCAGTAGTTGAGCACTATACCTCAAGTGTTGGGTAAAAAAGAAATAGTGCATTTTGGCAGCAAAGACCAACACTAATAAAAAAACCCAGTCATAATTGAATTGGACTGGACGGTATAATTTCCGATTATTCTATGGTGATCACAACCTAATAATCACCTTGCATAAAACTACCGGAGAGTTTGTGTGCAGTCAAGTGGTGAAAAACGAGCACAAAATTCTTGCGAGGAGACTTTATGTAACAACCTCTTCTTCTTAGAAGTGGGGTTGGCTCTGAAAAGAGCCGATTGGTTTTGCCAGACAAAATTGACGAAATTGTTGAAGCTACTGTCCGCGTCTTTCCTGATGATGCATTTCTCCCTTCAACAGACTGTTGTTCCTCAAACAGGATAAGTACCATAAAGCCAAAATTATCTCTTGACAACTGTGGTTAAATGAACATCAGACATCAACGACCTGCAACATCGGAATTATGTCTACACAATCCATCTTTGCTTGTAACTTGTGCCTGCAACTACGTCCGTGTGATGTACACTTTGCATTATTGGTAAATTGTTTCCATAAGGAGCAGCTTTCCCAACAACGTGTAATATTTTACCACAAAAAGAGCATGTCCGGCTTTTTTTTGTAATTCACAAGGTAAACTTGACCCTGTGGCGAGGAAAATGTGTTTTTGTACACATAAGTTGCTTTCACTGGCGAATTTTTTTATGCAACTTAAAAAGGTACAAATTACCTTCTCGAGTGTACTAGCCAAATTGCCACATAGCCCAACATTGCGTAAGAACGTACTCAACTTTCGTATCCAACACATTTACTCAGCAAGTTTTTACACTTCTTTTTTAGAGTGTAGGTGACCATCAATTGCTTTCTTGGCGCATCTTTGTGGGATCGCCCAGGACCTTGGTAATCATGCTGTGTGCTGTTTTTTAAAGTTTTTTTTTAGTTTAGTTTTAAATATACTCCTAGTTTTGCCATCGGTACTAACTGCCCAGCAACTACAGTGTCCCAAAGGGATTTTGTTTGCGATCAGAGTCAGAACTCGAGTTGTAGTGCTCACAATCATTTCTACTAATATTTCTCATTCCACAGTAGCCTGTCACAAGCCATGTTTGCTTTATTGGTGTTCTGTGCAGCCCTAATTTAAATGAAATACTTGGAAAAATATGTTGAGGGAGAAACAACAGCTTTATTTTCAGCTGACTTATTTAATATTAGTGTACATACAGACGAATGATAAACAAAGTCTGTGTATTTTGTATTAAAGTGTCTCTGGTCCTGTGTATCAAAAATGTATGAAAGCACTTACCTTTAGACTCAGTATGAGAATTGGAGATCAAACAACTTCAGGAAGGTGCAGTTCAGTTCGATGAAGAACGGAGCATTTCCATCAGGTTTTATACCACTCCAAAAATATAGGGGCGGGACAAATGGTCCATGGTTATGAAGCAGTCGGCGCTTGTCATTGATGATTGGTGGATTAAAAGTCACCAGTTTTTGCCAGAGACACTGGCATCATAATGTCAAATGGAACTAAGGTACAGTAGTGTTATACCATAAAGCCCTGAGGGCAAAGTGGTGGGGGGGGGGGTAATACTGAAATTGGACCATAAACTAAGTCTGACTGTCAATACAAATGATGGAGAGGCACACCAAAAGATTTATTACCTATACCCATAATGCACACATTGGTGCCGAGTGAAGACTCTTCACTTAAAGGAACTTCCCCTTTTAACAACAAAGATTGAGTGGACTCCTTATCCCTCAAAATAGTCACTGGGTAAGTAGGTGAATCAGAACGCTCATCAAGCAATACAAATCCTTTAGAAACAAAGAGCATAAATTCCTCTCTAATGTCAGACAAAGATGTACCCTTTTGTGGTCAAACTTATTTAAGCTTGAAAGAGATGTACTATTGGTAAAAGCAACAGCTTTTGACTCGGCAAGGGCCGCATTTTTCCTTTTCAATGCATAACAAACTGATAAAGTATGCACAAATTTCTTGAAGTTTTGCATTGTACTTGTTTGGAAGTGACAAAAAAGCTATCGGAAGTTGACTCTTTAGAACTTGCATCAGAGGTAGACTGTGGTTTTGTCTCAGTCTTTGGCCTATTATCAAAAACATATTTTAGATTGAACAAAAGTCTTGTGGCCTTTCTTGTGATCCTGAACATTAGCATGCAAAAAAATAACTTTGTGTGTCAAAGCAAAATCGTCAGCTATCACGGCTGCTAATTCTAAATCTGTAACTTTCTGCTCTTCTACAGATAGGTGCGCTTTGACAGCATAAGGCATGTTAGCCTTAGCTGTTGTAACAAGCACAAATATTCGTTAATTTAACAGGATCTACACCAACTATTGAACAAGGTTTTCTTCTCATATAAGCAAACTCAACATATGTTTCGTTTTCTCGTTTTCGTTTTTCACGAAACTTCTGCCTATATGCCTCTGGATACAAGTTCGTAGGCTTTCAAAATTGCAGCCTTGACTAAATCATAATCAGTGCTTTTGTCAACAGGAAAAGTGGAATAAACCTCTTGTGCTTTACCAACTAGTACACTCTGTAGAAGCAAAGTACGCATATCTTTAGGCCACTCAAGTCTATCGGCAACTTTTTCAAAGTGAGCGAAGTATTTGTCAACGTCTTTCTCCTTAAAAGGAGGTACCAATCTAATGAACTTGGTAGGATCAAATTTCTTTGCAGAGATTGATGTTCATTGGATTTGGAATGCTGTTTCAGCTGAAACAATTCCAACTCTTTGTCTAATTTCTTTGACGCTACTAACTGAATTTCTAGCTCAAGTTGTTTAAGTTTAATAGCCGCTTCAACTGAGAATGACCATTAACATCTCTTCCTTTTCTTCAACCATTGATTCTTTCAAAATTTCTACATCAACCAAATGTTCCAAAATCACTGCTCGCAGGTCAGCCTTTTTCGTACTAGCAGCTACAGAAATTTTGTAATGTTTGGCAACCTCGAATAACTCGGTCCTTTTTAAACCAAATACTTTGTCCTCTAAAGGACTCTCTTCAAAGGACTCTCTTTGGTTGTCCCAAATTAATTTGTTTTGCTTCTAGCGTGCTTCCTACAGTACATGCATCTGCCCGCGGCCAGGCCAGGTTTCTCAGTACTTTCCTTATAGTGTTTCTACATATTTGTATTGCTTGTTCTTGTAAATCCACTACAAATCTATCATGAACTTTTGGGAACAAATAAGGGTTGACTGGGTGGTGTCCCCCCCCCCCCCCCATTGTGATTTCATCTGATTTCCTTTCCATAGAGACAGACTTGCCTTGTAAGAAAAATTTTCACAGACCATAATTTTAACATCATTCACAGGGCGCTCGTCCAAAACCGCTTGTGGCGAACCCTGCATCAGGAGGATGGAGGGTAACGATTATTGCACTACAATATTTAAGTACTAGCAGCTCTTGATCACTGTAAGCAACTAATGTGTTATGACTGATGGGATGATCAAGCACACATAAGCTTATCATCTACAGTTACTACATGTACTCGTACCTAGTAAAAATTTTTAGGGCACGTCCACTTTAGCCTTGGAGCAGTCCCAAATTTTTCTGACCAGAATTATTGAATCCAATTCACAAAAACAAAGTTTGATTATATGTTTTATACATGTAGTACTTGTGAAATGTTTAAATATTGATGTTCTGGCCCAAATATACTGCCTAAAATTATGGAACAGAGAGAGGTGTAATGTAGTAGAAGTGTTTGATTGACAGTTGAATGGCACTCATATCCAGGTTAGCACAGTGGGGGAGAGCAACAAGCAAGCAGAATAATATGAACTTTGCCTGTTATTTCTGCAAAGAGGAAACTGTTATTTCTGTTTCTCTGTAAATTTGATCCTTGTTGAAGAAAACAACTCGCTTTCGATTTGTAATAATATTAAAGGGATCACTGATGGTCCCATTATTGACTCATTTTTCTACTATGCATAGTGCCCTTTTTAGTCTTAATCGGAAATTTGGCAGTTCCATGGTTAAAAAAGTAGCATATATTCAACCTTAACCCAAATCTGATATAAAATATTTCAAATGTATATAAAGAAATTGTTTAATTGATAAGTTTTCAATCATAATCTCATAAAATCTAATGCTCTGGTACAAAAGTGGCAACAGAACTCATAATTATTACAGCCTCTCCCAATGCATGAGGTTTGCCTTCCTTATCTCTGCAGTTTACTTCTGCATCTCTGGATTTTCTTCAACTGATCCAAGATGTATCCATATCACATGATCGTTGACCTACCACTCTGTCTGCATCAGTTTCCTTGAAGTATAGTCTTTAGGATCTGTGTGCACATGAGGAGGCAGCGGGGAACGTGATAACACCCTTCAAAAGGAGGAGAATTAAACAAAACATAAATAACAATAAGTATTAAAAATACCCAATACATGTGTACTTATATAGCGCTTGTTATTACGTTTGTAAGATAGGTTTGATAAACTTCTGAATTATGAGATTCATTTAAACAGCTTCTTGTAGAGGTTTATAAGGTGCTGCAGCACAATCTGTTGTCAACTATGTCATACACACCAGGGCAAACCCCCTCTTAACAATAAGTGTGCTTGGTTAGTTTACATGAATTACACAACACATGGGACCTACCACTTTATGTCCTACAGAAGGACTAAGCAATTGTTAAGTGTCTTGCTTGAGAGCACAAATGTGAAGACCAGGACTCAAACCCACACTGTGCCAATTAGAAACACAAGAGCTTGAGTCCAGTGCACTTGACTGTTCAGCAACGGGTTGAACCTCAAAGCTGGCCATGAGACTCTCTATAAAAAGTTGCACCCATGGTTGTTCCCTAGGACTCAAAAGACCCACTTTATCCCATACAGTGCCAAATCCTTCTACCTCCAATTGTCAAAGTGAAGGATTCACGGTGTAGGCCAAAATAACAACTGCTGATCACAGGACAAGCATTCCAATCTTATCTTAGTTCTAACTACTTAAGACTGAGGGACATAGTAGAGGAGGGTATGGGAGGAATGAGGCCACTTCCTATATTGCAAGTCAACATAGACTACTACGCAAGCCCATAATGTGTATGTCTGTCGGTATTAAGTGGAGTTTGACTGTAGTTAACATATATTGCCCTTAAAGCCATTATACACTTTCAGAACAGAAAACAAAAAAGTCCACAGATTTACAAATAACTTTACAGAAGGTAATGGTGAAAGACTTATGGTGAAATATTATTCCATGAAATGCTTTACTTTTCGAGAAAACATTAAAACAATTATCAATTCTTGTTGTCGAGAATTACGGATTTATTTTAAACACATGTCATGACACGGCGAAACATGCGGAAACAAGGGTGGGTTTTCCCCGTTATTTTCTCCGGACTCCGATGACCGATTGAACCTAAATTTTCACAGGTTTGTTATTTTTTATATTAGTTGTGATACACGAGGTGTGGGCCTTTGGACAATACTGTTTACCGAAAGTGTCCAATGGCTTTAAGGTCCGTACACATCTTATAGGAAAAGTCTGCCGTACCTTTGTAGGGTCCACCTTTGAAGTCAAGGGTGACGTTTCCTTCTTGACTAAGATATCCAAACCACTTGCCATTATCAGGGTCAATAAACTGCAATCAAACACAGCAACAATTAAGAAGAATAGCCATCAATACAAACTTGGGGCATGCAGGTTGGCTAAGTGGTTTCTATCCCTCATGTCATGTCTGTGGATCCCGGCTTCAATGCAAAACAAAGGATTGCCTGTGGACTGGTTTGGGTTGGTAATCCCCATTTGGGTTTTTTATACCTTAACCTATGAGCAGAACAAAATTTGAAACAACAATTGACCATTTTGTAAGCATCTAATGATAACAGATTGCAGGTTTTTTTCCAACGAGACACTGTGATCAACATTCAATTAAGGTCTTTGATGTTTGCCGTAGCACTGTGAGTAGATGTTTTGACTATCATCAGCCACAATGAATAATGCACATTTTGTGAAAACTGTGCCTTAATTTCACTTCCCAATCTGAGTTGTTGTCATTGAACTCAAATATTAACAACTGAGATTTTTCAAATTTTAACTTGATGTCAGTACAAGATTTAGGATGTACTTCTTTAAGATTCTTCAAGTATTCATCAACTTCATTATAACGATGAGACATACCGTAATCACTTACCTTTGAAAACGTATAATCGAAGACTTTTTCAAACATGTCAAGAAATCTGTCCTCCTTTGTTTCCTGGTATGCCATAATAAACGCAATCAGTGCTTCACAGTGTGGCCACCACAGCTTCATACTCCACTCTAGTTGAGTTGGCGACAAACCATCTACGTCTAAGAACGAGCACAGACCCCCATTATCCAGATCCCAGCCGGACTGGAAGGGTTTAGTGATGAACTTGTCAAGGGCCAGCTTTGTCAAGCCAATGTTGCTGTATTTCCTTGCACACCTTAGAAGGAACCAGCCAGTTTCTATGGCGTGACCTGTAACAAAAATAACCTTTTGGTGATGAAATCTGTGTTGGGGTTAAATTCCAGATCATACTAGCAGGGTAAAATTAAGTTGGCACCAGGCAACAGGTTTGTGTGGGGCCAAGTGCTCCATAAGCCCCAGGCACCAGGGTTCCATAGGCCCAAGACACCAGGGTTCTGTACGCCATAAGTGCCAATGTTATGTAGGCCCTACGCACCAATGTTCTGTAGGCCCTAGGCACAAGGGTCCTGTAGGCACAAGGCACTAAGATTAGTCTTAAGAGTGTGTGAAATCGACGGTAGGGTTCTGTAAGCCTTAAGCACCAATGTTATGTAGGCCATAGGCACCAATGTTTGTTTACAAGTAGCACTGATTTCAATAAAAAGATTGAATTTTTTTTAGCATTGACTATTCTGACTGGCCCTTTAAAACAAAAACTTGATTATTGAGCAAACACTGTCGTCAAAGACTGACCTGGATTTGTCAATCTCCCTGCAGATCCTGGAAGCTCTTTGCCATCAACACTAACTGTCTCTAAGATAGCAGATCCATCTCTCTGAATGCAAAGAAACATACCTCGGTTGAACTAAAATAATTTAACTAATAATGTACATAACTAGAACTGGGAAAGCTGCCATGGTGAGCTGATGATCACCTGATAGAAAAACACTGACTTATAGAAAAAGCAATCATTTTGATTAGCTGATGGTCCAAGGGGTCGGTACATTAACAAGTATAAACTTGACCATTTCTACTTGGATTGAATTGGGAGTGACAGAGGGTATACACGGTTAGGCTGTGCACCTTGCTGCCAGACCAGACCCCTTCCTTCAAGATAAGCGTACTGCATTCTTTTTTTGTGCATTAACACAACCCGAGTACTTCAAATTGAGTCAGAGTACCAAGTACATGACTTTGTGTACAGGTTATTTTCAGTTGAGTATCAAGTACGGACTTTAATTACAAGTACTTTGCTGGCAGAGTATGGGTGTAAGTACAAAAATCAGCAAAAAGGTACTCTAGTAGAACTCTAGTACAAGTACAATTGCTACAACACTGCTGATCAGAAACTGAAGAGTTTGAGTCAGATGCAATAGGCTGCTAGAGGCACTGACACATAACTCCATTGCATTCAACAAGCTGGTTAAACTACCTGAATGTGTTGAAGAGACTGTTTAATGCTCCACTCCTCCAGCTGGGCATACTTTTCCTGCAGCGTGGCGTCGTCAGCCGTCAACTGCTCCACTAAATCAAGGAAAATCATGCCCTCAGACAGCATGTTTGTGCGTGCCTGGGGGCGCCCTATTCCTGTGTCATCCACGCAGACCAAATACTGGAGCTGGTCCATCATTTTGATGGCTTCTTGCTGAAACAACCAAAATTTGAAACAAGTTAACATTCTGTTTGCCCATGTAAGCCAAGACGCCCCATGGTTATCCATTGGGTACAAAATACTGTAGAATCCGTGTCTCCTTCAAAGCCGTCATAATTGGAAAACAAATATTATACATGTAATGGTTGTAACTCTTGCTTTATAGGCTTTATATCTTTGTCTTTTATTCTCTATCATACAGACTCTGCATGTGTCATTGTGGACAGCAGGGGAAAATAGTCAGGGCCCTTTGTATAAGTTGAGAGTTCAAATTATCAATGTCATTGTGCATACATGGAATTTACTGATTGTAGTAAGCTCATTCTGACTAGGCTAAAAATTTGGCATTTACTACCACCCTGGGATTGCTATCACATCAATTTATCATCCTTGAACATGGACCTTTCAAAAAAATGTATTTAAATTTGTCCACCTTGGATGGTACCAATAAGTCAAATTTTGGCCTCTGGCCCATGAACTAATAGCTGGCGGCAGTATGATAAAGGTACATGCCAAACCTTGTACTTGTCATCCTTTGTGGCCCTTGCTAGTTCACACATCGCCATCATGTAGAAACACTCGCTGAAAATCTTTCTCGGAATCTTGACGACTCTTCCGTCAGCTGTCACAAGAAAATTACATTTTCCTGTTGCTGGGTTTTTGACGTGCCTCATAAGAAAATCACCACCTATAATAATATAATAATAATAAAACCATTCTTATATAGCGCATATCACCGTGAGGTCCCTATGCGCTGTAAAAGGAAATCAACAATTATTGTACAAAGTAAACAGATATGTTTTCAACCGGGTTTTGAATTGTTCTGATGTCTCAGCCTGTTTAACAACCTCTGGAAGACTGTTCCATAACTGAACCGTACGACTTGGTTTTGATAACTGGGGGGGTCAGAAGGGATTTATTTGAAGATCGCAGATTCCTGGTTGTTTTGTACTCCTGAACTAAGCTTTGAAGATAAACAGGGGCAATACCATGGATACATTGATAAGTCAGAACCAAAACTTTAAAATCAATTCTAGCCCGTATTGGTAGCCAATGTAGATCCTTAAGAATCATATTTAAAAAAACAAATAATTGAGCCATTTACAGCTCAACAAGGTGGGCTAGTATTTATACATATTAATACTGACTGCAGACAATTCATGTTTGTTTAAAAAGACAGTGATAACTGATATCATACCTGTGTGCTGAGTGTGAGACCCGATGGAGGTAGAAATGGACACTTGTTGACACAGTCACCTGGCTGGTCAGTCACTGAGTCAGTGAGTGTCACCGTGTAGACGTGTCTTTGCTTTCCAAAATTGCCGATCAAAATCAGGAATTCCTCCGCTCTTGCACACTTGTTATTGCTGTAATATCTTACGCTCTGGTGTGTCACTCATCAGTCATGAGACAGGAAATTAATTTCACCGAGCGTAAATGTAAACAATAATTAATTGACAATCTCCCTAGACTTCTCACGTGAAAGCACAACTTAATAAGAGACGGTTCAAAAGTTTAATTAAAATAACACAAAGTGACGTGTAATTATTGTTTTTTATGTTTTTTATTGACGGAATAGTCACTAATAATTATAAATGGTAGGAAAACATTTAACCTCTCTCGATCTATCACAAAAATCTGAAGTTCGAAAAATTATTTCCTCTGTTTATAAAAAGAAATCCATAAATTAAAAAAGATTGTCATCATACCAAATTTACTAGTACACCGATTTTTTGCAGGAGGAAAAAATGCAAACGACTTCACAAGTATCATCCTCCAAAACTGTTTGTATAGGCTAAGTGGAGATTTTCTCTTCTGAGAATGATTTACGTTCATATAACGTCAAGAGAATGAAAGCGCCACATTTTCAAACCACACATGTTGACCTGTCTCTGTGGCAAAACAATGCCCAGAGGCCGTACTGGAATTTGTGAGGTCAGCTTATACCAAAGCTTGTTTTCTAATTTTTCTGAGAATATTAACAAATTAATAAAAATAGAAATGATTTCCGTTAACACTCTATCTTGCGAGTGCATGTTTGAGTGTTCTTTTGAGCAGTTAAAAAATAACTGTGCATATAAAGTGTGAATTGTCCCGAAAACTCTGGTACATATACAACCAAAACATAATGATAAGTACAGAAACAACTGACATTGTCTTGCACGTACAGCATTATCGTCTGCTAGCCCTGGGATGGGGCGTCAGTGGCTTGCCCTCACATGTCAGCTAAATGTGATGATTTGTCTTGAGTCCCCGATGATTTTCTCCCATGAAATTAATTTTTCAGAATTTATGTTCACTGACCAGATAATGTAAAAGAAATGAATAAATGATCCTGCATACATTGACTCTTAACATAAGGGCTCCGAGTGCACCTTCAAAAGTCCACCTTTGATTTTCTTCAAAAAAGGGCAGAAACAAGTCAGGATAATCACAACATGTGTGACTTATTAAAAAGGTACACGTTAGGTAATTACTCATAACAAATATTAACATAAAAACTGACTTGGTAACGAGTTGGAGAGCTGTTGATAGTAGTTTTTGAGAAAGAGGTAATTTCTCACTAAAATAATAAAATACTTCTAGCTAGAAGTCTTTTATTCTTATCTGAAAGCACACAAACTCGTCCAACAAGGGTGTTTTTTCTTTCATCAACTTAGATGACCAATTGAGCCCAAATTTTCACAGGCTTGTCATTTTATGGTTATGATGGGGGTACTCCAATTACCAAACGTGTACCTTCCCTTTAAAACACAAATAAAAACTTAGAATATTGCATTATAAAAAGTAACATTTGATGATAAACTGAGATTGAATGAATTTGAATGATAACTTAAAAGCTTCTGCCCTTTTGAACTAACTTCGGCTCAGGCTCCAACTTCAGCAGGTTCAAAACCGGTGGACTGGACCTAAGCCAGATCCCAAGCCCATGCAAGCAGTCAAAGAGCGTATCAAAAAATATATCAACAATAGCAAGTTTTGTTGAATCTCGCTATCTTAATGCATTCAGGCCTAATAAACATGGCACCACTGTAACTTTCTATTCCCGACCCTTCAAAATCCATTGTTTGATCATCTGTTGCACTGCACTGTAAGTCAATATTGTGAGGTATTGGGTATAATCAACGTGGTCGGGTTTTTATTAGGGTTAGGAAACATTCCAGTAAGATTCAAGGGAGTACGGGTTAAAACATAAGGCAGTGTTTCCCATCTGATATGCCTAAACACTAATAGCCTTAAAATCACCAGATAAAATGATTGAACCTTAGTTATTGAACCTCAATATATAACCATCGCAGTGTCTTTCGCTTTAGGCTTTGGGTTGGGTAAAAACGAATTGGTAAAACAAGTAAACAAAAATCAAGTAAAATTAAAAACCATCCATCACCATACTGAAGTAAAGTAAAGTAACATAATTTTGTCAACAAATATAAGTTAGGGTTTGAAATTTAATTGAACAGATTATTATAGTACACAAACGAATATAAACACGTAGCGTGCATGTACCCGGGCTCCCAAACCAAGCAATAGCTTGATTACACTTCAATGGTTTAATACAGGCCAACAAAATATCCAGTAAATAACCGATCTATCACTATAGCTTGAAATTAAAGGCAAATTAATTAAAGGCAAATATTTCACAACCGAATATTACAAACTATACACAAATTGTCTGCAAAATTTCAACCCGTCTGTTGGGGCGAATGGCTGTTTCGTCTCCCTTTAATTTTATGGTAAGAGCGGATTTAGCCTAGTGTTTGGGGCGAACTTGCCTACAATTTTAAAAATAAACTTGAAAGATATGCGGGATAACAGAACATTTTAATTATCATTATAATGGACAAGAATATTAAAATGGCCATGCATGCTATAGTAATAAACCTATATAAAGTTTCCTTAACCCTTGATATCACGTTGCTGGTGTTTTTTCATGTAGGCCTAACCAAAAACAAATCATGAATATTGAATCTCATTTTTAATAAAGAGACCCGACTATTTCTCCCTTCCAACTTCGGTTCTAAATTGAATACGTCCGGAGAAACACGTGCACATTAATTTCCTCGGTTCTGCTTGCAGTCGGTACTCGGGCGGAGACACCCACAACCATTGGGATTCCAACTTGGGTATTGGATCCCCATCTGGGAGTTTGAGAATGTAATTCTGAAGAAGCGTGACGTAGAAGATGAAGAACTGCTTCTGTGCCATCTGCTCACCAATACATGTTCTGCGTCCTTCAGAAAATAACACAAAACATTTACTTTCATGGAAGATGTTTTTTAGATCGAAAACAGTACAACATTAAAAAAATACCGAAACCGAACCGAGTATTGACCCTGACGTCATTACACGGAAACTGGTTGCGTCCTTTCGGTAGTCAAATGCCCCCATTTATTTAGTGTTAAATGCGCATGCAACGCGCAGCGCACTTGCGTCCCTTTGCTTTGGTCTGCCTTTGGAAATGGTTGACACGCGTTGTGTAGTGGTGACGGGCATCAAACCTAATTAATACCCCTCTGAAAGGAACTCTGGGGAAAAGTGGCTCGGCAATGTCGCACACTTCTGAGAATTTGAATTAGCAATATCGACTTTTTTGTTTACATGCATTCGGACTTGAAAACGGTAGACCATGTGCAGACACTTGCCTCCTAAGGGAAGGGACCAGATAAATAAATTTGCGACTTGTGAAATACAAGAAAACTGAACCCATGTTACGGTGCAGTGGCCATGGTTTCACTGGCAATTATGATGCACAATGCATGTGAATCCCCAAGTTCAGTTGCATTTGAAACTAAGGCTTTCTTAATTTGTTTGAAAGACCTTTTCAGAATGATTGCATGCTATACAGACCTGTTGAAAACGGCATGTAATACTCCGGCCTAAAGGTCTTCCCAGCGTCATCGATGAACCTCTCGGGCCTGAAGGTTTATGGATCTCCCCAAAGCTCTGGGTCAAAGTGGACGGCAAAGATGTTGGGAATGACGGTGGTATCCTTGGGGATGTTATACCCAAAGATGCTCACATCACCTGCCGCAGAATGTGGTATCAACAGCCAGAATGTGGTATCCATGCGTAATGTCTCCATGATAACAGCTTTCGTGTAAGGCATTCTGTCTTTGTCGTCTAGGGAGGGTGGCCGGTCACCGATGATCTCTTGAATCTCCTCATAAACTCGCTGCTGCACATCAAGATGGATAGCATTGGCGAGCACCAAGAACTGAAACAAACCCACCGCCGTGTCCCCCTGATCGGGGATAAAGAAAAACATCATCCACATAAACTTATCGTCAGTGAAGTCACGCAGCTCGCCGTTTGGGTCATTCTTGGCCAATTCAATCAGGCACTGATCCACCATATCGCAGGAATTATTGGGATCTAGGGTTGCTCTGTGATGGTCGATGTGGTCCTGTACAAAAGCACAGATTTCCTTAGTCATTTTCTGACCCCGCTTCAGTCTGGGGCTGAGACCAAACTTGTCAAAGAACGGCAGAAGTGGCTCAACGTGATAAAGCTTAAAGATCTCCACATACCAGGCCATAATAGCCTTCTGTATCATGGAAAACTTCTCATCTTCTTCCTCGTAGGTGGCGCCAAAGATGAGAGAAAATGTGACATTCAACATGCACAAGCTAGTTGGGGGACCGAGGTCAAATGGTTGACCGTTCCTTTTCTTGATGAGGTCAACCAGATAGTTGGCCTGCTCCACGCTTTTCTCTTCTGACTTTGGGGTACCGTAACCAAACTGACGAACGGTTCTTCTCCTTTTTCCATGACTCGGTGAAGGGCTCCAGAAAGACACCTGTCATCAAACGACAATTTATAGATGAGGCTATATAGACACCTCTGCAAAAATATCCTCAAAGATCAGTAGCTATACGCTCAATTTCTATATCCATTATTTCCTTTCATTTCTAATAAATTGGTACTGTATAACAGCAACTCTATTTTAAGTTTTCAAAACCAAGGTTTGACTCCACACACTGAATCTCCGTTGGTTCCCTAATCCCTGTCTTACACATCAGATCAGCTCACTCTAATCACATCTAGGTCAGAATTGAACCATCTGCGTCCCGTTTCGCCTGACCCATTTATGGGTCAGTTTGACCCATTTATGGGTCAGTTTGACCCAGAATCTAAGTCAAAACACAAACATATGTGTCAAACTGGAGCGAACAGTCAAAGTTAAAATCCAGTTTTAAAACACTTTTCCGGGTCAGCCTGACCCAGGAATGGATCAGCACCCTTGACCCTAAACTTTTTATAATTCATATACTTTATTCGATACCTTATTAGCTTTGTATTAAACTTTAGATCCTAAAATGAACAGGAACGCAATTTGAGGGCGCACGTGGCATTTAACACTCACCAACATTCTTTTTATTCTTGTTGACGTACGTAAAGGGCCACACACTGGGGCGATCAGAAAACAGAGTCGACTGTCTGACAAATGCTTCCTTGATTGCTTTGAAGCTGTTAAGAATCAACATACGCCTGAAACAACAAGACAACAAACCATAATATGGGTCCTGTACCATCAGCATGAATCAATATGAAAATGACCCTAAATATTCAAGGAGCATTGCAGAATTGGTAATTTAAAAAAAAACTTGTGCAAGATCACAGATTTACCTAAAACTTACACGGTCTAATGATGATGATAGTAGAAAACATCCCTTGAAATATTTTTGTCTGAAATATCACATTTGATGAGAAATAAAAAAGGCTCCATAAAGTGCTTACACTACCTGCAACTGTTCCTTTAAAGCACACGAACAACGGAGTACAAAATAAGGGCTATAAGGTCAAGTTTAGTTTAATTTTTGTGACGCCCTAGTTTTTCAATAGATCGACTGCTTGTTGAAGTGGAAAACATTTTCCATTTCTGCAAGAATCTAACCCCACAGTTAAATGGTATATCTTTCAGGGCACAATTCGAATGTTGCCATTGAATATCAATTATCAATTATACACCTGCTACTTCCAATGTATTTTATCGAATGAAAAACTGTCCTTACAACAAGTATCAGACCTGAAAATAAGTTAAATGGAATTGCAAGCGATGCTAACAATCCCATGCATAGCCAACGAAATATAATTTACTCCCCCCCCCCCCAAAAAAAAAACCCCAAAACAAAACAATTAAGACAAAGAAAATGGAACAAATAAACTGAACATACCCTGTTACACTTTAATAAATAAATTAAAAAGACCACCCCCCCCCCCCAGCATCAAACATAAAAAATTAAAAAATTAAAAAATTAATCATGGTTTTGTAATATTGGTACCTGTACCAACGTTAAAACATAATTAATGTTTAAGCCTATAAGTATGATCACCCTTGGTGGCCTTGCTCTACTACCGATCGATCATTCATGGTGAATTAACATCACAAATGCATGTTGGTCAGGTCATTGCAGTCACGTCTCACCTTGAATTCACCCATATATACATGTAGACTGGAAGCCAGATAGACGAGGCAATTACGGGTAAACAGTTTACATGAAAATAGAATTTCAACTAATGCCTAACATTGCTGGCCCACCGTCAACTTCTTTAACGGGGTCTGTCCACACATACAGGGGTCATATAAAAACAATATTATGTGAATTGTTTTTAGATGGGTGGTAAAAATAAAAAATAAAATAAACAAGTGAGAGTTTTGTCAAGCTTGTTTCCCGTGCATTCCAAATCACTTCAGGATTTTTCTTTGGAAAGAGCAAGACAAATGTTCCTTTTTTTTGTGTAATAACTGGGGATCATCTTCAAGATGATTATGTTTTACTACCATTGGCAAGTTGGATAGACATTTCATACATAAATTGGGAGAAAGGGGTAATAATATGAACCTATTACCAACAAATGTTGTCCCTTACAATGCTGTCCCTGTGAGGAACCAGGCAAAACCAAGACAATTGTATGTTACTGAAACTATCAGATGTCACAGTAGGTATGTCCATTTTACTTATAAACAAACACTAATATTGTACTGTCTTAAAAACCTTTTGTGGTTTTTCTTTTACAGATAACATTGAAAGGGGGCAATAGGTCTGGCTTAATTAACTTTTGGTTGAAACGATTCATTGACTATTTGAGTTCAAACAGCGTGTTACTGTTACACTAGAAAAATATGTGAGCATTCAAAGGCGAAACTGATTTCTGTGTGTAAGACCATTATTTTCTCAAAGATGTGTCAAGTGTTCTAGATGGTCAAATCTGTGTTCGTAGATTGTGTGCCATGATTTTTAAACTTGTAACAACGGGCAAATCTCACTGATGTCTGACAAAAAATGGTCCAAAATGCACACAGGCAGAGGACCAGGAGGATGTCGGGTTACGATTATCGCAACTACTTAAATGGTGGCCTAGTATAGGACTTGAACTATATGTGTCAATAGAGCTTTACATATTGAATCCGCAGATATTATACTTTGTCTACCTACATTATTTACTTACTTTCCAGCGTACAAGTTCAGAGTAAATACGTCCGGATCGAACTGCTTTCCCAGACGGGTAATGTTCGTATTTGTTTGTCCCGAGTCAGGGCCAATTAGCGGGCTGACACCAATGAGGGGCCATCCCTTTGGACCTGGGGGCCAGTTGTATTTCCTATTGTACGAGATTCGTCGATAGACCATTGCGTCAAGATGAAAGTCAGTACGGTACAGAGAGTGAGAAATACTGACAATGACTGATGGAAGTCTGCCAAAACACCCATTAAACCGTCGCGACGGCGCGTCGGTCCCCAGGATACAGACTGTGCTTGCTCAACTGTGGAAACACTATTTAATATTATAAGCCTACTGGCCCCGGCGGCCTTGGTCGACCCAGGTCTGCCCCGGTACGTTCGAGTAGCTTTGACGTCATTCCAGGGGCTCACCCAGGTCAGCCCCCAGTGCTCTGCTTGTGGAGTGCCCGATGTGCATGACAACAACGAGAGGGCAAATATCCGAGTGACCACCGCGGGGTCGACCCAAGGTTCAAAGTTCAAAATGGTAGAGAATGCATTTAACATAAATATTTGCCATCATCGGAGGCTCACCATCGAATTTCTGCTTGCAAATCTACATCAAGAGTGTTGCACTAATCAAACGACCAACATTTCGAGCCTTGGGCACTAAAATGCCCAATTTCAGTAACAATGGTGTACCTAGGATTTGAGGCATTGCATGGTGAGGTATCAATATACATTTGGTTTGCAGCATTATTTCATCAGCAGCATTTGGCATACTATCCTACCACCCTCCTCCTCTAACAACCCCCAACCTACTGACACGCCTCACTACACCCGAGAGGTTTCTCACACAATGGCCAACCCTAACAATAGCCATGAGCCCCCCAACCACACAACCAATCAGAGCATTGATTGACCTGCAGTGGATCCACTGAACCCCTATAAATAAGCCCACTCTTACCTCTTCAGTCTCCTGACGATGACTAGAGCAAGCTAGTCGAAACATTGAGACCAATTTCAGAACTGACTCCGCGGCAGTACATTTAATTACGATCCTATAAGCTAAAGTAGTAGTCCAGTCTAATTTCTATACCATCCGCCCTGGTAATAGTTAAAAAACAGGACAGTTCTTTTCAGAACTGAGAAGTCTCCCGACCCTCCGATTATCTACTCCACGGCAGTAGAATAAAGCAAGACAGTTCCCTAAGAACAACTCTACCTGGCAAGTAGATACACACATGGTGTTACCGCAAACCAAATATATAATGGTGTACCTTTTAACATGTCTCTAATTGTCTCTAAATAATTTATAGTACAGACCCAGTCGTCAAAGCTATGCTGTGTGTTATTTCATCCTTTGAACAAGGGGATATGATCCAATGAATTCAGTTGCAGTTTATTATTCTTTCTTTCGCACACGGTCTGCTATAGGGCGGACCCATCTCTGAGCTTCAACGACCAGCTAGTGTCCCCCGCCCCGTCTGTGATTTGAGCATTTCCTTCCTCCAAGATTTGAGTAATTGTGTGCAACTGTCCAACGGATGATGTCAAAAATAAATCATGTAATAATACCGGTAATTATTTGGTAATTCGACACAACTATTTTATAATGAGCTGTCTAATTTATTGTGTAAATCAAATAATGAAACGCGATTTAGTTTTTGTAAAAATAAAAAATAAAAAATGACTCACGTACCTATGATTCAAGACACTGATGTGACTCTAAAGCGTAACTCTAAGCTACCATCTAACAATAGATATACTAGAAAGGAAGTTACTATAGCCCATTTGGTCAATCTCTTCACACTACCTAAACAACCTTTTTACCATGAAGTAATTAACCCTGCTCAGGGGTAGGGTTGAGGGAAATAACCTCGGGGTAAAACTCCGCGAGACGACCGTGCATATTCCCTGGGAAATCTAATAATCTAATCTAATCTAATCTAATCTAATAATGATTATTATGGCAAATTTGTATTATGTAATAAAACGGCCGTATAAGCATGCAGATTGTTAATGACCCCCTGGTAGAAAATGTGGTATTTCTAATATAGTATTTCATGTTTTTTTCTAGAAATACCCCAACTAGATTTTCGTTTACAGATGTAAAGAATGATGGCAAAGACATTTGGTGAGGGGACTATTCAAAATCCAATCAATCATTGTACATTTGCCGAGCTCAGTTGGAATGGAAGCAAGGTTTCTGACTGGGGGCCAAGTCCCCCCCCCCCCCCCTTATCTGGTCACGCCACTTCCTTCCTATTAATACATTTGAAAGACAGAAACCTTCACTAAGTTTTCTTGAAATAACAAAATTTTGCACAATAATAACTTAGGCCATTTGCCCGTCACAGTCGGTAACTCATCGTTACGTCTTTCATCCGGGACACAGCACTAAAGGCTCTGTTTTTTAAACACAGAAGGATATAATGTTCTGAAACAATCAAAAAATGTCAATAACAACTTAAAAACAATTCGGCTTCCACTGCATGAATCGCAAATCGTGCATATAGTTTTTATAAACTTAGAATATCGATGTGTACTTTAATATAATCTGTTATAGAGAAATACACCTTTAAAAATTAATGTACAAATGTTAGTAAAAATTACTTGATGTATTGGTTAAACTTAAAATAACATTCAATAATAGAGGGGGAAGGGTGACGAGCTCGTTTAAAGGCAGTGGACATTATTATTTTGTAATAAATTGTCAAAAACTAGCCTTCACAGTTGGTGTATCTCAACATATGCATAAAATAACAAACCTGTGAAAATTTGAGCTCAATCGGTCATCGAACTTGCGAGATAACAATGAAAGAAAAAAACTCCCTTGTCACACGAAGTTGTGTGCGTTTAGATGGTTGATTTAGAGACCTCAAGTTCTAAATCTGAGGTCTCGAAATCAAATTCATGGAAAATTACTTCTTTCTCGAAAACTATGGCACTTCAGAGGGAGCTGTTTCTCACAATGTTTTATACCATCAACCTCTCCCCATTATCCCATCACCAAGACAGGTTTTATGCTAATAATTATTTTGAGTAATTACCAATAGTGTCCACTGCCTTTAAGACCAGGAAAACACAACCGCCTCCGAACCAACACTATCTTCTTAAATCATTTTTAAAACAAACAAACAAATCATTATTAGTTTTTAAGAATTTAGTAGCACTTGGCGGAACCAGGAGTATAAAGAGCCAAACACAAACAAAGATCAGCATACAACGAAGCCATTTGTGGCATCGTTTTCATTCCCAGGATGATGTTACGTTTTTATGCTAAATCGCATCTTGCCTCAGTGAATTGAAACTGTTAATAGAGCTGCGTCACCGTCGACGTCTATTCTCTGAGCTCTGCTTGCAAACGATACTCAGGTGGAGACACCCACAGCCATTGAGCTTCCACTTTGGGTACTGGATCACCGTCTGGGAGCTTCAACTTGAACTTTTGCACCAGGGAGATGTAGAAGATGAAGAACTCTTTCTGCGCCATCTGCGCGCCAAAGCACTGTCTTTGCCCTGTGTAGAAGCAAATACAATACAAGAACCATTGTTGAAATTCTCAGTAATCGTTTAGCAAACAATTTAAAACCGTTTTGCCAGCAAACTGCAATTGATATCTGGTCAAAAATCGTCCTCCAAGAACTAAATCGAAAATGCGATACTCACCAATTGAGAATGGTATCAGGTACTCTGGCCTAGAGAGTTTTCCTTCCTTATCAATGAACCTCTCAGGCCTGAAGTTCTCAGGATCACCCCAAAGATCTTGGTCGTAGTGGACGGCATAGATGTTAGGAATGATTGTGGTATCGTTGGGAATCTTGAATCCAAGAATGTCTACGTCTTGTTGAGTGTGATGCGGAATTAAGAGCCAGAAGGGTGTGTCCATGCGAAGGACTTCTAAGATCACAGCTTCAGTGTAAGGCAGCTTGCCCCTGTCATCCAACGTGGGATCCCGGTCACAAATCACATGTTGTATCTCCTCAAAGACTCGCTGCTGAATCTCTGGGTAGACAGCGGTGGCGAGCATCAAGAAGTTAAAGATCGATGGAGCCGTGTCTCCTTGCTCGGGGATCAGGTTAAAGAACATCCACATGAACTTCTCATCATTAAACTCACGAAGGTCACTGTTTGGGTCATTCTTGGCTAACTCGATCAGGCATTCGTCTATCATATCCCGAGGGTGGTTGAAATCGACCGTCGCTTTATGATGGTTGATGTGGTCCATGATGAATTTTGATATTCTAACGGTCATTTCCTTGCCTCTGGTCAAAGTGGTGTTTAGGCCGAACTTGTCCAACACAGGCAAGATTGGCTCCAGGTCGTAGAGCTTAAAGATCTCAACAAACCACATCATGAAATCTAAGAGAAACTGTCCAAACTCGTCATCATCTTCCTCATAAGTGGTATTGAAGACCATTGAGAAGGTCACATTCAACATGCAGAGAGTAAGAGGGGAGATTAAATGAAACGGTTGACCCTTCCTCTTCTTGACCAATTCCACGAGATGATTTGCCTCACGGTGGACGATGTCTTGGGACTTGGTGATACCGTAGCCAAAATGGCGACTTGTGCGGACCATGTATTTCTTCTCTCTTCTCCACGAGGCAGAATACGTCTCAAAGAACAAACCTGGTATATTACAAAGAATAGTACAATGAATATGGCTTCATATAAAATTTGAAAAGGGTACACGAAACAAGCAAAATCACCCCCCCCCCCCTTTTCGTGTTGTGTGTACAAATAAAGCAACCAAAATGGAAGGTAAACATATTAGCCCAGCCCTATACCTTCAACTTGACTTACCGAGATTTTTGTGTTTTTCGTTGACATACGTGAACGGCCAGCTGTCTGGACGTCCTGACGTGTGAGCAGCTTGTCTTAAAAAGGCATCTTTAATGGCCTTTAAGCTGTTTAGAACAACAATGCGTCTGAACAAAAAGGGGAAAATAATTAGGAAAATAAATACAATAGTAGAGTAATATTTTTATGCCTGTGATTTTTTTTCTTCCACAGAACTCGGGAAGTATATACAGTGCTAACACACATGGGTAATAAAACCAAAATGCATCCCCGTGTATATCTGATCCATCTCTTTAAAGGCACTTTAACGTCTGGGAATTATTTTATTGTCAAGACCAGTATTCTCACTTGGTGTATCTCAACATTAAATGCATAAAATGACAAACAAATTGCCCATCGAAGTTGCGAGAGAATAATGAAAGAAAAAACTCTTTTGTTGCACCCTGAAGTTTTTTTGAATGAGAAATTACCTCCTTCTCAAAACTACGTAACTTCAGAGGGAGCCGTTTCATACAATGTTTGGTACTATCAACAGCAGCTCCATTGTTCGTTACCAAGTAAGTTTTATGCTAACAATTATTTTGAGTAATAGTGTCCAGTGCATTTAAGTTCTTCTTTTTGCCCCAATTCGCTTTGATGAAAATAACTCAGATGAGCTGAATGTAGAAGTGGACTCTAGCCCTCTTAAAAATAGACTAGTGAGGGAACCATGCATCGGGTTTACTTTGCTTATTAGGGGGAGTGACACTGTGACACCACACAGACAAATACCAAAACTGAATGCCTACACTTATAACGTGTTCATATTTAACTGTGATTTTTGATATTTCACTTTATTTAGTAATCTATGGCAGTTGTTTTCAGTGTTAAAATTATGCTGTTAGTGTTTTCTCAATAAAATACTCTTGGGAGAACAAAGTAAGAATTGCGTGCTAAAACCCAGCCGAAAACAGGAGGGACTGGTCTTGTTATCCCTTTGCTGCTCAAATCAAGCAAAAGGGGAGGGTTAAATTTGCTTTTCAATACTTGAAACTTTAACATGACAAAATGTGCGATATAATGTAATACATAAATCGAGTTTATCCTTTTTTCGAAATGTTAGCATAGAAATTTAGATTGATTCGTAATGTCTATAACATATTTTTCACGTTAGGAGGAAATGTGAAAACAAAAAATGTGCTGCTGTAAAATCCTGTTTCGGATAGCAATTTTTGGACTATAGGCCTAATGACAATTATTTAAACTGTAAATTTTTTTTTTTTTTAAATCCATTTAAAATGTGAACCTGTTCCTAACTTATTTATTTAACCTCAAAGTTCTAGAGGCAGGCCATTCCTAGCTAATAACGATGCCCTGCGTGTACAAAAATTTTACATTTTCCGGAATTAAATTGCACTTACTTGCCAGCAAACGTCGGGAGGGTGAACAAGTCAGGATGGTATTGTTTTCCAATCTTGGTGATATTGGCGGTTGTTTGTCCCGAGTTGATTGCTATCATCTGACTACAACCAATGAGGGGCCATCCTTTCGGTCCAGGTGGCCAGCTGTATTTCCTATTGTATGAGATTCGTCGGTAAATCAGTGCCGTCAAGAGGAATGTAATAACGGTACACAGGACTAGAAAAGTGTCCAATTCCGACAAGAAATACACGACTTTCTCTACGATCGCCATTGGGACTACTTACTGCACACATCGACAAAAATGCTTGACGCTACCTAGCCGTCTGTATTAATATTTTAGTTAGTTCCCTTGGCCCAGCGATACCGCCATGCACTTTGGACCGCCTTGATTTTGTTCGATTATGAGTCAATCATGAATACCCTCTTCATCACGCGTATAGCCTTGTCCCGCTGTTATACTAGCCTTCACCCCTGCAGGCTCTTTACACTCTACACCACGTACATAACCTAGATGCAACAAGACAATGTTTGTGTACAAAGTCTTCATGGAGAGGTTTTAAAGTCACCTGGAAGTGGTATTTTTTTTAAATAAAGCTTTTGTCACTAAAATATGTGTTTTTATGAGAGGAATGTGAATAAAAAGTTAACTAAGCATGGACAAGAGAAAGAACACAGAACACTCAATCCGGTTCAGTTTTGAGAGTGTTTAAAGCCCGTTTTAGGATTTATATAAAAATATGTAAGATGTTAACACGAGGCCCTTATCACAGTTCATATACAGTTCATTAATGATACCACAAATGTGGATTTAAAATTGTGTTCCGCATAATATGGCCTGTGTGTTTGTATGTGTTTAATGTTCCAGGGTTCTTGAATTTCCCCAGGGAAGCTGTATCGATCAGGTGATTCAAAACAACCAATCAGATTAAATAGCTTGGGGCAGAATTTTCCTTTAATTGAGTTTTTTTTTGTCATTCACACCTAGGTACCTTGCAAAGATATTTGAATGACTGTGAAAAAGTTTGTATTTGAACTTTGATTATTGGACATAGATGTACATGCCAAGGTGCTGTCATGCAAGGAATACACTAATGCTTGTATAAGACTCCTACTAGTTAGAAGTCTTTTATTTCTATCTGAAAGCACACAAATTCGTACAACAAAGTTTTTTTTTCTTTCATCATTTTCTCGCAACTTCGATGACCAACTGAGCCCAAATGTTCACAGGCTTGTTATTTTATGCTTATGATGGGATACACCAAGTGAGAACACTGGTCTTTGACAATTACCAAACGTGTACAGTGCCTTTAAACAGCTTCCTTACAACAGACCCATTCACAAAACACAGGATTTTGTATTTCATCTCTTTCATTTTGTTTGTTTGTGTGAAAATTACTATAAGAACTCGAAACTAAATGTTCAACTTGAGAAATATTTGTTGTTTCAAATTGGACAATATCGATATTGTATTAAGACAATTTAAATTCAAGTCTACCCCAGATACAGTATGAAATAAACCAAAGTCAGTCTTTAATTGGTGTAATTGGTCTCATTTCAACCTAGTCCTAGATGTTCACTTTCTCTTTCTCTCTCTAGAAGGAAATGATGACCCATGTGAGTCTCTTGGTACCAGTTACCACTGAAAATCTACACCGTTTCCCTTTTCAAATGACCCAGTTTTGTTGTAATTTACACCAACATACAAGAACTTGACTTTTAAAGGGGGTGGTTGGCTTGTACTGGTATGTGGGGGGTGGAGCGCAGTAAATCATATACACTAACTTATCTTTCCTGTCAATATTCGCACGCAATCACAAAATAAATCAGATGTGTTTTAAATTATAGCAACATTACATGAACTTGCATGTGGTAATAAGAGTGGTGTATCTTTCAGGTGGAGGGTGTGTTTGGTCCTGTTATTGTCTGCACCCAAAAGGTCAGCCACTTTGAACGTGACTTTCACTATTGGCTTTCCCTGCCAGGGTTCTTGTCTTTTATTTTGCTTCTAGCATTTTGTGTACCACCCCACTGGAGGTTGTTTCCTACAGTACATGCATCTGCCCGCGGCCAGGCTAGGTCAGGTTTCTCAGTACTTTCCTTAGTGTTTCTACATATTTGAATTGCTTGTTCTTGTAAATCTTTGATGTGCAATCTTTTGAAAGTGATTTTTCATGTTTGCTGGCAAATTAACTTTTGGGAACAAATGAGGGTTGACTGGTTGCCCCCCCCCCCCATTGTGATTTCAGTTGATTTCCTCTCCCTTAAAGCCATTATACACTTTCGGTACAGACAAAAAAAAGTTCACAGATTTACAAATAATTTACAGGGTTTACAGAAGGTAATGGTGAAAGATTCTTTTGAAATATTGTTCCATGAAATGCTTTACTTTTTGAGAAAACATTAAAAGAATATCAATTCTCGATAGCGAGAATTACAGATTTTTTTAAAACACATGTCATGACACGGCGAAATGCGCGGAAACAAGAATGGGTTTTCCCGTTATTTTCTCCCGACTCCGATGACCAATTGAGCCTAAGTTTTCACAGGTTTGTTATTTTATATATAAGTTGTGATACACGAAGTGTGGGGCTTGAACAATACTGTTTACCGAAAGTGTATAATGGCTTTAAAGACACTAGACACTTGTTATTCCCAGTATGGAGAAGTCTCCTCACTTGCCCTGTATAAAAATGCAACTGATTTGTTTCCAATTTTCAAAAATAAAACCAAATTAAAGACAGTGGACACTAATGGTAATTGTCAAAGACCAGTCTTCTCACTTGGTGTATCTAAACATATGCATAAAATAACAAACCTGTAAAAATTTGAGCTTGATTGGTCGTGGGAGTTGCGAGATAACTATGAAAGAAAAAAAACCTCTTGTCACCCTGAAATTGTGTGCTTTCAGATGCTTGATTTCGAGACTTCAAATTCTAAACTTGAGGTCTTGAAATCAAATTCGTGGACAAGTACTTCTTTTTCGAAAACTAGGTCACCTCAGAGGGAGCCGTTTCTCACAATGCCTATACCAGCAACCTCTGATCTCCCCATTACTCATTGCCGAGTGAGGTTTTATGCTAATAATTGTTTTGAGTAATTACCAATAGTGTCCACTGCGTTTAAATGTCTCCACAATCTGATTTGTTTATTATCAGCTGATTTGCTTTCCTTTCCATAGAGACAGACTTGCCTTGTAAGAAAAATTGTCACAGACCATAATTTTAACATCATTCACAGGGCGCTCGTCCAAAACCGCTTGTGGCGAACCCTGCATCAGGAGGATGGAGGGTAACGATTATTGCACTACAATACTTAAGTACTAGCAGCTCTTGATCACAGTATTAGCAACTAATGTGTTATGACTGATGGAATGATCAAGCACACATAGGCTAATCATCTATATTAACTACATGTACTTGTACCTAGTTAAATTTTTAGGGTCTGCCACTTTAGCCTTGGGGCAGGCCCAAATTTTTCCGCCCAGATTTCTTAAATCCAATTCACAAAAACAAAGGTTGATTATATGTTGTATAGTACTTGTAAAATGTTCGAATATTGATGTACGGGCCCAAATATACTACCTGAAATTTTGGAACAGAGAGAGGTGTAATGTAGTAGAAGTGTTTGATTGACAGTTGAACGCTGGCACTCGTATCCAGGTTAGCGCAGGGGGGGGGGGGGGGGGGGGAGAGCAACAAGCAAGCAGAATAATATGAACTTTGCCTGTTATTTCTGCAAAGAGGAAACTGTTATTTCTGTTTCTCTGTAAATTTGATCCTTGTTGAAGAAAACAACTCGCTTTCGATTCGTAATAATATTAAAGGGATCACTGATGGTCCCATTATTGACTCATTTTTCTACTATGCATAGTGCCCTTTTAAGTCTTAATCGGAAATTTGGCAGTTCCATGGTTAAAAAAGTAGCATTTATTCATAAGAAAATACTCAAAATCATACATGGTTGGATCGGTTGATAAACTTTTGAGATATTTTAACAGGGTTTTTCAAAGGTACAATACATGTAGGGTGATATAGGAAGTGTCGTGGCCAAGCGGTTAAGAGCACCAAATTCAAACTCTAGTGTTTCTGATCAGCAGAGTGTGGGTTTCAATCCCCAGCCGTGACACTTGTGTCCTTAAGCAAGACACTTAACCATTGCTTCGTCCTTCGTATGGGTTGTAAAGCCGTTGCACAGTGGGCCAGAATTGAATCAAAGTGCGCCCAAATTATATCTCAACATATTTTTGATGAAAATTATATTTTAACATATTTATGATGGAAAGTTGGTTGTAAGGGGTTTTCTGATACGTAGGTTTTAAAGGTCTATGACGTCATCATAGTCCTAGAACGTGATTGGTCTGCAAGAGTTTAATAACTACTATAATATGCGTTTTGTTCATTTTTTTCTTCAATTAAACCTAGGCATATCAAAGAAACAGTGAACAAATTTTTGCGATGTAATTTGTGTTTTCATAAGGGTTTCTAAAAGCGGTACTCATAAATGGTGGTCTTTCTTTGATGCTGAACAGAGTAATATGTCCGCTGACACACGCACGAGTCGTTACAGGTGGTTGAGTCAAAACAGGCGTTTCTCATAGGGGTATACAACTTCCAACTTCCAATAATTTCCAAAGTCGCAAAAAGGCGCAACCAAATTTGATTTTAGACTGTTCCTGAAGGTTCAGGCTACTGAAAAAAAGTTAGAATTAAAGGGATAATCATAGTGGGGGTCAGTAACATGGGTCTACCTCAGTGCCCCCCCCCCCCCCCCCCACCCCCCCCCCCCCCACACCAAACACTGGTTGCTTATCTAAGGGGTATTTTGAATATAGAAAAACTGATCAAAAATTTATTGGAGTTTTTAATTAGCAGTTTTTATTGCGGACATTGTTTTGGTGGGGTCTTCAAAAGTTTGTTCCTGTCCTTTTATTGCTAGCTCTGTAGGACTTTGTGTCTTTTTTTGTATCACTGGAAAAAACATAATTTGACAGTGATATCGCTTTATACATGAAATATAATTTGATGTCTACCAAGCGGGGGTGTCCTTTCTTTCTCAAAGGTCATGGCCGTGAGTTTGGCCAACCAGTGGTTGGTAAAAAGCACAGTAATTAATTCCCCTTATCACGTGTGATATCTAAGCAAAAAGGACACCCTCTTTTCAGTGGTTCCAGCCTTCCAGTAGGCATGCCTTTAGTTTTAACGGCAGTTGATAATAATTGGGTACAATCAATAATAGCGCATTGGGGCATCAGTTGACATCACTGATGCTGGGGTAGTCTGTCTTGCATGAAAACCAACGTCTTGAATTAAGACTACTTGTGTAGAGGAGGCAAAGTCTCCAGCTTATTATGGTCAACAAGTGGGCGTGGTCCACATGAATGGGTGTGACTTTCCTTTTCTGACAAAGGAGTTTTTAAAAGAAAAAACCAAAGTATACATTTTGTGGAAATTATTAGACAGCGTCCACGGTAAATGTAAATGTTTGGTTATATTTATCTCTTGAGGCTAGTTCCAAATACCCTTAGAAATATAAAATGTTACATTGATTGAAAAGAAATCTTCAAATGCACAAGCCAAATATATGTTATTTTGTACTCATTTATTTGTTTCTTTCCAAAACTTGATTGACCAAAAGGGTTGTTTAAATTAGATTACTGTTTAACTAGTTTACTGATGAAGTTATACATTTCAACTTAAGGCACTGGACACTATTGGTAATTGTCAAAGACCAGTCTTCTCACTTGGTGTATCTCAACATATGCATAAAATAACAAACCTGTGAAAATTTGAGCTTGATTGGTCGTCGGGGTTGCGAGACAACTGTGAAAGAAAAAACACTCTTGTCACACGAAGTTGTGTGCTTTTGGATGCTTGATTTCAAGACCTCAAATTCTAAACTTGAGGTCTCGAAATCAAATTCGTGGAAAATTACTTCATGAAGACGAAAAATATGTCACTTCAGAGGGAGCCATTTCTCACAATGTTTATACAACACACAAGTGAAAATACTAATTAATTCATGTAAATATTCATTCCATTTACATAATGTGTAATATACCTTAAAAGAATGAAGGAATATTTGGCTATTAAAACAGCCAATGTCTCATTGTTTACAAAAACAGTGCCCTTTTGCATTCCAGAGCATCTCCTGGCAAGCAAGATGTAGCTTCACTGTTCATACAAAGATATATGACATGTTTGATCATAATTGTATTGTATTGGTCTTAAATATTCAGGGACTCCATCAGTGATTCCAATGTTCTCCCTGATGGGACCCCGAGACATACAATTAATGAAAACTATACAAGAGAAACTAGACGGTGAATGTCCACTGGTTAAAATTAAACACAACAATATTTAGTTATAAAGGAAAATAATGCACTGTATGTAATATTAATTATCATAAATAAAAAGACCACAATTTGAAATGTACAGCCTTTTCTCAAGAGAAAAAGTTGATAACAATTGTTACTTTCCAGTCTTCATCAATGCAATACTTGAAATGTCCTTCCATGCTGAGCTTAGTACACTTTGTGCCTGCAGGAAGTCCATGCTTTGTGGCACTCTTTTTAACTTGTGAAGTCATTGAGTAATACATTACACCAACATTTGTTATATTATTTGTATTGAAATGATCCATATCCCATTGTGTCATGATGCTTGTCCATACTTTGCTGCTATTTGGGATTTGGATCAGCTCTTTATAAATACAAAAATATACTATTCCGATGTTTCAGTGGTGTATGATACAAAAATACATAAAATGAAGCATTAATGTGCCCCTCATTCATGGTTTGATAAACAATCTAAAGGAACTGTAAATTGCCTGATGTTAAGGTGGAACAGTGGACATTACATGATGGCATTATTAAAATAAGCAATATGAAAATAACATTACGGTAGCTCAATTAGACACATTTCTGTCACAGTGTCTTACTTCTCAGAGAAAATTAGACTTTGTTGTGTTCTTTGGAGATTGCATAGAGTTGGTTGACTGTAAGTTTATCTCAAGTGACTTGGCCCTTGCAATGATGTCATACTTGACTTCTTCCTCCCCATTGTCTTCATCACTTGGGTCAATTAATAAGGTACTACTACTGATACATACTGAAAGACACTGCGCTGCTATGTACTGGAATTAACACTGATTTGGCTAAGTCAACTTCTCATAATGATTACAGACAATGAATACAATACAAAGCAGGCTTTGTATTCTGTTTGAACTAATGAGATGATCTTTAGTGCACTTTGAAGAGTATACTTCCTGTATTAAACCAGAAGTAATAAATTTGATGTCAGCTGTGTTGTGTAAGGTACAATCACTGATGCCTTGAATCACCCAATTACATTATGCTATGATGTACTGACGTTAGCATTGATTTGAATAAAGTCAACATCTTGGAATGGTTAACATTTAGACACAACTTGAAAACCCAAAGCAAACTGTGACTGCGATTCTGTAAAGACTTGTTGCATTGTTGTCACTGAACTGTTCCTTTAGAACTAGAGGATGGGATAAAGTCTACTCTTCCATAATCCAATGATGTCATTTCCTTTTAAGCTTCAATTGCATTTAAGATGCTAGGGTCTGAATTGTGGCTGATTTGACCTGAATTAAAATGTAAACGGTGCACTGTAACTAAGCGAGTCATTATACCAGACGTTATTGAAATCTAACTTGCCAATGGCTTATTGTGTTTTTGGGCTTTATTGATAGTTGATACGTCAATCGTGTCAATTACTTAGTTTTGTTGGACATAGATGCTGAAAGATGGAAATTCCACTTAAAACTGAAACTCAATGAAGACTGTCTATATTTGATGATTAAGTGAAGAAAGTAAGAAATTGCATCATTTCAACACTTTTTCAGCTACAAAGGGGGCAACAGTGTACTGTCCAAAACGCTCCAAATGTAACGCCATGTTTTGTGCTCTAGAGACCAAAATTACGACAAATTCTGTCAAATGTACCTGTACATCTTTTACACCATCTCTAATTGATTGGTACCAAAAATACATTGATGAGAACCCAAAACTCACAGACTTTTGTACAAATTATAGGGGTAGTCAAATGTCATGTCCAAAAAATGTAATGTCCGTAACAGCAGCATTAATGAGTGATATTTAATAAATGAATAAGACATACTGAAATTCACAGTGTTAGTCTCTATACGGACTACTATGTTGTGGTAAGGGAAGATTTTATATAAACATTAAGCAGATGTGTTTGCTGAGCTCTTGAACTTCTGAAAACTGTCTGAAATGTAATGTCCGTAACAATGGAATTGCCCAAGAGACAACCAAAGACTTCAAGGAATAATACATCATTGGTTTGGGAGTAATTTCATTTCCATCCAACAGTCTCCAATAAACATGATCAGCTTCATTTGCCTCAAATAAAGGAAGAACACAGTTGAGCAGGGAAATCACAGACTCAATGACATGACAGATTCAGCGTGAGTAACTTGGAATGAGTTGCATTTACGACAAATGGGGCTTTGTCTAAAATGGTGGAAATTGTCCAAATCGTATTCTTTTCAACCATGATGGGTCTGTGAAATCCAATATGGCAAAATTCAAATCACTTAATGCATTAATGTACTCCTTATCCTCATCTCTCAACCCATATAGTGAGAGCTTCTGGAGGTGTTTGGTCATCAGCTTCAAATGCTGAGCCCAGGATGATGCACAGCCAATCAATGAATAATTAAGTGAGAGATCTAGATGAATCCGGTTGGGCATGTCACTTACTGACTCAGCAATAGGCTCTATATCAACATCTCTCAATGTGCACCCTGCCAATGACAGTTCCTTCAGGTGGTTCATTTTCTTCAAATGCTGAGCCCACAATGTTGCACAGCCACCCAATGCTCCATTAGCCTGGAGGTTCAGATGATTCAGGTCGGGCATGTCACTCACTGCCTCAGAAATGGGCCCCATATCAACATCTGTCAGAAAGCACCTTGCCAATGACAGTTCCTTCAGATGTTTCATTAACTTCAAATGCTGAGCCCAGGATGATGCATGGCGACCCAATGCTTCATTATTTGAGAGATCTAGACGAATCAGGTTGGGCATGTCACTCACTGACTCAGCAATGGGCTCTATATCATCACCTGTCAGATTGCACCCTGCTAATGTCAGGTCCTTTAGGTGGTTCATTTTCTTCAAAGCCCCCAATGGTGCACTGCCACCCAATGCATGATTATGTGAGAGATCTAGACTAACCAGAGTAGACACACCACTCAATGCCACAGCAATGTGCTCTATATCTGTACCTTGCAGTGAACAGTCTCTCAAGTGAATATCTTGAAGGCATTCCAGTTTCCCCAGTTCAGGACCCCAATTGGATGCACAGCCACACAATCCTTTGTTCTGTGATACATCTAGATCAACCAGAATGTCACCCATTGACTTTGCAATGAGTAACACATCTTTAGCTACCAGTAAGCAACCCAGCAAGTGCAGCCTCTTGAGGCGCCTCAGTTCCATCAATTGAGGAGCCAACAATGACACAGAGCCACCCAAGGCTTCATTCCCTGAGAGGTTTAGCTCAGTCAATGTTGATGGAGTTGCCAATGATGATAGGATTTGATTAGTATGTGCAGCAGTTAATGAGCTGCTTTGCAGAGAAAGAGATTGTAAATTAGTCATTTGCTTTATCGACTCTACCAAATCTCTACCAAACCTCTGGAAGTTTAAACTTGTTGCAAACAGTTTCTTAACCTTTGTGAAGTGATCATTTCTTGCCACTTGCTTCAGAAAATGAAAGTATGCGTTTGTACTATCATTATTCCAATCTGAAATGTCAATATCATCAGTCAGAATTGAACTGATAACTGATTTTGGTGGAAGTTCCTTTGACTGACTCTCGAAATAGCAAATAGTGACAAGTCGCGAATCTCTGCCTTGAGGAATTTTCTGTAAAATACGATTTGTACATGCCTCATTGTTTCCGCAACAAAATCGGAGCAGATACTCATAACGAGACAGGAGGTGAGAAGGAAAAGTCAATGGTGTACTCAAAACAATCTTCAGGATTTCGTTAAACTTTGCCTTTCTCGATTTAAGGAACAAGCTTTGCCAGTACATTGCTGCGCAATACTCCAGAAATGTTTGGTGTATAAAAGACACTCTTTGATAGGTTTCAAGCCCATCGATGACCCTCTCACTAGTGAGGATACCTGCATTCATTGCTGCATCTAATGCAGTCTTTTCAAAGTCCCCTTCGCTAAAGGCAAATGACTGATCTTTAGAAAGGAGACTACCTAGAGCAACCTTCCCAATAGAAATCAAAATATTTGATATTTCAGCGTCTTTGATGTCTCTTGTTTTTCTTTTGAATATGTATTTCAGTGCTTTGTTATACAGTCGTGTCATTGTGTCTGGGAGGGTGTTCTCTGCGTCACATAGCAAACACATCAGCAGCAGTAGCATGGGACTCTTTGCCAAATCAGACAAGGTATCTGAGAGTTTAATCTGCTCTATAAGCTTGCTAGCCTTGTCATGATCCCCAGGGAAGAATTTGTTCACATATTCCTTTATATCTGTACCTGAAAACCCCTCAATTCTCACATGAGTATAGGGATTTTCAACCAATGCTGAGTTGACTAATTTGTCAATGGGAGGACGGGATGTAATAACTACCCAACATTCTGGGCCCAGCTTTCGATTAATAACTTTGAGAATCGTACCATATGAGGATGTGTCAGTTGAAGTGATTTTACATTCATCAAATCCATCCAAGAGAATCAATACTTTTTCTTGGTTCTTGTCAATAAACTCTTTCAAAGCAGATTTATCTACAGAGTCTTTTGAAATAAGCTTTTCAAAAATGGCATCTTCTAAGTTGCTACTTTGTTGCAATGAACCCATTTTCAATGCAAAAACAAGTTCGAACTTCTTGAGTGTCTCACTCTTACCCATTGCCCAATCATAAGCAATTTTGTCAATTAGGGTTGTCTTGCCAATTCCTGCTGATCCGCTGATAACGATACGTTTGATTGGATTTTTCTCTCTTGTTTCAGAGTGGAACATTTCTTCATATAGCTGCAGGGTATTTTTCTTTGTTTGAATCATCCCACTCATGTCAACTTGTTTAACTAAACATAGCTTAGTGTAGATGTCCATTATGTGTCTCTGATGATCATCCACCCATGGGAGAATCTGCACATAGCTACCTGTAGATTTGTACACTTTCTCCACCGCCTTTGATGCAACAGCTTGAATTTGCTTTTGGTCTGGTGTTCCTGCTGGAAAAAAGAAACAAAATCAAATTTAATCAAAAACACTCATGCACTCACACAACACTGAAGAGTGCTCTGAATATTTGCTAATCACAAACTTTTCAAAGTTTTATTCACGAGCCTTGCATTGGTCGTTATTCTGTAAAATCAACAACCCATTTCGAACGCATCTACAGCCAGCTTGTGGTTTTCATGGTTTTTCAAGCAAAATGTTAGAGAATAATTATTCAACAACAAACCTAGCGCTTGTTTGTTTGTTTGTTTGTTTGTTTGTTTGAAGAAATGCCCATTTGATCTTTTTACTGGGCTGAACTTTGTTAAAAACATGCACTGTGGGATGTGTGAGCAACATTGTCCAATATTATTGTTTTTAAATCTGATTTGACATTAATGGTTATTATCACAGTAAGACACCACATTTAAACACTGTAGTTTTCATACTTGAAAACCTTATTCCCAATGGACCAACAAGTAGTACCTAATATTTTAAAAGCAAACAAAATTGTAACCAAGATAGAGCCTTGGATTAAGGGTTTCATTTTTTACCCAATTCAATTCAATTCAATTCACTTTACATTTATTTATACAAAACATTTCCACAAAATTATAGAGCTACATAGGGCCTACTGTTAAGTAACTTCCATGATTGGAATTTGTATCCCTGTTATACATTCTGATTGCCTTTTTTGAATCACGACGATTCCAAAATTATTGTTCTTAAATTTACAAATTTTGAAAACCAATCTGTGAATGGTTTGGTTGCAAAGTCGCATGAACACAAGGAAGAATGGTATAAAATACCTGTAACATTCTGAATGGTATTTAGGTTCACAGTAACTCCAGAAGTATTGCCCAAGAAGCCAACACTATGATGCTCAAAAGACACATTTTGTCCTTCAGCAGGTGGTTGGTTAGGACGAACTGTATGAACACTAGATGGTTGCTGGCTGACTCTGTCTTGCCGATGATCTTGTTCTAAAATTATGTTAGCGCCCTCTAGGCAGCTGGACGGCTTTTTTGTCTCTGTCAAATTTTATTCTTGCCAAATCTCTCCATTCTCCATAATAATTGATATTCCTGACTGCAAGATCAACTTGGTGAGTCTTCTCAATAACTATGAACTCTCCCACGAGTAAGTGACTATATTTTTGAACTGCTTTCGTAATTTTGTGGAACTGCAGGCATCTCTCTACCGTTAACCAGTTGTGATATAATCTAAGCAATGATGACGTCAGTCCTGAAATACTCTGCCAAAAGTCTTACTGACATAGGAAGGAAATTGCAAAAAACCAACCTACCGCAACGAACGTGGGATATTCTGAGAGCTAATAACATAGCAAAAATTAATAAGCGAGGTTGCAGAGGAGGATCTACAACACTTCGTCATATTCCAGTAGTAATGTCGCAAAGGTCCACCATTTTGAAATCTACACAAAGGAGAGGAATTGGGAACCTCATTAACATAACAACTGAGCAACCGAGGTACCATTATCAGCTACCAACTACCTTGTTATGTAATCCTCGTTCCCTCAATAACAAAGTTGATGAACTGAGCCTGATTTTGAACAATAACAAAGTGGACATTGGAGCTATCACGGAGACGTGGTTTTCACCAGACCAACCTGTGGATCAATTTAGTATCCATGGCTACAACATTTTTTCGCGTCCAAGAAAAGAGCGACGAGGAGGGGATGTAGCTCTTTACACCAAACAATGCTTGAATGCCACCTTACTTGATAACATAGAGGTTCCTGATGACATCGAAGCAATCTGGGTTAATGTTCGGCCTCCACGCTTACCACGTTCAATTTCAAACATTGTGATTGGAACTGTTTACTACCCTCCCAAAAGCATTATTGCTCAACCTCTGCTTGATCACATCAGTTCCACTGTTGATCAAATTCTCACTCGGCAGCCTGATTCCGGCATTATTGTCATGGGTGATTTTAACCGGCTAGAACTGGATCCTCTTTTGCCAACTCATGAAGATGCCATTTTAGACAAGATCATCACCAACCTATCATCATTCTACAATCCTGTAGAAATCAGCTCCCCTCTTGGTCTTAGTGATCACCGCTGTGTCATTGTCAGACCTAAAAGCCCCATCCGCAATACCAACACCAGCAAGACTCGAGTGGTACGGCCCATGAAGGACAGCGACGTGCGAGAATGTGGTTCATGGTTGAGTGACCATGATTGGTTGGAAGTAATCAGCACGCATGACGTCACTGCAAAATGCACGGAGTTCTACGAAACCCTCAACTGTGTGCTAGACACTTACTTTCCGAAGAAATCAGTCAAAAAACACCCCACTGACAAACCATGGCTGACACCCTACATCAAATCACTCGTTGTCAAGCGTCAGCGTGCTTTCCATGGCAACCAACAATCGCTGTGGAGGTATTTCAGGAACAAGATCAATCGTGAAATCAAACTGGCCAAGAAAACACACTACACAACCAAGGTCGAGCGACTCAAGAAATCTAATCCGAGTTCATGGTTTCGTGAAGTTCGACTTATTACAACAGGCACGAGCACAAATCGCAACATCCATGTGCGGAATATTGACCCCACAGCTCACAAGGACATAGCGTCTGCTATTTGTGAAAAGTTCGCTGCAGTCGGTAACGACCTTGACCCCTTGGATACATCCTTACTGCCAGCCTACCTTCCAGCCAAACCAATCCCTCCTGTCCAACCTTGGGAGGTGCTCAAACAACTTCAGAGAATAAGCAGCATAAAGGCGAGTGGCCCCGATAATATTTCGGCTAGATTTATACGACAGTATTCTTATGAACTTTCTAAGCCATTGACTCACATTATCAACGCCTCGTTTGCACAGCTTATCGTCCCAGCACAATGGAAGAGGGCAATTGTCGTCCCTGTGCCCAAAACTTCACCAGCCAACATAGACAATTTGCGACCCATTGCCCTCACAGATCACTTTGCCAAAGTGACAAATCACTTCATTGCTCAACAAACAATGGCGTCGATTAAACCCAACCTCGACCCCGCCCAGTTCGGAAACATCAAGAACGTATCCACTACGCACTGTTTGATTGATGTTCTTCACACACTCCATGCTAATGCTGAACTACCCAAATCTATATCGTCCATTCTTCTCACTGACTTTTCTAAGGCTTTTGATCACATCGACCACACAATTGCAGTTTCCAAGCTCCTCAAGTTGGGAGTTCCACCACATTTAGCCGCATGGATCGGTGATTTCATCTCTAATCGTGAACAGTGCTTGAGATACCTCGATTGCTTTTCGGAATGGACCCCTACTAATGCAGGTGTTCCACAAGGCACTAAGCTCGGTGCCATTATCTTCCTGGCAGTTATCAATGACGCCGGTTTCAAAGAGAACAATACAAGTATAAAACACTTCAAATATGTTGATGACATGACTGTCATTGAAACCCGTGATGCCAGTGTTGGATCCAACCTCCCATCTGCCATAACTGATCTGGATGTTTGGTCGTCAGACAACAAAATGCAACTCAACGTGAAAAAGTGTTTCACCATGGACATTTGTTTCTCGCGGAACCAACCAGTTCCCCTCTCATTGACTCTAAATGACAAAACTATAACACAATGTGCAGTTATTAAGCTTTTAGGTGTTTTTATTCAAGCCGACTTAAGATGGGACACGCATGTAGGCTCAATGATTAAGCGTGCAAATTCCCGCCTTTTCATGCTTCGTAAATTGAAGTATCATTACCTAAGCATATCTGATCTTGTTGCTATATATACCTCCTTTGTGCGGCCAATTTTGGAGTACGCTGCACCCGCCTGGTCAGGTGCTTTGTCAAGTAAGCAGTGCAATGATCTGGAAAGGGTGCAAAAGCGCGCATGCAGAATTATTCTTGGCAATGACTACGTGCGCTACTCAGACGCTCTACAATTGTGCAGTATTGAAACACTGGTATGCCGTCGTAACCACTTGTGCCAATCTTTTGCCAAAACTCTCCCTTCATCAGTCCTAAAGCGCCTCTTGCCACAGAGGCATGATAGTGGGTACCAACTCAGGAACTCCGGACTTCTGGGTCAGTTTAAATGCCGAACAGAGCGCTATAGAAAGAGCCCTCTCCCTCACCTCACACGCCTTTTTAACAACTGAATTGCAATAGAATGCAGCTTTTTATGCGCCCTTTGACTGTGCCAGCAATATTTTTTTATCCAGGTTTTTTTTTTTCCCGCAACTTTCAGAACAATTTATTTTATACATTGTAAATATTTGTCTCTCCTTAATCAATTATTTCTTAAATAATGTGAAATAGTGTGTTTTTTTCTTATTTTTTAATCTCTGTATATTTTCCTGTAATTCGACCTCCGGTCGCCATGGGAATTTGTTTTTAAAATAATAAACCAATTATGAATGAATGAATGAATGAATATCTGATGGAAAACAACATTGATTGAGGTTCACATTCCAGAAGATAACACTTCATCTTGCTTAATTCAAGACAGCAACTTCCCATAATTCATTGAGTACAATCCAAATGGTTGTCCTGTGCAGCATTCTTAACTTCAATATTGATGTCAAATTTCAAACCCAACTTTGCCCCGAATGTTGGTTGATGTAGTTTGACGGCAATAATCTCTCCCGATTTGAGAGTTTTGTGTAATGTGTAAAAAGACAGTCAAGATAAGTGGTTGACTTCTCAATGTGTTAAGTTTTTAGGCCTACTTTCCCTCTTGTGACCAACTTGGCGACTTAGTTTGTCTAATTCGAAAATCAAAATCTTAGACATTGCATTGTCTTTGATGTCTCTTCTTGTTTTTCTTTTGACTATGTATTTCAGTGCTTTATTATGCAGCAACAGCTTGGGATTCTTTGCCAAATCAGACAAGTGTGACCGGCCATTTGCATACAGCCCCTTGCTTGCAAACAGAGCGCCCTCATTTGCCCATCAGTAAGATAAACAAAGCCACTCTTGCAATCCACATTCCTTAAGACCCCACACTGGACCTCATTCACAACATAAAGATTGTACAGTTAACATCTCTGTGTCTATTGCAATTCTACTATTAAAGTTTCATCAAAGTCAGTTGAGTTTCATCCATAATAGTCATCTTACCTCCACTGGTTAGACAACCATCTAGGCTAGGGTGAGTGTTTACTTGTTTTGTATTCTTAAAGATTTCTATTAAGTGCTATTCATAAATTCATATTTGTTAATCAGTTATTTTACTTTCATTGATACTTTCATCAGAAGTTCAATGAAGTCCCTTTAATCACCCATAGCTCTTTACTTTATTATAGAATTGCTATATTCTTATAGTCAGTAGTTTTAATTGATAGTTTGCCGAGACAAAAGTGTATAATGTGTCTTTAGTTTTATTAAGTTTTCTTGAGTTTTGTATATTAACTTTGATTTAGTTTGGGAGTACACTTCAGTGCTTTGGCCAAACAGTTCTCACTATTGTTTCACACAGTGAGACTACTGTGGATTATACAACCACTGTGGAATGTTGATCACCTCTCTGGCCAGATTAGGAACTCCCTAAGGCTATGTGCTGAGTGTGATGCTAGTGGCTAGGAAGTTAATATATCGATGGTCCCTATGCTGCACAGCATTGTTTATCGATATGTGCCTTTGTTAACTGTGTTGTGTGATGAGTTAAGTTGAGCAATCGATATGCGATCACTGCAACATTGCCATTCTTACTATAGCTGGGCCATTGTTTATAAACTGTTCTGATAAGAGGTTGTTCCCAGTAGGGTTTCCTTATGTCTTTCTTGAGAAAGCTAATTATGTATTCAACCTGTCCTACAGAACACCAGGCTGGCAAAGCTTTTGTTTTCTTTAGGCTAAGTACTTGTAGTGGCAAGCTACAGTATTATAGACTGTTGGTGTTTTATTACTTTCTTTGGTTTATTGTAAGATTATTTCTTTGCACTTAAACTGAGTTTTGTTGAATGTTTAAAGAGTCTCAAGTCAAAGCAGTCATTTGCCTTGTACATCCTTTTGATTAACATTAACTAAACATATCGCTTATTCTTAGATATTGGCCTATTAATATTCTGTTTAAAGTTCTTTATTAGCTGGTTGGTCATTAAGATAATTGGACTAGTTTGAGTCCATGGTTTACAAAGTCCATAGTGATAGAGGTCATTGCACTTTTAATTAGTTATTTGTTCTTCTACAAGTTAAAGCATATACATGCCTTGTATTTCCAAACAGGACCTTGACTTGACTTTAAAGTAAATTGTGTAGTTGAGCTTTTGTTTATGCTTTTATATTTTCTTTGTTTATGTTCTGACATTACTACATTTTCCTCTAATGAATTTCTTTGCTCAGTTGGTATTTTCCAAAGCTTAGTATTTATAAAAGACCACATCTGTTTGAACTCTTAACAGACGACCCATTTTGTTATTCAATGCACACGCCTGGAACTCAGAGTGCTTGAGTGGTATACATACGGTCACTGTGGTCTCTAGGTATTGTCGAAGCAGTACAAATGTTCTTGCCGCTTAACGAGTTGGCGAAGCACCTCTTTATCGGTGTATGCAGTTTAACAACGGCCCACGCCCAAGATTTATTATTAAATTCTGAAACAAAATTATATTTTCCAAGCGTTTTTTGTTGTGTATTCTTCAATAAATTGAAACTGTTTTCCATGCGTATGAGCGCAGCGCAGGAGCATGAATTAGTTTTAATGACGTCGGCCCAATGCATCTCACAGCCCTGCCATCCCGTAGTTATCCATCACCGATCCCGAAGATGTGCTTATTGCTGTTACCGTTACTAGAATGAACTGCGTGTTACCTGAGATATCAACTGAGATACAAATTATGAATTAATTAAATCAGAACCGGTGGTTTAAAACACAAAAATGTTTTGATGGAATAATATAGATGCTAGTTCAGAGATTTTATTCGGCGGTTTGTATTAATTTTATTTACTCTTTACAGTCATGTTTTGTTTGTTTAATTCGTTTTTTAACAGTCATGTTCTTGTCTGTTTTAAGTGCTCATATCCTTGCTGCGGTTAAACTGTTTTCCACGTTCGATTGAGAGCCATTGTATCCAATATACAACATGTTCTATATGGTCCAGCAGGGCTCTCGGCAGCAGTAACTTGGCACGTATCGGAACTCAGTACAGTGCTGTCTGAACGCAAGGGGAAATTTGTTTACGATCAACCCCCGCTGCTCGAAAAAGTTAAACCTGTTAAACCGGTTCGCTGTCTGAACATACCCATTATGATTATGGTTGTTTATAGTGTTTGCTGAATAGACAAATTTTTACAAACTGTTGCTCTTCACAAAATTGCAACGTAACCAGGGTAAATAATCATCAGTGATTTGCTATGCCCCATTCACACAGCTCTACAACCTTATGAAGACCATGCTGATCATCGTGATCTTAAGCTTTACCCAGACGAGACGCAATCGCTGTCAAAATTAAGCAAACTTGCAAATTAAAGACTCCAAACAATTGTTCTGCCTCCAAGTCAAAAGGGTTGCTGACTCGCTGCCACTACCATTACTCCTAGACCAGCCAACCAAGCGGTTGTTTCTACTTCGAAATGGTTGCTGCGTTTTTTAATACGACCACAGAGATTTCACCACGATGCTACCATGCTGCTTGTTTGATAATGGCGTTCCGCTACGACTTTGCCCCGATTATTGTTGGCTATGACCCGGCTACGTTTTCTATTTTGAACATGTTCAAAATAAGCCTGTGGAGAGAACACAGCTTCTCGACCTAGGAGATCCCAGCCCGAACAAACTATGCCCATCGAGACCCTCCCACATTTGGCCCGCGATTTGCCACGCTCTCCTCGGCCATTTTTCCAGTGTAGCAGAAGCGGCGTCTATGTGTGAACAGGATTTCTGCATTAATTCAAACAGACTCATATGAAATAAGGGCCTGGTTTCTTTGATCATTTAGTCTAGAATTGTATAATGTAATCTGTTATTATTAAACTTCGTCATATCTTAATTACCTTCTGTTGGTTGTTGTATGGTGGTTGGCATCATCGGTTGACCCTCTTCCTGAGGTTGTGTTGATTCCTCTTTGAAAATTAAAAGGAACAATATAAGGTTGTGTTACTTTGTTAACTACTTGATATGTTTAAACCCCTAGACTTGCATGGATGAAGACTCTAGTATGTATGTCAATGGCTCGGGTTCTAACTTTGTCAAAATCAGACCATAGATGGAAGTTGTTTTAAAGAAAATAAAAAATGTAAGTTAAAAGGGGGATTTGTTTTCCTTTAATAATCGGTTCTATCAAAGAATACTTAACAGGATGAACTTCAAAGGCTCGAGAGAGGGCGTGGTGTACTCTGGAATGGAGTTACCTCTACCTCTAGCCCTACCCCTCTTGGTCGCCGCCCAGCACTAGTTTTCTTGGACTTGCCGGGGCGCTTGACCTTAGATTGGGTGGACCCATGTACGGTGACCGAAGAGGGGGAAGGCTCCCTCCTTGGTCAGTTGGTCCCCCAGCCGACGCAGCCGACTGAGGCTGCGGAGGCCGGTTGAAGGGTGAGCCCGTGATGGAGTGTCACCGGCGCAGCCCTCCGAGGGCTCCGACTGTCCCAGGAAAATGGACGTACCCCCAGTTCCGACAGTCAGAGCCCTCCCAAACTACTCATTTAATCAACGATCCTTATCAAAAACACTGTAACTAAACAACAACTCTACTATCTTCAATCTCAGTCTTTATTTAATTTTTTAGCAATAAAGGCAAGTTGTTTTTAAAAACGGTAAACCTTTGGACACAGAATTATTTTCTTCCTCACCCAACTGTGGCTAAGAGAAAAGAGGGCGACTTCGTGGCAAGCATGTCATGGGGCATTGTGGGTAGAATGGTGGATGGCGCTATTGTGTGTAAAGTCTTAGTAATATGGCCTGGCGGCATAGGGAATATGCAAATTTATATTCGAGTCTACCGGTAAGCATTCCTTTAGTAGACCCCATCACACTTCTGTGGGGGGGGGGGGGGGGGGGGGGTATTACCTGTGTTTGATCTCCTCCTACAGCACAGGAAAGTCCCTGTAGAGAGTACAGATAATAGTTAGTTCAATTTGTTGACAGAACACAGAACAGTAGTTTGAAGGACCAATATTTTTGTGTTTACATAAAACGGCAATATTGTATAATTTGATTTTTTAAAGCAATTTTGTGGAGTCACAATTTTGTTTTTCACAAAGTGGCAGGTGCTGTTAGTTCACAAAGTAAAATAAAAACCACACATTTTTAAGCATATTTTGTCACCGTTTTCACAAAAAGCCACATATGTTAAAATGACAACTAATTAATAACTACAGGAAGGGGCCGACAAGACTTAATTGAAGTCATGGTATTGCAGGACTCGAGAGGGCCATCCAGTAAGGAGACTTCTCCACAGTGGGAGTAACAATAGAAAATTTTTGTAAAGAACTAAAATCTTGTGCCTTTAAGAACAATCAGGGCATGTTTGCGCATGTTCAAAATTTATTCATACATCATTTATAAAATAGAGTCCGTTTTGGACTGAGTTATATATGAACTGGATTTTGTTGAGAGGTCTGTTCCACTTGTAGAGAATGTCTGCTATACATTTTAGCAAAATTTAATAATGTGTCTGCCTGACTTCTAAACTCGGATTAATAATACATCTTCTAGAATGGAGCATCTCATAAGAACCTCCATCCACTGTTGTCAAACGACAGTACTTTAATAATTACCTGTTCCTGGTTGCCTCTGACACCCCATGAAAGTCACTGTAAGTAACACAGATAAGAGTTACAAATCGTTAATAACAAACCGCATTCCAGTTCAATTCAATATTTAAGATTGTTGACACACAAACACTGCAGGTCAATCAATGCTCTGATTGGTTGTGTGGTTGGCGGGCTCAGGGCTATTGTTAGGGTTGGCCATTGTGTGAGAAACCCCTCGGGTGTAGTGAGGCGTGTCAGTAGGTTGGGGGTTGTTAGAGGAGGAGGGTGGTAGGATAGTATGCCAAATGCTGCTGATGAAATAACCGATATCTTGTGGCACAGTGTCGTGTCTGTATATTTCGATAGCTTCCCTTATACGCCTTGTATACCAATGTCTCTCAGGTGCTATGATTCGAGCCTGATCCCAATCTATGACATGGTCTAAATCGGTGGAGTGTTTGACAATGGCAGATTTGTCATTTTCCCCTCTGCGGCCGTGTGCTTTATGTTCTTTTAGCCTGGTAGTTAGGTCTCTACTGGTCTCGCCAATGTACACTTTACCACAAGTACAAGGAATTCGATAGACCCCTGCCTGACTGCTAGAGTCATGCTTGTCTTTGTTTTTCACCGTTCCGAACTGCCTCATTATGCCTTTAAAAAAGGTAGATTTGAGCATGGTCACGGTAACAAGAAAACGGATAATACAAGGTATTTTTTAATGCATTTATGGTTCTTTTGGGCACTGTATCAATTTTCACTGTGTGCATAAACTTTGGCAGAAACCCAGCTAGCCAAATAGATCTGGGCCAGATCTGGCTTGTGTCTGGCATGAACTGCAACCAGATCTGGCGTGCCACATCCGGACCAGGTCTGGCCTAAATCTGGCGTGCTCATTTTTCGCCAGATCTGGCTTGCTTATCTGGGCCAGATCTGGTGTGTTGCGTCTGGGCCAGACAAACATTCCAGATCTGGACCAGACAAACGTAACAGATCTGGACCAGACAACCATGCCAGATCTGGACAATACAAACAGGCCAGATCTGGACCAGACAAACATGCCAGATCTGGACCAGACAAACATGCCAGATCTGGACCAGACAAACATGCCAGATCTGGACCAGACAAACATGCCAGATCTGGACCAGACAAACATGCCAGATCTGGACCAGACAACCATGCCAGATCTGGACAATACAAACAGGCCAGATCTGGACCAGACAAACAGGCCAGATCTGGACCAGACAAACATGCCAGATCTGGACCAGACAAACATGCCAGATCTGGACCAGACAAACTTGCCAGATCTGGACTAGACAAATATTCCAGATCTGGCCCAGATAAACATGCCATGTCTGGGCCAGCTGCACATACCAGATCTGGGCAGATAAATATACTATGTCTGGGCCAGATTAACATTCCAGATCTGGGCCAGTTGAACAGGCAACGTCTGGGCCAGATAAACATACCAGATCTGGGTCAGTTAAACACGCTATGTCTGGGCCAGATGAACATAACAGATCTGGACCAGTTGAACATACCACGTCTGGGCCAGATTGTCTCGTCAGATCTGGGCCAGACAAACATGCTAAGTCTATGCCAGATGACCATGCCACGTCTGGGCCAGATAAGCATGCCATGTCTCGGCAAGATGAGCATGCCAGATCTGAGCCAGATGAACATGCCAGATCAGGGCCAGATTGACATTTCAGATCTGGGCCAAATCAACATGTCATGTCTAGGCCAGAACATTCCAATTCAGGTAAAAAGAACCACACAAACACACCTTTTAGAATCAAGACATATTGCAGAAAGCAAAAAGTATTCTGTTACTCATTCTCTTTTTATTAACAAAAACATTGACATTTTAAGTTACGCTTAATCACAGAGCGGAAATTTCCCTATGTTCTTGTGCCCTTTTTTTTAGGTGTTCGGCTACCAGCCGAAAACCTATTGTTATTGTTCAGATTTGTTTATACTTTTTCTTCTCCCTCTTCTTCTTCTTCTTCTTCCCGGGAACTTATATCCAAAGATAACTCAAGATTGAAATTGAACTGAACCTTCAAACTTGGCACATACTTGAACCTCAACTTGAGGACGGCACTTGAACAATGACTTCATCATCAGGTGTCGAATTACATTAAATCAAAGTTTAATAATTAAAAAAATCATAACTCCTAAAGTACACAATGGATTTTCACAAACTATACATCATCGGAAAGGTCTTATAGAGATGACCCCAATTTGATCTTGTCTTCCTGTTTATACCGGAAGTTGAAGCCAAAAATGCTTAAAAACTCACAATTTAAGCTGTGGAGTCAATATGAAACAGAATTTGGACATGGTTTCATGTAGTCCATGACCTCTGAAAATATTATATTGATGACGTCATCAAATGTTATACTAATTGTTACGATGACAAGTTTGAAAATAAGAAATTTTTCTATTTCAAATTCCTTTTGAGCAATCTTCATGTTGAATTTTTTGGTTAAAGATATTGACTAGAAAAGCCTAATTTTGAAATTTGAACAAAATCAGCCGTTGCATTACAAAGTTATATTAAGGTCGAAATTTTAGTGCGATCTGGTATAAAGTGTGCAATACACTCACCTCACGTGTGTTATGCACTGGAAGTTTTTACTGTATGTACATGTACATGTAATATATGTACATGTACACACATACATGCGTTGTTATGTGTACACCTACATGTGACAAGTCAGGTCTCGTCAACTTGTGTGTAATGGCGTCGCAAAGTAAACTGTCTTAAATCATGCAAAGTTCAGTGGGGAAAATGTTTCCCTTTATTTCATTCTGGTGACTTAATGTTGATAGTTGTAGAAAGAGGACACTTTACTGAGACGATCACATGCTCGTGTGAGTTGTTTGTTGTATAATAGCGGAGAAAATGCAATCGACAAAATGATTGTCTTTCGTTCTAAATATACCATACCAATCACATACATGACTATTCTGACAGGCGAAATATTTATTTGTACTTTTATGATCTTTATGCAAGAAGGTTTGTCATATGAACTTTCAACTTCCGGTTTAACAGGAACTAAAGGTCAAAGGGTCACACTTTGTGCATGATATTTAGAAATGCCAGAGAGCTTTAAATTGACGTCATGATTACTAATGTATCATATTTCATTAATAAGATACATGTTTTTGTTGTAGAAACTTATACTTCTGGTTTCGATCGGAAGCAGGGTCAAATGAGGCCACACATTTTGTTATCTAGGTTTGCCCGATAGCTTTAAATTGATGTAAAAATTATCTATTTACCACGCTTCATTCATAACAAACTTTTTATATGTACAAACCTATACTTCTGGTTTCGACCGGAAGTGAAGTTCAAATTGGGTCACACATTATTCGAATTTGTTTAATTGTCCACCGGCCTTTATTAATATACACATTTACGTTCTTGAAATATGATTTTTTTTACAAAAAATTATGGAAGTAAAGGTCAAATTGGGTCACACCCTGTGTACGATTTGTTTAACACGCATGACCTTTCATATGTTTTTTTCATGTACACATTGTGGTCAAGGTTAATATAGTAAGTTTGAAGTCCATATTATGCATTGAAAGTTTTTTCATATTTCTATTCACTTAGGCTACAGCCCCAAATAACATGATTTGTTTCTTCAGTAAAGGTCAAATGAGGTTTCATGTATTAAAAGAATCTTGAACGTAGCTCTTTTGGTTCTGAAGATATGATTTTTCAAATTATTTAAAGTGTATTTGACGTAATGACGTCATCAATGACGTCATCAATCCCAAAAAGTTGCGGTGTTGTCTACTCACCAAGGTTGATGTTCATGAGAAGTTTTAAGTTCATACAAGTTTCAGTTTTCCTCAAACTTTGCGGAGAAGGTTCAGGCATAAGAAAAAACGAGGAAAACAAAAAAACAACCCAGAACAACAACAATAGGTTTTCGGCTGGTAGCCGAATACCTAAAAAAACAAAACAAAATTAACAATAACAATAGTTGTTCGGCTGTTGGCCGAACACCTAAAAAGAAAGAAAAAACAACTTAACAATAACAATTAATAGGTATTAACACAAAAAATACAAAAATTAAGGGTCGCAGCCTAAAGGGGCTGACTAACGGGGCTGAACAAATTAACGGTCATCATCGTCGGAACTACCCGCATCTAGCTCTACAGGGTTGTCCTCTGCTGGCACCTGAGGCTCTCGATCATCCCTGGAACGCCTTTTTCTTCCTCCTTGACGACCCGCATCTAGCTCTACAGGGTTGTCCTCTGCTGGCACCTGAGGCTCTAGATCATCCCTGGAACGCCTTTTTCTTCCTCCTTGACGATCCTTGGCCCCATCAAACCAGTTCACAAGGACTGACCGATACTCCCGGTCAGAAACATGTTCAAACTTCTTCCGGATAGCATCTGAAAGCAACAAATTGAAAAAAGAGTAATGTTTGCCAAGCATTTTAGTGACAGAAAAAATCTATATTAAGTCAACATGATCGTTCTTAACTTAAAATTTTTGTGCAAATTGTTTTTGCAAAAATGTGGTTTTCAAGTACCGCTTACTCTTTCTGTTTTATTTGATAAGGTTATGCGCGGTACCTTGTCTCTTCATATGCATTGTTAATACCACACCAGCTTTGCCCAGGCTGCACTGGACAACGTCATCAGGGCATCATTACCACTGATGTCCATACGCGCAACCACAGACACAACAATCATGTTGTGTACGTGTGCGTTAGTCTTTTTTGGGAAGTGCTTGAGCGCATGTGTACTGTACTGTTGTACTAGCCAATCATTGACCTACAAAGTGCCGGATCAATGCAGGTTTAAGAGCCATCTACACCTACGGCACTCTCGGAACCGGAGAATTTATGACGACTTACATTGTATGCGAATGCCAACCTCTACTCTAAGTCGTCATTTTGCCGACTTACATGAATTGGATGGCCTATGCACATCTGGATCTGGATCAATACTGAAAACGATCTCCCATTATGTATTCACAAAGATTTCATTGCACTAATTCAAAGGCTCCTTTTACCCTTGTTTACTTTTACACTAGTGGTTGATTCCAGCAAATATATTGTTCACAAAAAGTCTGAGTGTTGTACATGTACATATATAAAGCAAGAATGGCGGGCCGCCGCAGTATGCATACATTGCATGCAAAATGCTCGCATGTGTACAATGAATCAAGGGTGGTACTACGGGGATAGTTCAATAAGGGGACCCTCGATAAGGGGACCTGAATGCCATGCGCGCAGTCCTAGACAGGGTACTGGTACATGTATTGCTCATCGTAGTGGAAGCCCCTTTTTGATTGCACACACGCATGGTCTATGTCCAGATCTGTATCGCAGGGCCGGAAGTTGATCACAATTAACATAAAATCACGTCATGACGCCATCAACATGTTATTTCAATTTTTGTCTATAACACTTCCTAAAATACCTGCATGTTGAAAGTTTAAGCCAAGTTCGGGCAAATACTTGCAAAGATATTGGGTCTTGACAATTGCATCTTTAAGATGATGTCACATGACCTGTGATGACGTCACGAAGACAAAAAGATGTGACAGTAGACGTGGGATAGTAATCTAACTGTGTGCCAAGTATGAAGTTGATTGGCAGTGCCACATTGAGTATTGTTTCCAGACGCCTCAGCTGGCTGAACATAGTATAGGTTATGGTGTTGCCCGACTAAATGAATGCACCAGACCGCACGCGTAGCTCAAGGAATCAACAAGGTGCATGTGTCATCTAAAAACATGACAATTTGTCAAGCCTTTGGCTGTTCAAACAAACCTAGCTTACGGAAACGCTTTAGTGTTTTTACCAAATACTTGCCGAGGTTATACCCCAGGGCAACACTGTTGTTTAATGTTTCCTCCAACATCTTTCGGACACCCTCAGTTATACTCCGGCCGTTAAAGGCACCAAGATGCCATACCTGCAAAGAATGGATCAAAGAATGACACAAATTGTGTTAAATTATCTCCCACTTCACGTGGCTCATATTTTTCACCATTATAACACAAACATGGGGAGTGGGGGTTGTCACTTATATTAATCACTTGTATGAAGAGGAAGATCTATACCAAACATATTTATAACTGAGATTACAACAACATTACTAATGAAAGACGAAATTACATCTTGTTACTCTGTGGATGTTTTTCCCGAACAGCCTTTATATATTCTTCCACTTCCTTTTTTTTTAATTCACCAATTTCTTCAGTGACATCACAAATGATGACATGAGTCCTTGCACGCTGATTCTTTTGAACTTAAACTATTTTGTGGTTTAACTGCCATTCCAAAATGGTGGCTTGTCATTTCCAAACCAGAAGCCCATTTCACAAGAGCGCTAAAAACACAGGTCCTGTGTGATGTAATCACATCGATGTCACAAACGCAGAGATATGATGCCGTGCGAAAGTGCAACCCTGTCAAGAAATTGCACGGGTCACATGCATCGGATGGAGACCCCCTCCAAAATTTTGCATCAAAATCCATGGGATAATCACCAGGATTGAACGTAGGAATGCACGACATACGTTTAATTGCAACGGTACCATGCATTGGTGTTCATCACGGCCGCGACGGCCGTGTGCAAAATGCAAAATGACGGTTCACGAAAACAAGCCATCAAATTTTCCCACATGCATTGTCGATGCCCTAAGAACAAACCAATCTCTTTTATAAAAAAAAACTAAAAGTAAAAAAAATCCAACTTAGAGATTGAGACTTTCTCCGGACTAAAAATCATCAAGTCGCCGCGACTGATTTGTCAGATCATCCATTGATACTATAGAGGGTAGTGTACCCCCTTTTCGAAGTTTTACATCATTTCTCTGATATGTTCTTTGAAAAAAAAAATATTCTGACAATGAAGGACTTAGATTTAAACAAGGACATGGTTTGGACTTCACAAAGAGTATTTATTTTTATTCTGAAATGTGGAAATGCTGGTAAATTGGTTTTTTTTAACAGTGGTACACCTCTAGACCATAATGGTGTGATGCACTTCTACACACACGTGCTAGGATATGTTGGGCGGGACGGGTTGGTCAAAGAATGTCCACGAAATTTTGGATAGCAAATAATTCTCTGTTTTAGAGAATAAATTGGGATATATTTTTTAGGCAAAAACGTATGCGAATTTTGGCTGTGTATTCTTCAAATGTCGCTGCATATATTCCAAAAATTACAGTACAAAAGCAAACGCGTAAAAATTCTACCACGGGAAAAGCGCTGGTTCCCTACACTTCCACCGTTTACAGAATGTCGCAGTACCAGCAATTCAAATATGACCTTTCAACTCCCATTCAAAAGTAGGAAAATAAGGGATGTTCGCGACCACGCGGCGTTGTACCATTCTAAATCGTGCGATTTGATCGCAGACATCGTGTCCAGCGTCAGACATCGGGCGCCGATCATGGCAGACGCGTGTTTCCAGCGCTCATGCGAAATGGGCTAAATGTTCCATGATACTTTTGCCTCATCAAAAACTCAAGGTGTAATAGTGATAAGCACTGTGTGAATCCTGTCAAAGGCCTTCATAATATAACTTGATGTCAGTAATACACTTAAATACTCACCACTCTGCTTTGGAAAGCTGCATCTTGCAGCTTTCTCTCTACATCATTGACTTCCTCCTGAGTCTTCAGGGGGAACGTATCCCCCATACTCAAACTGTCTGATGAGGAAGGTCCACCTTGCCTGTCGGCATCACTCAGCTTTTCCACTTTGCGCCGAATGGCCCTCTGTTCAGCTTTTATCTCCTCAAGGGTCTTGAAGATGCGGTCTGAAATAATCAAATAAACAATCTTGAAGTAAACACCAGTACCATGAAGGAATCATGCATTAACATGCTTCAAGTGGATATCTTGTACAGTCTAGAACTCAAATGGTACTGTTCACAAAAAAAAACCTCCTATAGAAAGTTCCCTAAATAACAAGTCAATATCTACAATGTTTTCTGATTAAAGGGTTTTAAATTTGCTAGGCCTGATGTTTTGAAATTTTAACCCCAACATTTTGATTTCAACTTGAATGGCCATTTGACGCTATCGGACAACTTACAAGCTTTTGTCGAGTCATTGCACCCAAAGAAAAATCGTCAACAAAAAGTTGTTTTGAAACAAACTGCCAAAACAAATTATTGTCAGTATCAGAACAAAAGTCACACGACCATATCCTTATGTTTCATAATGATTGAAAGTACATGTACAAGGATTGTTCAAAGGAGACGCTGATAATCTCTCAAAATTGTTCACTTGTAAAAATATATTTAGTTTTTTTTACTCTGGGGCCAAAAAGTGAGCCAAAGAGATTTAAAAAGTGAACATGAATTTAGATTACTTTTTTAAAGGAGCACCTGAGGGTACACCAAGCACTGAATTTTCAAACACTGTCTTTCAACTAAAACAGGGTGAATCAGAAAGAATTGTGTTCACCGAAAATTATTTCTTTTACACTTTTATCCTCAACTTGTTTGATAAGGTATATTTTGTGTTAAAACAGCTTTAATATACTTTTTTAATACTACAAATTAACCAAACCAATCTTTAATCATCTTTAATTAAATAAAAGTGAAATTTTCATTCCTTTCCAAGAGCCAACACTAAATTGAATGGGAATGGGAACAGGTACATTGATAAGTATGGTTATTTGAGTCCACAACATGATCTTGTGGAAAGGAATGAAAATGTAACGATTTATTTGAATGAGGATAATTCTCAGGATTGGTTTGGTCGATTTTTGTAATTTAAAAAAGTATATTGAAGCTATTTTATTATAGATTATACCTTATCAAACCAATGTCTACAAATTGAGGATAAAACTGTCAAAAAAAAATATTTTCGGTAAACACAGTTCTTTTAGATACACACTGTATTTCAACCCAGTCAGATGATATGACTGTATGCTTCTATGATTTGAACATCACACACTTGGAGTAAAACAACCTAACACCTTTGCATTGTGATTGAAACACTACCCTATTTGCTTTACAATGTTTTTTATTTCTCATTACAATTCGTGAAATATCAAACTATAACAAAAACTTACGCAAAATAGTCTCAATTGTTGAGGTACGGACCATGTCCTGTCCTTTAGGTGAGCTCCCCGAGGTGCTAGCTCTTGGAGTTGACACTGGAACAAATATCAGATAGCAAATTTCAGTGCAATATTGAGAAACTTCTGTTTCAATTAAATTTCCCAAAAATTTCTCATTGTCATGATTGTGAAGCACGATTTGAGATTCACGCAAGACTAATGAGAAGGAGAGGTGAGCCATCATGTCGACACACACTCCTAGATATCTCCTAAAAGGTGCAAGCTTTCTTAGTCTTATTGCATAAAATCAAAACTATACCAGTCTTGGATTACAAACAAAAATAGTACAGCTGACCCACTGATTGGAAAGCATAATTTTGTTTTTACCACATTGGCTGTATACCAATTCAAACGTGAACTTTCAGTTTCGCCCATTAAGCAAGGTAAACATGGGGTCTTATTGTGGCCGAAATGTCAAGTGGTTTACGACCTACATGTACAATTTGAGGTTAGAGTTATTAATTTTTGAAAGCTTTTCCTGACTGCAGTCATGCTTCTCAGATTCAAGTTTTTGGGAATGAAAATCATCTCTTTCCCTACAACCACATAAATTTGAAGGGATTTTCTTTCTCAAAAATGTATTATTACTATCAACAGTTGCAGCGCACCTTGCCAAGTAAGTTTTCATGTCAATATTTGTTTTGAGTAATTACTAAATGTGTGGCTTTACAACTGACCACGTCATTGTCAAGTCACTGCAATGAACACACTATTGTACTGATATTGCTTGTATATAGTCACTCCAAGTTTAATTTCAAACTCATGTACGGAAGATTGGAAATAAATTGTGAAAACAAAACAATTCTAGCAGCTATAATTACTAGCAAATTGAGTTTTAAAAATTGCTATTCTCTCAAGAGTTTACTTACACGCTCGTTTTGGTGTCACTACTGATGGGGTATGTCGGTCAAGAACTGCAGGTGGTGTAGGAAGTACCGGTAGGCCTACAGGTGGCGTAGGTACAGCTGATACCGGTGTTACAGATGTGGTTGGATTATCATCCGAATCAGTATCTGAATACTGTCTTGCAGCCCTAAGAGATTTAAAATGATAATGATTGGCAAAGGTTAGAACAGGAAAATAAAATTGACAGATAGAACTACATGTATTTTGATCTACACAAAGTCAAAATTTAGACAAAACATATTCATAACTGTTAGAAATGTTACAAATATGGTGATCCTCAGTGCAAAAATCAAAATGACAAAGTGTGATATGGGTAATGTCATTACTATGATTTCCAGAAATGTTGATTTGACGAAATTGAAACATGTAAGAAAATGTGGCAAGCTTGGTAACCTTGTAAGTTTATGGAGGGGGTACAATATACCGGTACCTTGTTGAACTTGTCAATTGTTAGCGTGGCCCCCAAAGATCCAGGGATAACAGAGACTGGGGTAGGGTGTAGTTTTGTGAAGTGTTACTAACACACAGTACTGGCTAAGTCTCTGCAGGAGTGCAGGACCCAGCACTCTTTTTCATTGGTACCAGTACCCCACCCAGTACAGATTGTATTCTACTAAAGCTTGCTTTGTTATTTGTACAACCATGGCAGTATATGCCATGCAAACCAGTTGGTACAATCAATCATCAAAACTGGCAATGGAACACTTGCAAAATGATTTTGACCGTTCCATGACATCTGGATTTTTCACAGTGAATAATTTAATAGATGAGAAAATTTGTATCGAACATTTTTTTCCATGAAAAACGATCGAGAATCCATGAAAGTGCAAATTAATTATTCTTGTTTTTACATTCTGGCACCAAACACAGCTTTTCAAGGTATTTTTATCATGTTTTCTTGAGTTGTAGTGAAACACATTTGACCATGGTTCAACTCACTTCATCAGTCCATTGACCCGCCATGTCTTTGCTCTAATATAGACTTGCAAAGCTACATGTGCCTACAGTCTTCAATTTGCCCGAGTTTGTTGTTGACAAACTATGTTTTGACTCTTGCCCATGTTCTAGGAGACTACTTGACAAGTGTGATTTATTACCTTTTACGTCTTTTTGTTCGCCCCAAGTTCTCAATATCTGTAGAGTCTGCATTAGAGCTGTCCTCAAGTCGCAGCAACTTGCGATTTAATTGCTTCATCCCAGTCATCTGAATATTACAGGATATGGTATACTAAACAAACTCAAACGTATTGTGCACATATTGCCATTAGCAATGTTCTCACTGTGTGAGATTCAACACATAAATGTAAGTGAAAAAAACCTGTAAAAATAAACAGAAGGATGGGCCATTTGGGAGACCATACACATAAAGGAAAACAAAAAAACAAAAAACAAAAAAAAACAATTTCAAAATGTTTCCGGTCCTTTTTCCACAAGTTTTGTATTATTACTAATTAGACCATGAGCAAATGACTGTAATCCGGTTACGACAACAATATTTTGTCTCTAAAGGTTGGCTGTTACATTAGGGCGACCTCCAAGAAACTAAGTGCACCCATTAGTACACATGCAGCAACTAAGGGGATTATAAGGAACTAAACCTGTGTCTAGTATAGATGCTCCACTGCACTATGGACATTTACATAGGACAAAGGAACTATGAATTTACCCACTAAATGTGAATCTAATTACAGGTGTATATGTACAGAGAAAATTGGAAAATTAAAGTGAATGCATGGTAAAAAAAGAAGAAAAAAGGTATCCTTGGACTTCTTGAGGTCAAGAAGTCAATTAACTCCAGTTAAAACTCTTTTATAAAATAATTTGGAGAGAAAACAACCCAGGGCCAAGAAAGTGTACAAGAAATAATTTAAACCAAATTAAGTAACCAAAATCAGAGTCCTTCAACAACATGGAAACATAATAAAATCTCTGAACATCACCAGTAACTACATGTACAGTGTGAAAACTAAACAAAAAGGACTACTGTGCCAGTCCAGTGCCACTTCTAGTACCATCTTGGTTCACACGCCCCAATAAACATTGAATAAACAAATGTGGTCAGAGAAGTCTTTGCTGGGTGATAAAACATGTGGCAAACCAATTACTGCATCCTGTTCTAATTTCGAAACTATGTGCACCTCATTACATATGCAGCAACTTAGGGGATTAAGGAACAAAACTGTGGGTATACTACACTGCACTATGGACATTAACACAGGACAAAGGAATTTACCCACTAAATGTGAATCTATGTAGTTTATATGTAGTTTGTACAGAGAAAAGTGGAATATTAAAGCTTTGGCAATCAGCGGCAATGCATGGTTGAAAATAAGTAAAACTAGTGAAAATAAGTCAAATTAGAGTTATGTTAGTTCAAACACAGAAATAAGCTGTTGCTATATAATATGCCTACAGGGTACGTGAGTCTGAAAAAAGCTTAACCAAATGAACACATTTTTTATGAAAAAGCCGTTTAGGTTTTGAACAAATAATCAATTTTATTTGATGCGATGTGCATTCAAGTTACAGTCGTTTTTTGTATCCATTTTTAATGCTTGTTGAGATCCCTATCTGAAAATAAGGTATGTACAGTACATGTACATGTACGTGCTGTACACTAATAATACTGTGGTCAAGCATTCTTTCCTCCACGAGTCAAGTAATATTTGAAAACCGCCTGTATGCTTAGTAGGTATTGCATACAAAATAGTGCTTATTCTAAACATACTGTGAAAGATTAGCATTCTCGCAGCGTTTGTGAAATTTATGCATCCCACAAATTTATGTTCTCATTAAATTCTGTTAGCCGACAAAAAAACTACTAAAAGCAAATTTTGGGTAATCGAAACAAAAAGACCTACTTCACACATACCCCCCCCCCCCCATTGCTGGAACAGAAACAGAGATGATTTACAGGGTACCCGTGTCATTAGTGTTCCAAGCCAAGACCTAGTCAGACGTACCACTCTTGAAACTGAGACATGTCTTGAGCCCAGCACTGACATGGATTCTTTAAAGTTGCAGTGTTAAAATCAGTTGTTAGGGGGAACTGGTCCTTCTTTCTTTGTAAGTGACTGTAGTTTGCCCAAACTCTGGTATCTGAAACTTTCGGAGTAAACTTGTAAGAATACTTGAATTCACGCAACAGACATTTTTCGTTAATCAATTTGGAGGTATGAAAAATATGTGTATTTTGCAAGATTTTCTTAAACATTATTCTCTAAATATTTTTCCAAAGGCCTTTATTTTTTAATTGTTAAAACTTATTTTAGTGAATGCTTTATTTGTTCATACTCCTGCACATGAACTTATACAAAGTTTCATTTTCGCTTTTTTCCTAATTTTAAATTCTTTGAAAATTAAACTTTCAAATGAGGATATTCTAGTGCAAGAGGATTCACTTTATTATATAGTTCAGTCCAATTTCCACTTGCTTTTCGGGCAGGAAAAAGTTTCATAAAGAAGCACTTCCATAGAGCATTATTAGACAGGGAAAAATCCACATGGCATATTCCTTATCAGGAAAACACCAAACTGCTTGTTTCCTAAATCCTTATTTAGAAACACAGTACACAGTTTGACTGATTAGGCATTATACCAAACTGGCCAGAGGAATGGAAATTAGTGCATGTACACAGTTAGTTTGTACTATGAAACAAACATTGTTTAACTTACTTGAAGTAAACCACTCCTTGATGGGAAATGACTCCCAGTCATCTCCTGGAATCTCCCTTCGTCTGCAAGCATTACGACATCGTGTTGTGTCATCATAGGGAGGCCAAAGGGCACAGCTAATCCCATCAAGCCATGTAGATGGGATGACTGCCAGGGTCTTCTCATCAGTGAACTCTACTACTCTGTAAATATGGTCTGGCATGTTTTCTGATCTATTTGGTAAAAATTAATTATCGTTAATGATTAATTTGAAATTGGATTCCAGGACCTGCAAAAAATGCAGTGTTTTATGTCAGCACTAATCTACAGCAATATCCTGCAGTAATGAACTATAGGTTGTAGTTTTAGTTAGAAAATTTGCCAGCAATAATTATGTACACGAACAAAAAATTTTAAAAATGAAGTTACGGCAAAGGTGACATAGCAAATGAACTGTTCCAGGTATGTTATATTTAATTTTTAAAATGACACTTGACAAGGCATGGTTGAGAGCCCTACAAACTAATCCTACCTAAGTGTAAAAACCTGATCTTACTGCACTGTTCTCCCGCAGTTTAAGGAACAAGTCCAGCCGGAACATTATTCACAAGTGCGCTAGCAAAACAGGGAACTAACTTTCATGTACATAACCAACCATGCCTGTGTACTGTCTGCATTAATCATTCAAAGCCACGAACATAATTTCAGTCAATTCACTTTGATCCATTCCCCCAATCAGATTGCTTATTGAGCTCTACACAAACTGATGCAAAAGAGGAATAAGAATGTAAGAGTTCTTGTAGGGAAGCCTGATGTATTTACAGCTAACTTCTGATAATGCAGCGCACCTAAGGGAACTTGAAAGTTCAGATACTTGAAATATTCCTAAATGAGATGAGGGAAGTGGATAATCAAAGAAGTCTGAGGCTCTTTTGAACGGTTCATATAGAATACAAACATCTGAATCATGTTTTTGAAGAATATTGCGAATCAGGCCTTTGTCATCACCTACACGGATACAGTTATCTGCCTTTTGCACAGAGAAAAACAAATTGCCACAGTGCACATTTGTAAACTGGGTATAACCTCTGTATGTATAGGGAAGTGGTCCTGCCGTATGTTTCTTTCTAGGAATGTTATCCATTGTTTTTGAAGGTTTGCCAGCCTCTTCTTGTCTCTTTCTTTCTGAAATTCGTCTTATAACTTGCGATAATGGATCATTGGGTTTTCTCAACATCCTTTTCAGTTTACCCAAGAAACTTTCAAAAGCAAAAGCTGAGAACTTGTCAAGGGGACCAAACTTTCTCACATCAGCAGTTATGTGTATCAAATTGTGTACATTATACACTAACATGTTTTTACCATAAAGATCACCAAACTGCTGTACAAATAGCAGTAGCAACTTCTCTGCATAATCACACATATATGTACTCAGACAATACACTGGATTACACAAACAAAATATTGCCACAAAAAACAATAAGAAATGCTTATAGAATGTCTCAGGCAAATCTGTCTTCAGTGAAACAATGCCACTGTAAAGTATAAACTGACGGAATTCTGTTGCTTTCCACCTATCAAATTCACTAAGTGATCTGCATTTCCTTGGGAATTCACGTGGGATATAGGAGTGAAACGACAACAACAAATCAGAAATAGCTTGAACATTATTGCCACCTATCCGACATCTGGTCACCACTGGACCTCTTATCCAAAGCCCAATAAGCTTCTTCACTACACCAAGATATATAAGATGCATGGGATCAAGAACAAATTGAGACACCAAACCAACAGATAATCTACATAAAGGAGTCTGAGTTGGTCCATGGTGATTGCGGTCTGACATTTCATTCACACTTTCATCAGTGCGTAACTGAGCATCAGTTTGTGGAAAGGTAACTTTGTCTTGCCAATCCCCGCGTTGAACACATCTTTCGCACCCATAATATGCATTGTGTGATTTAGTTCCCTTCACCATTGCCCGAGCAGGTGCATCACAGATGAAACAAGATATCTCAACCAAAATGGGATTCATTGATCTTTCCACTAATACACCATGTGATTCAATACTTTTCATCTCGTCAACAAAATCATGAAGATATTCCTCCATACTTAAAGGCTTGTGCTCACCACAGAACAGACCTATAATAAATGGTGCAGAATCCTCAAGTTCAATAATCCTACCCAATATGGGCCAGAGTTGTGTTTTGGAACTCTTGAAGAGTGGAATCCCATCAATGTTGATTTGAATGTGAAGTAATTGCACATTCATTGAAATATTAACTATGCCAAGTTTCTCTGAAACACCTTTTGCAATTCCAAAGTGATAATACTTTCCCCCAGCAATTCCCTTCAATTCATAGGACCGCTTTGTTGAAAGGAGTGTCCGCGGATCTTTTGGTAAACTTGGGAAGTGTGCATGCAATAACTTTAAAAGATCTCGCAAAGCAACATGAGCAACACAGTGTTTGGTAGCCCATGAAGCCAACTCAAATGCTACATCTTCTGTTTCATTTTTACATGAATTACTAATACTAGCCTCATCGCTGGACCCATCATCAGATGTGGGAAATGAGTACCAGCTCAAAACAGTTGATACATCACTGTCAATGTCATCACCTTCATCATGAAGTGGCTCTACGAAATGATCTTGATAATAAGTTTCAGACAGGTGGGGTTCAGGAGTATCAAGAGTAACGCTGAATTGTGAATCTCCTTCATGTTCAAACTCTGCCATGTTTGTCTTGTTTGTAATGTCAGATAATATACTATGAGCATCACCATGATCGCCACTGTCGGTACTAGCACTAGCAGTAGTGCCATGGCCAGTAACCTCAATCATGTCAATGCTACCATCTTGATAGGCTCCAACCTGACCGGTATGATTGGGCTGCACTTCACACAAATTTACCCCAGGTTCTTCTGTTTGACAAGGGATTAGAGGTTCATCATTCGACTGACAAGGTGTCTCTATTGCATTCAACCAGTTGACAACATTATGCATGTGAGCAGCTGTATTATCATTTACAGTTCTGCGCTTTGTCCAATAAGATCCCCCATTCCGTTTCATGGTGTTGTCGCGATGAAGGGTATTAATATCAAAACGTGAATTTAATTTTCAATGATCGTATCATCTGGAACATAATTTGTTTACTATTTAATAATAAAAGTAGGTGATGAAGAGGCAAGGCAATAAAAAGCAATGGCGCAACGTTGACAAAAATTCCCAAAACTTTAGTTTTATCTGTTAAATAAAACGTGTTAGATTTAATTAATTCTTTCGGGAAAAAAAATCTAGCTAGGCCTAGGTCTAAATCTGACTACATTTACGGCCTAGGCTGTCCTGGCTGTATGATTTGATTAATTCATACCAAACAGAAGTAGAGAAATTCCTCAAAGTTCCTTGTCCAGGCGTTGATCGAGGATGTCAGTTGTCGATGTCACGCAGCACGGATGTGAAGATCACGGAGCGGCGAAAGCAAGTGGTAGAGCACAGTGCGCCGGCGAGTTGTGCCACGTACGTCGGCAAGACCGGTTGTCTTGAGAGCATTCTAGGCTTGTGATTGGCTCATAGTTCATTTCTATGGTGAGCATTAATCGTTGATCTGCGCCCTCTATATATTTATAAAAACAATTTATGTGACAAACGACTCCATGTGTTAAAATATTAGCCAGAATAACTGCAAAGATTGTAATAAAACAAAATCAAAAATTTTAAAACTGCTCTGGTGAGTCAAAAACTTTGGACCTTGTTTAGCCGACTGTTATTTTTATTATTTAACACGAACGAGCCTATTACTCCGTGTCTGGGATAGTCTGGCTCCCAGACCTAAATACTTTTGATTACATGTGTTGAATGACCGGTTCGTCAGAAAATAATTTGTCAATAAACCAGACTAAAGCGTGGTCGCACCACAGATCATGACCACGTCCATTTTAATGTGTAGGGGCTTTTTATGGTGTTTACCAATAATAATGAGTTGAAGTCCCAGTCTTTCGTTTGTCCTTTCTTTGTAATTTTATTTATAGTTTTTAATGTTTAAAAGTGTGATTGATCTTATTTTAAGATTGAACAGTATGAAAATACTGAAATAAAAGTATCCTGTAAAGTTGATCTGACATGACTGTTTCGATTTGGTTGATCATTTTTTGACTTTAATCAGTGTTTTTTAAAATTTAAATCATTCAGTGGTCTACTGTACTTCTTGTTAATGATATTCCTGCGCTGCACAAGGTAACTTTTGAAGTTAGCAGTAGTGTGTTCTCCGTTAGGTCGTGCTTGTCTGGCTCTGCTTCGCCGTTGGCGGCGCCATGATTAAGAGGTTTTTCGGCTAAAGGGGGCGCCATTAATTTGCCCGCCTCGTGAAAAATATGCTGCCGACATGACCGTCCCTTATTCGGACAAATTAGTAGGATGATATTAATTTTTATATCGGTAAATGTAAACCTTACCATTGTTTGTAAACATTGACGCCATTTGTATGGCCTGCCGCAAGCCCACCGATTGAAAACATGGATAGCAACCTACTTTGCCCCAAAACAGTCTCATAACACTTAAGAAATAAAAGGCTGGCTATGAATTCTGTAGCTTTGCATTATTTACTTTTGTGTAGTTTTAACAATCAACTCAGTTCTTTAATATTTCTTCTTCATTTTTGCAGCGTCGGTCGGCATGGTTTACCGAGCCCTGGTTGGCAAAAATATGTTCTTTGTTTTTTACATGGGCGCGTGCATATCCGTTATAATGCCAATACCAATGCCCGTCTGTTTGTGAAAACGACAAAATGCGATTCCTGAGATAAGCGCCCCTTTTATACGCAATTAATACTTCAGCAAAGTTTTGCTCAAGAATGTTTGTCTTTGTCCATAATGTGGGTTTAAGGCCAATACGTGTAAAAGACGACGGATTTGAGCAACAAGATTTTATCCAATTAGTCCCGGACAATTTTGGGAAAATATGCATTTTTTAGAATTAAAACGAAACAGAATTACTTGTAATAACCCACGCGGGATTTCGGATACACATTTGGCGAAATAGATTGAGGATAATATTATATTAAAAGAAAACAGGAATGCGGAATAGGAATTTTGGAAGGAAACAAACAAATAAAACAAAACATGCGAATGGCATAAGATGAAAACAAAAATCAAACATGCTACCGGCCGAGGTATAATTATACATATTGCATCTTTTCTTCTCTCCCTTTCTGTCCCGTGTAAGTTTTCTCTCTTCCCCAAGCGACCCCCCCCCCCCCCCTGCCTCAGGGCGTGTCGTTGTTGTAGGCCTAACTTAAATTTACTGGCCAACTTCTAGCTACGGGTGAACACATTCTGGAGATCATAACAAATTATTTGAAAATGAAACTTCTTCATACGATCTCTTGACAAGAATTTTGAAGCAATACAAAATCAAATGAAATACTTGGTAGCACGAATAATGTCGGGATCCCATTATATCAATTCATTTTTAGAAAGCTTACACAAAGCTTGTATTATGACATCAATACAGTTTAATCTCATAATTTTTCTTTTTTTATTAAATTACAAAAAATAGGCCCAAATGTATTGAAATTGGGCATGATAATAAAATGTGATAATTTGCCAGAGCGCATGGATAACACCTTTTAAGTGGACTCGGGGTATGACAAAGAGTACCGTCATTTTGAGACAATTTGCTATTTCCTTTTATTGTTCTTTACTTTTTAAGACTTATTCAAATAATAAACACATTTTTCCATCACTTAACAACATCTTGGTAAGATACGGTCACCCCAACTCTGAAGTGGGGATTATACCCAGCCAACCGGATTTTGTTAGTTCCGTGGAAGATCGTCAAAGAACGGGAAGCCCCCGACAATTTTGAAATTGTCTGGGTGATTCGGGAATCCTTTTTTAGTGTATTCCAACCTAATTCTAGATTATTCTTACACATTTCATAGGGTTATTTTATGTGTTTCTGGGTGATTCTCGAGTTATTCGTGTATAAATGGTATCATACAACATTGGTAATGTTGATGGCAAAGTGTTCATACTCTGTGCGATTCAACATACACGGGAAATAACAAACCTGTGAATAGTGAGCTCAATTGGTCACCCGTCACGGGAAAATTGTGAAAAACTGTTTCAATTTTGTCACAGCAAATTGTAGTCGTTGATAGCCATGGAAAATCTATGACTATATCAACGATCATTCGGCCGGACCATCGTTTGAAAAACTACAAAATTAATGTTTTCTATAGAAAATGGAAGAATTTCAGACGCTAAAATTTCACTGGATGACTTGTACCTACTTATAAGTAAGTAATTTCATTCTTACTCAACAATTCTGATTAAGGGTTTCTGCAAATGGTGTATCCTCCCTTTAAAGACAAAATTGCTATATCATTCTTTACAAAAACGCTTCAATTCAAAAATAATCTGAATGGTTTGGCCAGAACTGGCCCAGATCTAACACCATCTAAGATGGTGTGGCCAGACCTGGCCCAGTTATAGCTTCATTTATCCTGGTTTAATCAGACCTGGCCCAGATTAGAAATGGTCTTACCTGGTAAGGCCAGACCTGGCCCAGATACAGCATGATCGAATCTAGTTTTGCCAGACGTGGCCCAGATCTGATATGGTGTATCTTGGTTTTGCCAGACCGGGCCAAGATCTAACATCATCTAAGATGGTGAGGCCAAACCTGGCCCAAACATAGCATGATCTAATTGGTTTAACCAGACCTGAACCAGATCGGGCATGATCTCACCTGCTTTAAGTAGATCTGGCCAAGATAAAAAATGATCTAACTTAGTTTGGCCAGACCTGGCCCAGATAAACCATCATCTTTAATGGTGTGGCCAGACCAGCCCCAGTTATAGCTTCATTTATCCTGGTTTGGCCAGAACTGGCCCAGATCAGGAATGATCTTACCTGGTAAAGCCAGACCTGGCCCAGATACAGCATGATCGAATCTAGTTTTGCCAGACGTGGCCCAGATCTGATGGTGTATCTTGGTTTTGCCAGACCGGGCCAAGATCTATTAACATCTAAGATGGTGAGGCCAAACCTGGCCCAAACATAGCATGATCTAATTTGGTTTAACCAGACCTGACCCAGATCAGGCATGATTTCACCTGCTTTACTAGACCTGGCCCAGATCAGAAATGATCTAACTCGATTAACCGGACCTGAACCAGATCGGGCATGATCTCACCTGCTTTAAGTAGATCTGGCCAAGATAAAAAATGATCTAACTTAGTTTGGCCAGACCTGGCCCAGATAAACCATCATCTTAAATGGTGTGGCCAGACCTGGCCCAGTTATAGCATCATTTATCCTGGTTTGGCCAGAACTGGCCCAGATCAAGAATGATTTCACCTGCTTTAACTAGACCTGGCCCAGATCAGAAATGATCTAACTTAGTTTGGCCAGACCTGGCCCAGATATTACATCATCTTAAATGGTGTGGCCATACCTAGCCCAGATATAGCTTCATTTTTCCTGGTTTGGCCAGAACTGGCCCAGATCAAGAATGATTTCACCTGCTTTAACTAGACCTGGCCCAGATCAGAAATGATCTAACTTAGTTTGGCCAGACCTGGCCCAGATATTACATCATCTTAAATGGTGTGGCCAGACCTAGCCCAGATATAGCTTCATTTTTCCTGGTTTGGCCAGAACTGGTCCAGATCAGGAATGATCTCACCAGGTTCGGCCAGACCTGGCCCAGGTCAAACATGACCTAACCTGGTTTGGCAACATCTGGCCCAGATATAAAATCCTCTTAAATGGTTTTGCCAGACCTGACCTAGATCAGGAATGATCTTAACTGGTTTTGCCAGACCTGGCCCAGATTAGAAATGATCTAACCTGGTTAGGCCAGATCTGGCCCAGAACAGACATGATCTTCCCTGCTTTGGCCACACCTGGCCCAGATCTGACATGATTTAACATGGTTTACCCGGACCTGGCCGAGATCTAACATAATCTACCATGGTTTCACCGGACCTGGCCCAGATTTGACATGATATAACATGGTTTAACCGGACCTGGCCCAGATCTGACATGATATAACATGGTTTAACCGGACCTGGCCCAGATCTGACATAATCTAACATGGTTTAATTGGACCTGGCCCAGATCTTACATGATCTAACATGGTTTAACCGGACCTGGCCCAGATCTAACACTATCTGGCCCAGACCGTACCAGAGCATGCCATATCTAGACCAGATCTGGGCCAGACAATCATGGTTAGCTGGGAAAGGTCAGGTCTGCGTTTGTAAAAAACAAAACGACTTACATATTCCTAAGAATGTGGCGATACAACCAAAGAAGATACCAAAGACGATGCCTATAATTGTCAAAGTTGTTAATCCAGATTCTCCTTCAGAAGTTGTAGTTGTCAAATCTGTTGTGTTATCTGTGAATGCCGCCATGATGGATCTGTTTTGCAAGAAAATACTGTAGTGAACAAAACTAAAAGGAACTATCGTGATATGGGACATGGTGCAGGAAAATATTAAACTGAATGGGGGGGGGGGGAATCAAGCCCATAAAACCGGAAAAACCCACAAACGGGACCCGCGCGAAACGGGAAAATATGAGTTATTGGCAAACAGTGGCAAGCAAAGAACAATGCCAATGCAGGGGATCGCGGGGACGGGAGAGGCACGGAGGCGTGACAAGACGGACAAAAAATACGGACAAGTGTACGATTTCACAAACCACTAATATTCGTCTTAACTTAGGATGGGTTATTGTTTGCCACAGTGATTTGTATTGTGACCCTGCCCAGCTACTTTAGCCCTCCTCTGTACTCAACGCTACACTTGCAGCATTTTTACATCGAGCTTTCTAGCGGGGTCGCCGCGCATCCCGCTAGTATTTTATTATAGCATCAGTGACAGTTTGGGAATTTACTTGGTGACTAAAAGGTTTTACGTCTGTTGCAGTTCCATACTTCAACAAAATATATTCAGAATGTAAAGCTGGTAAATTTCTATGTTGTTAGAATTTTGATGTTGGTACAAGGTTTTTCAAGGGAACAATACTTGTAACAGCGACTACAGAATGCTCATAAATATAGTTGTTACATTTTACTAAATAACGAGTCCCCTACCTCACGTTAAAACAGGTCAAACAACAAACCCGCTCGACAAAGGAATCGTGATTTCATCAGCGGCTATTTGATGTGGAAAATAGCGCCCTCAGTTAGTCAAAGGGTGAGAACTGTGTACAGACCCAATTGGAGAAAATCGCCACTGATGTCATCAAGGGGTCATTATAATAGATAAGCCATTTTTGACTCTTGGCTGAAAAAGTCACGCGAAGAGGTGCATTTTTGACTTTAGTTATTTATTACCAAAATGCAAATTTTAAGCGAAAAAAGGTTCTAAATCTCTGATGTATGTTTGGCCAAAAAAGGTAATAGTTGAAATATTGAGATTATCCTGTACACGCTGTTAAGTGTAGACATCTTCGATCTGATGAGAGCAAGTTATAGAATAAATGTAATACATGAATAGTTCAAGCAGTACAAAACGTAACCCTACAAAGTGTTAATTACTTTAGTTGAGTTAGTTAGTTAGTATTTCAATTTCCAATTGCTTACTTGATGAGTGCACATAAAGATGAGTTAGCTGCAAACACCTAACGGAAACTAACTTTCCTTTTCTTCAGGAAACTAGCTTTCCTTTTCTTCAGTCTCATTTGGGGCCAGAAGGGTGTAAGAGGGTGTGGGTGCAAGGGTCTGTGCTTCCCAACCTTTTGAAGTTTTCTTATTGTCCCTTGCGATCTGCATTGATCATTTATGATATGCCTACAAAAGAGTAAATCAGTTTGAATAGCTTGGGACACTATTTGAGTTTTCTTTTATTACGTTTATCAACTCTTTTGTCGCTACAGCTCTGTACTTTCATTTTGTGAGGGGTTGTGAGTTCAGAATTAAAAGGGGCTGGCTTTTATACTTGACCAAGAGAAGTGCAAGACATATTTATGAATCTTACTGTAGTTGATGTGTCTATTAAAACAAACTCATTTTTATGGTAAAAAAATAGATAAAGTGACTCCGCCTATCCCCTTTTGTGGCGTCAATCAAGGCAGACTTTGCCTCGATCGAACATCGACGCCCCTCGAACCTGCATGCAATGCGTAGAGTAAACACACGTGATGTACATGCAAGTCCAATTCTTGAGTTTTTCACGTTTCGAAAAAAAAAATGTTCTTGCATTTTTCTGGCAATGCCGACCAGGAATATTGCTGCTGCATTCAGCAAACCATAGATGGGGTCATTTTGCAAAGTCGTGCGGTCCGACGTCTTTTTCATTCAGCGCTATGTAGCGATCACTTCTAGCAGTCGTGCTTCGAATCTGCAATACACCACACATTTGACATTTGACCTTTTATTCATAAACATAATGACGCCATCCCAACAACTTTTCTAGCTCGTGGGAAGTCAGAGAAGGTACCTGAAAGACATGACAAACCTAGAGGAGCATTTGCCAAACACAAACATTTTTGGGTATGCTCAACTTTGAGGGCTTGTTTTTAGCTTGCGCCAAGCGGCACAATTTTTTATTGCCACTGCATGCGATTCCACGTGCAGGGTAATTTGGGTGGACCTTCCGCACAGCAGCCATACAGTGCGTGCAGTCTGCTCCGTGACCATAGTTCTTAACAAAGGCATCATAACCGATCAGATTACATTTTCTCTTCAAATATCGCGCCTCCATTGGCGCCACGAACTGCGCCCTCTTGGGTCGGGGCCTACTCTTAAATTTGTAAATAAAATGAAATTTAATTTTTAGAACCTTATGTCAGGATCCGCCAAGTGCTCCCTCATTGTTGAACTTGTAAAAAGTTTACTTTTAGGATTGTCATGTGACGATCTCTCTCTTTTTCAATAGCTTCGTCCTTGGAAGAGCACATTTTATTTGGTCTGGATTTCTCTCTATTTTTATAGGGAGCATGGCTCTGGCCATGCTCCAAAAACCCAGTTATCTGGGAGGGATAGGTTTATAGAGGTATCTGTGAGTATTGTTTTACGTTTTAGTCCTATTTGTATACCTGAATTACTGTGATTTTAGGTTCATGTTTGGATCGCATTATTTATAGATGTGTGCAGACTGCAGTGTGTCCGTCCCATGTGTGTGTGTAGCATGGAAGCCACATGTTTGACCTTTTTGTGAACTTTTACTGTGCACTGTGTAATGACGTGTTGTAACTTTTTGTGTTGTTTGCTATGGGTTACCATTAAACCTATAGGCCTACATGAGAAGTTTGTTTGATATATTTTAGCTGTCATTGATTGGCGTATATTTATCATTGACTGTATTTTGGCGAATGCTCGTCCTTTATTCATTAGAGGACCTGCTCTCCTTCCCGTGTCTCTACACTAAGTTAACTGTTAATTTATATTCCACTCATCAAAACAGGGGGACGTTATTTTGTTTGCTGGGTAATGATCAATGAGGTTGTTCAGACACAGTACTAAAGTTGGTTTAACTCATGGTTCAATCCGATCGGGTTCATCAACTCTGTGTGTCTGAACGGTTCTAAAGTTAGTCCGATTCGAGTTCAACCCACAAAAGATAAACCGTCCAGGGAGGGGGTTTATCTTTAGAAAGCTTCGGGTTTATCTTTTAACACTGTGTGGACAGAATAAAAAGACCACATCAGGTTTAACTCACAACAGAAGACCCATTGACCTCCGTAATCATTATGTAAACATATGGTGACCAATGAACAGGCCAATAAACAGGATGTTAGAGTAACGGGGTCGCGTTTGCTTTGACCTCTTAAAACCAAAGATAAACCGTATTGGGTTTAACTCAGTGCTGTCTGAACGCAAGGGTTTTTTATTTTTACGACCACCCCCTGCTGCTCATAGAAGTTAAACCGGTTCGGGTCTAACTAAGTACGCTGTCTGAACATACCCAATGTTTCCTTTAGGGTAGTTTGACAAGGCACTTCCAATCTTTACCACATAAATTCAAACACAAAAGAACTATTGGTCCGATGCCTTTGTGGAAACCTTTATATCACTCCGTGACCCCCCCCCCCCATCTCGTTCTAGTTAACCAATAAGCATCTATAACGCATGTGCACATGTGGTTTGTTTAATATGATCCCATTGTGGTCTGCAGTTTGGCAAGACGGTTTTCTTCTCCCCTTTTAACACAAATTAACCCAGACCTGTGATGTCATGCTCTTGTGACTTGCAGGCATTCCAAATCTCAAACACAAAAGAACTATTGGTCCGATGCCTTTGTGGAAACCTTTATCACTCCGTGACCCCCCCCCCCCCCCATCTCGTTCTAGTTAACCAATAAGCATCTATAACGCATGTGCACATGTGGTTTGTTTAATACGATCCCATTGTGGTCTGCAGTTTGGCAAGACGGTTTTAGTTTATAACAATAACAATGTTGATTGATGTAAATGAAAGTACAGTGAAAGAATGCACTCTCTAAATGTAAAACAGTGAAAAACACCACTCTTTACATTTCAAGTTGTCCTTCATATGGCTCTTTAAAAAGAGTGGTGGTTATTTCACTCTTTTAGAGGGGTTTTACCCCATGACAGAGTGAAAAATCACCCAAAAAGATGCAAAGTTCAATCTAAAAGAGTGGAAGACCACTCGAAAAGGAGTTGTCCCTTTTGTGGCTCTTTAAAGAGTGCCTGCCAGTCCACTCTTTTGCATTTAGAGAGCATACAGCAAAAATAGCACGAAACAATGTTTGTTTGTAATTAAATTGTTTTAAACAATTTGTTTGCTATGATGCCATAAATACATATTGAGAGTTGATAACAAAAAGGAAAATTAACAGAACATATTTAGGAAATTACAAGACTAGATAAATTGGAACTGATAATCATGGTATGCGTGTAGTTACTAGTGTGCTGATCATCGAGGGCCTTATAATCAGTCAGATTGTGTCTGTGGGTGTACCACACTAAATCGAGAGAAACGCATGCATAGAGCTTCATTAACAAAATGTAAACCCACAACTTTTTCTGTATATCAAAGAGACTTCATTGATTGTTGAAAAATTGTCAAATTTTGTGGCCTTGGTTGGTGGTTGTTGACTTTGTTTAGCATCTTAGGGTATATCTAGCATTAGTTAACATTTCTGTTTCTCATCATCCATTGAATGAACATTACTTCTTGAGGCGTGGCTCGTAGTTGGGGGCGATCTCATCCAGAGAGCATTATTTAAATGAAGGGATAAAACTGTTAATAACTGTTTGATATGGCATAGTGGTCATAGAATGGCAGTTATGAAACGGATCTTTGTTTTTGTTTTTGTTGGCCTATTTGAATACTCTAGTTTCAGCATTGGTTGGAATTTGGCTGGTTATTATAACAGTAGATCTTATTTTGGTGTTTGATCACTTCCAATCAAGATTTGTTTGTATGAAGTTCTAATTAAATTCAACTTGGATAAAAAGTACTAGAGATTAAATCTTCCCACCCCTGGTGTATCTATGAAAAAATAATTATTCCAATAGGAAATCTCAACAAATTCCACATTGATTGCCTGTGACTGATCTCAAACAACTTACTTGAGTTATGACAGATGAAGATGGCTTGAAACACAGAGCATGCAATTTGTTAGATGAGTAGGATATTCAAGCAATGATCCTTTGGACTGTTACACAGTGCCACTCCCTACCTGGTACTCTGACTATGTATTTCGCTATTGTGGAAATTATAGGAATTTGTGTTTTGTAAATGTAGTGTAATACCAAGTTCTATTTTTAAGCTTTTGTGTTGTGTGAATGTAGTGTAGTGTAATGTAGTGTATGGATAACTTTGACTAAGCTTTTCAGATTCAAACTAGACAGGTTTTTCTGATATTTTTATAGCAATACTGTATTGTTGTGTTCAGGTCACAAATGTCTTACTTGTATGCATTGGCTGGTTCTATGTTTCTGAATGAGTGAAAGGGGCTTGGGGTGTAACTGTACTAAAAGGCTTCACCTCACTAAATGGAGAGAAAAATCTATACATCGGTAGAGTCTATGTGCCTATCTTTTATTGCACGTGTGTAGTTAAAGTCACCTGGAAACATATATATATTTTTTAAAAACATAAGAGTATATGTTTATGAACAATAAGACGATTTTTTCGTGATTTTTATGGTAAAAAAATAGATAAAGTTGTGTAGGGGGTGACTCCGCCTATCCCCTTTTGTGACGTCAATCAAGGCAGACTTTGCCTCGATCGAACATCGACGCCCCTCGAACCTGCATGCAATGCGTAGAGTAAACACACGTGCAAGTACATGCAAGTCCAATTCTTGAGTTTTTCACGTTTCGAAAAAGTTTTTTTCTTGCATTTTTCTGGCAATGCCGACCAGGAATATTGCTGCTGCATTCAGCAAACCATAGATGGGGTCATTTTGCAAAGTTGTCCGGTCCGACGTCTTTTTCATTCAGCGCTATGTAGCGATCACTTCTAGCAGTCGTGCTTCGAATCTGCAATACACCACACATTTGACATTTGACCTTTTATTCATAAACATAATGACGCCATCCCAGCAATTTTTCCAGCTAGTGGGAAGTCGGAGAAGGTACCTGGAAGACATGACACACCTAGAGGAGCATTTGCCAAACACGAAAATTTGTGGGTATGCTCAACATTGAGGGCATGTTTTTAGCTTGCGCCAAGCGGCACCATTTTTTATTGCCACTGCATGCGATTCCACGTGCAGGGTAATACGAGTGGACCTTCCACACAGCAGCCATACAGTGCGTGCAGTCTGCTCCGTGACCATAGTTCTTAACAAAGGCATCATAACCGATCAGATTACATTTTCTCTTCAAATATCGCGCCTCCATTGGCGCCACGAACTGCGCCCTCTTGGGTCAGGGCCTACTCCTAAATTTGTAAATGAAATTAAATTTTTAGAACCTTATGTAAGGATCCGTCAAGTGCGCCTTCATTGTTGAACTTGTAGAAAGTTTACTTTTAAGATTGTCACGTGACGATCTTTCTCTTTTTCAATAGCTTCGTTCTTGGAAGAGCACATTTTGTTTGGTCTGGATTTCTCTCTATTTTTATAGGGAGCATGGCTCTGGCCATGCTCCAGAAACCCATTTATCTGGGAGGGATAGGTTTATAGAGGTATCTGTGAGTATTGTTTACGTTTTAATCCTCTTTGTATATACCTGAATTACTGTGATTTTAGGGTCATGTTTGGATCGCATTATTTATAGATCGTGTGCAGTCCGTCCTTGTGTGTGTGTGTGTAGCATGGAAGCCACATGTGTGGCCTTTCTGTTAACTTTTACTGTGCACTGTGTAATGACGTGTTGTAACTTTTTGTGTTGTTTGCTATGGGTTACCATTAAACCTATAGGCCTACATGAGAAGTTTATTTGATATATTTTAGCTGTCATTGATTGGCGTATATTTATCATTGACTGTATTTTGGCGAATGCTCGTCCTTTATTCATTAGAGGACCTGCTCTCCTTCCCGTGTCTCTATACAAAGTTAACTGTTAATTTATATTCCACTCATCAAAACAGGGGGGCGTTATTTTGTTTGCTGGGTAATGATCAATGAGGTCGTTCAGACACAGTACTAAAGTTGGTTTAACTCATGGTTCAATCCGATCGGGTTCAACTCTGTGTGTCTGAACGGTTCTAAAGTTAGTCCGAATTGAGTTCAACCCACAAAAGATAAACCGTCCAGGGAGGGGGTTTATCTTTAGACCGCTTCGGGTTTATCTTTTAACACTGTGTGTGGACAGAATTAAAAAGACCACATCAGGTTTAACTCGCAACAGACGACCCATTGACCTCCGTAATCATTATGTAAACATATGGTGACCAATGAACAGGCCAATAAACAGGATGTTAGAGTAACGGGGTCGCGTTTGCTTTGACCTCTTAAAACCAAAGATAAACCGTATTGGGTTTAACTCAGTGCTGTCTGAACGCAAGGTTTTTTATTTTTACGACCACCCCCTGCTGCTCATAGAAGTTAAACCGGTTCGGGTCTAACTAAGTACGCTGTCTGAACATACCCAATGTTTCCTTTAGGGTAGTTTGACAAGGCACTTCCAATCTGTACCACATAAATTCAAATCAAAACTATATACAAGCTTTCTTTCCACGACTTTCTCACACAACTCAATCAAAGTAAATGACAGTTCTATTTAGAAGTGGTTCCACAATTAATTATAGCAGAACTGAATGTTATTCATACAATCTTCTTGAAATAAACAACATTATTTAATAGCTACTTACAGGTCGATTTGTCAATCCTGGCTTCTACAGTGGCGGGTCTCTTCGATTAATTTTCAGTGTGTCTCAGACGCCAGTCAAAACTGTTTTTGCAAAACTCAGCAACTAGGGCTGGATGACTGTATACTTAGGGCTCTCAATAACCCTTAAGAAAATTCAAGAGTTCACAATAACTCGATTGTCGAGGCTGACAGAGTTCTTTCCTCGGAAATCTCAAATTGCAATGTGACTCACCTAAATTTCTTCTCCCCTTTTAACACAAATTAACCCACACCTGTGACGTCATGCTCTTGTGACTTGCACGCATTCCAAATCTCAAACACAAAAGAACTATTGGTCCGATGCCTTTGTGGAAACCTTTATCACTCCGTGACACCCCCCATCTCGTTCTAGTTAACCAATAAGCATCTATAATGCACGTGCACATGTGGTTTGTTTAAAGCCATTGGACCCTTTCGGTAAACAGTATTGTCCAAGGCCCACACTTTGTGTACCACAACTTCTATATCAAATAACAAACCTGTGAAAATTTGGGCTCAATCGGTCATCGGAGTTGGGAGAAAACAACGGAAAAACCCACCCTTGTTTCTGCGCGTTTCGCCGTGTCATGACATGTGTTTAAAATAAATCCGTAATTCTCGTTAACGAGAATTTATATTGTTTTGCTGTTTTCTCAAAAAGTAAAGCATTTCATGGAATAATATTTCAAGAGAAGTCTTCCACCATTGCCTTCTGTAAACCCTGTAAGTTATTTGTAAATCTGTGAACTTTTTCTTTTTTTTCTGAACCGAAAGGGTCCAATGGCTTTAATATGATCCCATTGTGGTCTGCAGTTTGGCAAGACGGTTTTCTTCTCCCCTTTTAACACAAATTAACCCACACCTGTGACGTCATGCTCTTGTGACTTGCACGCATTCCAAATCTCAAACACAAAAGAACTTTTGGTCCGATGCCTTTGTGGAAACCTTTATATCACTCCGTGACCCCCCCCCCCCCCCCATCTCATTCTAGTTAACCAATAAGCATCTATAACGCATGTGCACATGTGGTTTGTTTAATACGATCCCATTGTGGTCTGCAGTTTGGCAAGACGGTTTTAGTTTATAACAATAACAATGTTGATTGAGATGTAAATGAAAGTACAGTGAAAGAATGCACTCTCTAAATGTAAAACAGTGAAAAACACCACTCTTTACATTTCGAGTTGTCCTTCATATGGCTCTTTAAAAAGAGTGGTGGTTATTTCACTCTTTTAGAGGGGTTTTACCCCATGACAGAGTGAAAAGTCACTCAAAAAGATGCAAAGTTCAATCTAAAAGAGTGGAAGACCATAAGATAACAAAAAGGAAAATTAACAGAACATATTTAGGAATTACAAGACTAGATAAATTGGAAGGGATAATCATGGTACGTGTGTAGTTACTAGTGTGCTGATCTTCGAGGGCCTTATAATCAGTCAGATTGTGTCAGTGGGTGTACCACACTAAATAGAGAGAAACGCATGCATAGAGCCTCATTAACAAAACGTAAACCCACAACTTTTTCTGTATATCAAAGAGACTTCATTGATTGTTGACAAATTGTCAAATTTTGTGGCCTTGGTTGGTGGTTGTTGACTTTGTTTAGCATCTTAGGGTACATCTAGCATTTTTTTAATTTCTTCTTCTCATCATCCAGTAAAGGAATATTACATCTTGAGGCGTGGCTCGTTGTTGGGGGCGATCTCATCCAGAGAGCATTATTTAAATGAAGGGATAAAACTGTTAATAACTGTTTGATATGGCATAGTGGTCATAGAATGGCAGTTATGACACGGATCTTTGTTTTTGTTTTTGTTGGCCTATTTGAATACTCTAGTTTCAGCATTGGTTGGAATTTGGCTGGTTATTATAACAGTAGATCATATTTTGGTGTTTGATCACTTCCAATCAAGATTTGTTTGTATGAAGTTCTAATTAAATTCAACTTGGATAAAAAGTACTAGAGATTAAATCTTCCCACCCCTGGTGTATCTATGAAAAAATAATTATTCCAATAGGAAATCTCAACAAATTCCACATTGATTGCCTTTGACTGATCTCAAACAACTTACTTGAGTTATGACAGATGAAGATGGCTTGAAACACAGAGCATGCAATCTGTTAGATGAGTAGGATATTCAAGCAATGATCGTTGGACTGTTACACAGTGCCACTCCCTACCTGGTACTCTGACTATGTATTTCGCTATTGTGGAAATTATAGGAATTTGTGTTTTGTAAATGTAGTGTAATACCAAGTTCTATTTTTAAGCTTTTGTGTTGTGTGAATGTAGTGTAGTATGTATGGATAACTTTGACTAAGCTTTTCAGATTCAAACTAGACAGGTTTTTCTGATATTTTTATAGCAATACTGTACTGTTGTGTTCAGGTCACAAAGGTCTTACTTGTATTTGCATTGGCTGGTTCTGTTTCTGAATGAGTAAAAGGGGCTTGGGGTATAACTGTACAAAAAGGCTGCACCTCACTAATGGAGAGAAAAGTCTATACATCGGTAGAGTCATGTGTACAAATAGATAAAGTTGTGTGGGGGGTGACTCCGCATATCCCATTGTGTGAGTTAATCGAGGCAGACTTTGCCTCGATCGAACATCGACCCACCTCGAACTTGCATGCAATGCGTAGAGTAGTAGACACACTAGCCCAGGTTGGACTCCTCCGTTGCAGGGCAACGCGACAGAGTCCAGGGTATAAAGGTCCCGTACCATTGCAACAAAATTTACAACATTTTTTACAAATATTTCTACCTAACTCAGTAAGTTGAACTTTTACTCACATGTTCCTTGTAGTTGGAACTCCAAAACCGCATTATTTAAAATTGTTTAGTTTTCTCCTTTAGTGTTAATATTTTGTGAGAAGAAATTTGAAATTGACGTTTCCCATTCCCACTTCGGTGTAAACACTTTCCGTTGTTGATATCACTGGTGGTCTACTATTTGCAGCCAAATCGCTGTCAACTCCCGTCAACCAACCACTAAGCAGATAGATTAGTCAGCAAGCAATTTACATGACATGCAGAACTATGCGGTACCGAGGATTGACGTCTTGTGCCCAGACTGTTTTCCGTATGCTGGAAAGCGCCCGCTGTTGTCCATTTGTACAAGCCATGTGAAAAACGCAAGATGGCGGCAGACGGCTTTGCTGTTTATTTTTTCACAAGAAAAAAAAACTCAATTTTTGTAACAGAAATTTAACCAGAAACTAATACAGTTTATGGGGTCAGTTTGCAAAGTCGTCCGGTCCAATGTCTGACTTCTCCACTTGCCCAGTTATTTTGTCTAGGATTATTTGAGCACATTACTTGCCCAGCTGACAATAGCCTTGAACAAGGCGCTCCAGCCAGTCGCGACCTGCATAATCCGAGTACCCACTGAATTCCGCCAGCGCACATGCCCCCGGCCCCACACATAACACAAAGCGTGCATATAATACGTGTACAGCGTATCTGCCAAAACTAAGGGCGGAGCTCATTATGCTAATGTTTACTTAAAACCCGTTCTCAGTAGTTACTGGTTGACCTATTAACTCTCGCTGCGATGTCAATCACAACGTTCTTCAAGCACTCGCACGTGCTCGTCTGTCGACGTATTAAGCCTTGGCTGTTGTTAAATATGGCAATGGCGCCGGGCGAGAGAGAAATCCCTCCTCGGTCCAGTAGGTTGTTTACTGTAAGTGGCTGGAAACCAATGATGTATAATTTACAACAGTACATCGTAGTACAACTACAGAAGCTTGACCTCCGCGTTTAATGCATCAAGCATGTTGTAGAAATAGAAGGTAGAAAATTGGACCATACATCAAGTACGTGTGGAATGTGTTTGAGAAAGGTTAAGAAAGTATCCAGGTGTACTTGGTTAGAATTCTGAGATGTATTGTAAGGCATGACAGTACACCACACCCCCACTCCCTTGAAGCACAAACCCTTCATCTGTTTTCCACATTTCACACCAGCCATGTTTGGTTTTATGAGATAAGAAACCCAGCTGTTTTTTTTGTCTTTAATGTAGACATATTATTTATTTATTATTTATATATTGTTTCTCCCGGTAAATGGGAATCAAAGTTGGGCATCAAAAATAATAATGTGATTGTGAGGGTCGAAACATATGAGACGGTAGAAGATCGCGTATGGCTGCTGAACAACAAACCATACACGATCCTTTCATCAAACTTACTCTTGCCATACGACAACAACTCCTTCAACATTACACATAGAACATCAACTTCACCTTTATAAAAAAGTACCATGGTAATATCATGGTCAATTTTACCATGGTAATACCATGGTACCAATCGATGGTATTTTGGACACTACCATGGTATAACCATGGTAAAAAGTACCATGGTAAAAAGTACCACGGTACTGTACCATGGTTATACCATGGTCATACCATGGTACAGTTTACCATGGTTGTACCATGGTATCTTGGTACATTGTACCATGGTTATACTATGGTACATTGTACCATGGTTTTACCATGGTATCCTGTACCATGGTACATTGTACCATGGTTATACTATGGTACATTGTACCATGGTTTTACCATGGTATCCTGTACCATAGTACATTGTACCATGGTTATACTATGGTACATTGTACCGTGGTTTTACCATGGTATCCTGTACCATGGTACATTGTACCATGGTGATACTATGGTACATTGTACCATGGTTATACTATGGTACCTTGTACCATGGTTGTATCATGGTAAAAGATACCATGATAAAACCATGATAAGATGTACAATGGTACAACCATCCCTACAAGAAAAATCAGTCATCATTAGTCATCATTAGTCATCATGATTAGCATTAGCCATCAAAACAAAAAAAAGGCATCAAAAGGGCAGCATTTTGAACCCTCGAAATAAAAAAACACAATAGAGATTGAGTCATCACGATGATGACTTCTTGATGAAATAGGCATCAAATAATCATCATTTGTCATCAGGCATCACAACTGCCAACTCTCTGATCACAAAGAGTCATCAGTAATCAGACATCAATCAGTCATAAAATAGTCATCAGGAACCAAACAGGCATTAAAGAGTCGTCAAGTTGTCAGTAGTTGTGATCAGGCATCAAACAGTCATCAAACAGGCATAAAAATTTTCATCAAATAGTCATTGGTTGCGATCGTCCTCAAATGTGATCAGGCATCAAAACAGTACCTTTGTTTGAATGAAAAAGGCTTTCAATAAATACAAAATATAAAATAATGAGTGAGAGAGCAGTGTAAATAAAATACATGCAGCACCTTTTGTCGAACAGGATTAATCTCTTTTTTGAAAATTTATCTTGGCCACAAAATGTAGCCACAACAGGAACACAATGCTGGTCATGTGAAAAACGGCACCATGGTTCATTGCTTTTCTTCTGTTGATGGTGATGATGATTTAGTTGTCTTCACCAGAGAAGCACAGAGATCTGTAAAAAGAAGAAGTTGGAAAAATATGTGTAAGAAATAATGAAACATTTGCCAAAACTATATGGTTTGCATCCAGTAAGCGATGTCAGATGAGGATTGGATGTTTCGAGGCATATTAATTATCAAAGTGTCGCTTTGTACTGAAGGCTTTTGTCTTCGAGCCATAAAGTAGAGCCAACAAAATTAACTTAGGATAAAATAATCACATAATAATTGTAAAATAAATCAATAAAATTTTACAAAAATTAAAGGAACATTACAGAATTGGTGAGAAACAAAAATCGTGAAGATCACAGATTTATTACATAAAACTTACATGGTCTAATGATGATGATTGTTGAAAAGCTATTTATTTTTCAATTTACTTTGTCGTGATGGAAAGCTTTGGATTTATTAATAACGGATAGAAAGCAGAACTAAAACTTACACTAACCTGACATACACAAGCAGACAAGCATACCAAGAGATACAAATGCATTGTTGTAACAAGAATATTCTTTTAAAAAAAAAACACACGTAAATTTTTAATTATTACAAATAATACAATGTTGACCAAAGAAAACACACTTACATATACCAAAACAGATCACCGATATTCATTAGGGGCGCCTAAGTATGATGGTTTGGGATCTAAGGAAGACATCTGTGAAGAAAAATCTTAAGATTTAATGATTTTACTTTGAAAACATTTCAAATGAAAACTAGTACTATTCGATACTTGGGCTTTTTTCGTATGTTAGAAAATACGTACGGCCTATTTTATGCAAATGTTTAATTAGTTGGGCTGAGGTAATTAGCCAATCCATTCATTAGGGGCGCCTAGGTATGATGTTTTCGGATCTAAGAAAGACATCTGTGAAAAAAAAATCTTAAGGTTTATCGATTTTACTTTGAAAACATTTCAAATTAAAATTGGTACTATTCAATATTTGCGCTTTTTTCGTATGTTAAAAATGCGTACGGCCTATATTATGCAAATGTTTAATTAGTTGGGCTGAGCTAACTAGCCAATGTATTCATTAGGGGCGCCTAGGTATGATGGTTTGGGATCTAAGGAAGACATCTGTAAAGAAAAATCTTAAGATCTAATGATTTTACTTTGAAAACATTTCAAATTATAATTGGTACTATTCGATATTTGCGCTTTTTTTTGTATGTAGAAAATGTGTAAGGGCTATATTATGCAAATATTAAATTAGTTGGGCTGAGTTAATTAGCCAATTAATTTCTTAGGGGCGCCCAGGTATGATGGTTTGGGATCTAAGGAAGACATCTTCGAAGAAAAATCTGAGGGTTTATTGATTTACTTTGAAAACATTTAACATACCGTAGTACCTCTTTTAATACTGCCAGTAACGGCAGATGTCGCGCCGCGGTTGTTTCGTCATGACGGTGTGCTGACAGGTTTTTTTGAAATTTGGTGCCAGCACCAAATTTGGTGCTAGCACTAAGTTTAGTGCTGAGTTCAGCCTGGTCAGCAGGAATGAGAATGTCTGTCCGTTGGATGGAGGACTAATTTGAAGATTTGAAATACTGCCGTTTGACCTTTGACTGATAGAATAGATAGGCTCTTACCATATAGCTGTTCAGTTTACATGCACGAAGTCTAGGTGTAGTGTGGATCTGCAAACCCAAGGATAGCATAGCGCCCTCTATTGACCACCAATGTTCTCCTAAACAGTCATTTTTTTTTTTTGATGCTGCCGCTGCGTGGGAATTTTACAAAATCTTTTGAAAATAATAATTGAATCAGGGAACTTGAGTAAAAAGTCGATAGATAGGAAAATCTTGGGAACTTCTAATCATGTGTCACAATTATTGCTTTTTAAGTATTCTTTTTATTTCTTTGGATGATTTTTGAACCCTTCACAACTTTGTTTTTTTCGTGATTCTTTCTAATAAAAATGTTTTCATATCTTGACAAAAGAAAAATGTATGGCTGATGAACAAAGTTTAATCTGACTTCCCCTAATTTCCCCCCCCCCCCCCCAAAAAAGCAACACCTGTTCGTTTTTTTAATGCTAAAACTGTAACTCTTCAAATCAATATTGAACTTATTGCAGCTTTCATAGTATAAATCTATATTTTATAATAGGAATCAAACAAACATACAAATCAAAATACACTGTACCCTGCATTTATCTATTATTGACTAACGACCTCTTTTGTGAATGTCGTTGTCATTACACTGTTATATATCTCATGGTATAACAGAGAAAACAGATTTTTGTTTTTTAACACTAGAACTTCAGGCCATTATATTATATTTTATGTTTTCATGTTTATGTTTTTTAAAACATAAACATGAAAACAGTTATGCCATAACCATGGCATAACCGTGAAAATATATTATTTCCATAGGTGTACCATCACAACCATGAAAAACCCATGGTACAACCATGGTATAACCATAGAAGTACCACCAATGAGAACATTACTATGGTTTTACCATGGATTAACCATGGTAACCATCATAAAACCATGGTTACCATGGTAAAACCATGGTACTTTTTTTTACAAGGGCAGAGACAAATCTACCTCTTGTACTTCTGATGCTAGTCCTGGTGTTATAATGAACCCCTCCTCAGTTGTTCAACCATTACATGGTCAACCAACATCGTACCGAGCGAGGCTTGTCCGGCACCGGTAGGCCAGGGTAGCCGTACCGTCCGGCAGCGCAACAAAGCTGGCCCTTATATACTAAGCTACTAACATATACACCACCACACACTGCTCAGCGTACAGCGTAGGCCTATAACACATGGACGTGGCATAATTGCTACGTCATTCTCAATCGCGCCCGTGATTGGCCAATGTTTAGAAAGAAACGCCCACTCTGCATAAGCACTTTTATCAGAATTCCGATAAAACTGTACAAACCCATCAAGGCTGTTGATGGAGCCACGTGTACGAGGTTGAAAGTATAAAGACACGACCGCGGTACTCAAGACTTCCCTATACTGCTCTCGCTGTACAATGTACTGTACATACAATGCACTGTATACGTTGTTCGTGTATGCACAACGTGCAGACTGCCGAATCGCGCCGGGCCGAGCCACACTACGCCAACAACCTTGAGTCAAGGCTAAGCTGTCAAAGAACAGACTGATTCACTTATCAGAGAGTTAGATCTGGGTAGGCCTGTTTTTAACATGGGATATGTGTTAAAGTTATTAGCTTAGTCTCTGAAATCATGGCCTATATTGCAACAGAGGACATTTTTGACCTAACATTACCCCAGGGCCCTTGAGCAGGCCTTGAACTCCACATTGCAATGTTCACAATACAGCATCAAAATACTGTTTTAATTGTACTGTACATGCATTTAAAAAAAAGAAAACAGAATGTGCTCAAACAATAAGGAGCAGTGTTTGGTCTGAAATCAATGTTGTATATTCACATTTTATTTTATCCCCAAGGTTACCTGGAAACACTGGAAAGACAATTGTGGGGAGGAACTTGGCAAATCCCAGGGCCATGCTGCTTGCTGGATGCTGCTTGCTGGATGCTGCTTGCTGGATGCTGCTTGCTGATGCTGCTTGCTGGATGCTGCTTGCTGGATGCTGCTTGCTGGATGCTGCTTGCTGGATGCTGCTTGCTGGATGCTGCTTGCTGGATGCTAGCTTCTCAGACATCTGGGTCTGAAGCAACATGCTGACTTTATTCATTCTGCCGTCATCAAGACAGTCATACAAAACAAAGTGAGTTCCATTCTGTTTTTGAAGTGTTTTTTGCTACCTGTGGCCTTACATAAATTGTTTTTAATGTTGTGTGGAAACTTTGCCTTGCACACAAATCCTGCAATTTTCCTGATTACATACACAACACATGTCATCCTTAAATGTGCCATATAATCTGTCGCTCTGTTCCAATATCATTTAGATATTATAGTCCAATATTGACAATTATTGGACGCCTCTCAATGCCATTTTCAAAGTAATCTTTGGACCCATTCATATTTCTCAAATGATCGAAGCTAGGTGTTTTCACAGCTGACAAGGCTGGTGTCTTTATGGGGTCATCGATCTTTGTATGGAAATTTTAATTTATTAATTTTCATAGTGGGGGTCCGTACATTTTGCATGCCTCAATGTGTGTCGTCCCCCTCCCCCCTCCCCCCTGCTGCAATGGTTGCTTTATTTTGTGTTTTTTTGAAGAAGTAAAATCGGAATCAATAATTGATTGGAGTTTTTAATATAAGTGGGGGAATCCTTTCTTTTGCAATGTTATAGTCGTGAGTTTGGACAACCAGCGGTTGGCAAAAATGAAGCTTTCATTGCAAAAAATATAGCAATTAATACAAACAAAGGCTATCAAAGTTTATTACCCTTATCACTGATAAATCTTTAACTGTGCTATCTAAGCATTAAGGACACTTTTTAAAGTGGTTCTAATGCACCAGCAGTAGGCATGCCTTTTAGTCTTAACCGCAGTTGCTAATAATTGGGTACAATCAGTAATAATGCATTGGAGCATCAGTTGACATCAATGATGCTGGTGTAGTCTGTCTTGCATAAAAACCAACGTCTTGAAGTAAGACTACTCAGGGTGTAGAGGAGGCAAAGTCTCAGGCTTATTATGGTCAAGAAGAGGGCGTGGTCCATATAAATGGGTGTGACCTTCCAGTATGCATTTTGTGAAAATGATAAGACAACAGCCACAATAAATGTAAATGTTTGGTTATATTTTTCTCTTGAGGCTAGTTCCAAAAACCCTAAGAAATATAAACTGTTACACCAATTTAAAAGAAATTTTCCAAAGCACAAACCAAAAATATGTTTATTTGTATTTATTTATTTTTTCTCTCGAAAAGTTGATTGAACCAAAAATATTTGAATTGGATTACTAGTTTACTGATGAAGTTAAACGTTTCAATTTATGTTTGTCCATACTCAATGAAACATATAGTAGGTTAATTAATAAATAAATATAAGCACGCTAAACATGCACATATAGGTATGCATGAAATAACAAACCTGTGAATGACCACAGAGTCATGAGAAAACAGTGATAAATCCTATGAAATGTTTTCACTGTTTTCAAATATCAGATTTTGGGCTTGAGATCTAAACTAATCGTTTTATTCAGTTCCCAAAAACTGTTTCATTTTATGCAAAAATTATTCAGGGGGAGTTTTCTACCGTAACCATCATTATACCACGCACGGTATGTGTAAATCTGTGAACATTAATATTTCCAATCTTACTAATGTTATGCACACCATTTGAACTGGTTTGTTAATAGGAAATATTTCAAGACAAATTGTTTACATTAAAAATAAATTACACAAAGTTTGAAGACAACACTTGATGAAAGGTTTAGATTGGTAGTCCAGCAGCAAGATATTCAGACAAGCTTTGACTTTAATCATCTTCAATATCTCGGTAAACTGCACATGGTTTGTTCTCCTATTTAAAACAAAATGGTAAATTTGTTCACAAAGTTGGGTATATCTCCAAAATGCAAAGAGTTCCAACATCCAACAAATTAAAGCTTAGAATATGGCCTTTCTATCTTCTTAGAGGCTCAAACATACATTGTTGTGACATACAAGGGCCATTTTTGCAGACCCAGGCCCATTAACAAAGTTGGTTCAATATTTATTTTTATAAATACATCCAAGTGACACTTTCCTTTTTTGTTAAAATTGAAATTTCCATATTTTCTATGGAGCATCTTGTTAAGATGGAATGGCGCATCAGAAATACTCATTTTGTTTAATGTTTTTATTATCAAACAATGTGAACGATATTTTTTCCCCTTTTAAGAGATGATTTATGGATAATAATTCCATAAATACAGATTCAAATTCACACAAATGAAAATACTAATTAATTCATGTAAATATTCATTCCATTTACATACATGTAATGTGTAATATATCTTGATGAATGAAGCATTTGTACAAAACCAACAATCTAATGTATAGCAACCAATTTACAATGATAAAAGTACAAGTTATAAAAGACACATCGCACATCAAAAATATATTAAAAAGAGAAGAGGGTGACCATCCATGTAAAAACAAAAATTTTGGTAAAAAGAGCAGAATAATAAAAAGTCACAGAAACGTTGAAAAGTTGCCAAGGAAATGTTTACAGAATATCATTGTTAAAAAGATATGGGTCTTCTTGAACACATTGATAGTGGAGACAGTCCTGATAACCAAAGGCACTTTGATTCAAAGGATTGGTGCCATGAGGAAATATTACACTGATTGTAGTATGAATTAACATAACTGGCAAGAGCGTATCTTGAGAAGTACAGCCTTTTCTCAATATCAAAATCGATGACAATTGTAACCTTACAGTCTTAGACTTGAAATTTTCTTCCACGGTGAGCTATGTACAATTTGTGCCTGTTTCTTATTTGTTTTATGAAGCATCATTGACCATAGATAATGATCCATATCCCATTGTGTCATGATGCTTGTCCATATCTTGCTGCTATTTAGGAGTTGGATCAGCTCAATACAAAAATATACTATTCCAATATTTCAGTGGTGTATGATACAAAACTATATAAAAAATGAAGCATTAATGTGCCCCTCATTCATGGTTTGACAAACAAACTAAAGGAACTGTAAATTGCCTGACGTGAAGGTAGAACAGTGGACAGATTAGAATGTACATTACATGAGGGCATTGTCCAAAATAGGCGATATGAACACTTCGGTAGCTCAATTAGACACATTTCTGTCACAGTGTCTTACTTATTTTTTTGGAGATTGCATAGAGTTGGTTGACTGTAAGTTTATCTCATGTGACTTGGCCCTTGCAATGATGTCATACTTGACTTCTTCCTCCCCATTGTCTTCATCACTTGGGTCAATTAATAAGGTACTACTACTGATACAAACTGAAAGACACTACGCTGTGATGTACTGGCTGTGATGTACTGGCATTAACATTGATTTGGCTAAGTCAACTTCTCATAATGATTACAGACAATGAATACAATACAAAGCAGGCATTGTGTTCTGTTTGAACTAATGAGATGATCTTTAGTGAACTTTGAAGAATATACTTCTTGTGTATAAAACCTGAAGTAATCATTTTGATGTCAGCTGAAATGGGTAAGGTACAATCACTGATGCCTTGAATGACCCAATTACATTATGCTATGATGTACTGACGTTAGCATTGATTTGAATAAGTCAAAATATTGGAATGATTAACATTTAGACACAACTTGAAAACCCAAAGCAAACTGTGACTGCGATTCTGTAAAGACTTATGGCATTGTTTTCACTGAACTGTTCCTTTAGAACTAGAGGATGGGATAAAGTCTACTCTTCCATAATCCAATAATGTCATTTCCTTTTAAGCTTCAATTGCATTTAAGATGCTAGGGTCTGAATTGTGGCTGATTTGACTTGAATTAAAATGTAAACGGTGCACTGTAACTAAGCGAGTCATTATACCAGATATTATTGAAATCTTTCTCGCAAATGGCCTATTTCGTTTTGGGGGCTGTAATTGATACGTCAATCATGTCAATTACTTAGTTTTATTGGACATAGATGATGCTGAAAGAGGGAAATTCCACTTAAAACTGAAACTCAATTATGAAGCCAGTCTATAATTGAAGTGAAGAAATTGCATCATTTCAACACTTTTTCAGCTACAAAGGGGGCAAAAGTGTACTGTCCAAAACGCTCCAAAACGCCGTCATGTTTTGTGCTCTAGAGACTCAAATTACGACAAATTTTGTCAAATGTACCTGTACATCTTTTACACAATCTCTAATTGATTGGTACCAAAAATACATTGATGGGAACCAAAAACTCACAGACTTTTGTACAAATATAAAGGGTAGTCAAATGTCATGTCCAAAAATGTAATGTCCGTAACAGCAGCATAGTGAGTGATATCTAATAAATAAATAAGGCATACTGAAATTCACAGTGTATGCTCTCCATAGGGACTACTATGTTGTGGTAAGGGAAGATTTTAGATAAACATTTGGCAGATGTGTTTTCTGAGCTCTTGAACTTCTGAAAACTGTCTGAAATGTAATGTCCGTAACAATGGAATTGCCCAAGAGACAACCAAAGACTTCAAGGCATAAGACATTGGTTTGGGAGTAATTTTTATTTCCATCTATGAGTCTCCAATAAACATGGTCAGCTTCATTTACCTCAAATAAAGGAAGTACACAGTTGTGCAGGGAAATCACAGACTCAATGACATGACAGATTCACATCTGTGAGTAAATCAGAATAAGTTTCATTTATGACAAATGAGGAGTCTACAGTTCAAGGCTTTGTCTAAAATGTTGGAAGTGTTCTAAATCTTTGTGTTGGTATGAGCCATAAAGGTACTGTGAAAACCAATATGGTCAAATTCAAATCAGTTAATGCATTAATGTACTCCTTATCCTCATCTGTCAACCTATATAGTTTGAGCTTCTTGAGGTGTTTGGTCATCAGCTTCAAATGCTGAGCCCAGGATGATGCACAGCCAGTCAATGGATCATTCAATACGAGATCTAGATGATTCAGATTAGACATCTCACTCACTGCCTCAGCAATGGGCTTCATATCAACATCTGTCAGATTGCACCGTGCCAATGACAGTTGCTCCACGTGGTTCATTCTCTTCAAATGCTGAGCCCAGGATGATGCACAGCCAGTCAATGGATCATTCAATGAGAGATCTAGATGATTCAGATTAGGCATGCCACTCACTGAATCAGCAATGGGCTCCATATCAACATCTGTCAGATTGCATCCTGCCAATGACAGGTGCTCCACGTGGTTCATTCTCTTCAAATGCATAGCCCACAACGATGCACAGCCACCCAATGCTAGATTACAGTTAAAGTTCAGATGAATCAGGTCACTCACTGACTCAGCAATGGGCTCTATATCACCCCGTTTCAGATTGCACAATGTCAATATCAGTTCATCCAGGTGGTTCATTCTCTTTAAATGCAGAGCCCAGGATGATGCATAGCCACCCAATGCCTCATTACCCTTGAGGTTCAGATAAACCAGAGTTTGAATGTCACTCAGTGCCATAGCAATGGGTTCAACATCTTTATTTTTCAATTTGCAGAATCCCAAGTCCACGCCCTCAAGGTGTATCATTCCCTTCAAATGAAGAGCCCACATCTCTGCACAACCACCCAAGTCTTGATTCTGTGACAGACCAAGCCAAATCAGAGTAGACACACCACTCAGTGTCACAGCAATGGGCTCAATATCTGTACCTAGCAGTGAGCATCTTTCCAAGTTAATAAATACAAGGCATTCCATTTTCCCCAGTTCAGGACCCCAAATGGATGCACAGCCACCCAGTGTTTCATTACGTGGTACATCTAGATTAACCAGAGTGTTACCCAATGACTTTGCAAGGGCTGACACATCTTGAGCTTCCAGTGAGCAACCCTGCAAGGACAGATTCGTGAGACAATTCAATTTCATTAATTGAGGAGCAAGCAATGACACAGAGCCACCCAAGGCTGCATTGCTGTGGAGGTCTAGCTCAGTCAATGTTGATGGAGTTGCCAATGATGGTAGGATTTGACTAGTATTGGCAGCACTTGGTTTGCTATACAGATTAAGAGATTGCAAATTGGTCATTAACTTTAGCAATTTTGCTAAATCTGTACCAAACCTCTGAAAGTTAGAATGACTGAAACCAAATCTCTTAACCTCTGTGAAGTAATCATTTCCTCTGCTGAGGGCTGCCACTTGCTTCAGAAAATGAAAGTATGCGTTTGTAATATCATTACTCCACTCAAAAATGTGAATATCATCAGTCAGAATTGAGCTGATAACTGACCTTGGTGGAAGTTCCTTTGACTGACTCTCGAAATAGCAAATAACAACAAGTTGCGAATCTCTGTCTCCATGAATCTTCTTTAAAATCTGATTTGTACATGCCACATTGTCTCCACAACAAAATCTGAACAGATACTCATAACGAGATAGACGAGAAGACCAAGGATCTCCAAATGTGTCGCGCTCAGTTGACTCTATCGTCTGATCAAGGATTCTGTCAAATTCCTCAGTGTTTATCAAGCTTTGCCAGTACATCGCTGCACAATACTCCAGAAATGTGTGGTGCATAAAAGACATTCTTTGATAGGTATCAAGCCCATCGATGACCCTCTCACTAGTGAGGACACCTGCATTCAGTGCTGCATCTAACGCAGTCTTTTCAAAGTCCCCTTTTCTGAAGGCAAACGACTGATCTTTAGAAAGGAGACTACCTAGAGCAACCTTTCCAATAGAAATCAAAATCTTAGATATTTCAGCGTCTTTGATGTCTCTTGTTTTTCTTTTGAATATGTATTTCAGTGCTTTGTTATACAGTCGTGTCATTGTGTCTGGGATGGTGTTCTCTGTGCTCCCCATCAGCAAACACATCAGCAGCAGTAGCATGGGACTCATTGCCAAATCAGACAAGGTATCTGAGAGTTTAATCCGCTCTATAAGCTTGCTAGCCTTGTCATGATCCCCAGGGAAGAATTTGTTCACATATTCGTTTATATCTGTACCTGAAAACCCCTCAATTCTCACATGAATATAGGGATTTTCAACCAATGCCGAGTTGACTAATTTGTCAAGGGGGGGACGGGATGTAATAACTACCCAACATTCTGGGCCCAGCTTTCGATTAATAACTTTGAGAATCGTACCGTATGAGGATGTGTCAGTTGAAGTGATTTTACATTCATCAAATCCATCCAAGAGAATCAATACTTTGTCTTGGTTCTTGTCAATAAACTCTTTCAAAGAAGATTCATCTATAGAGTCTTTTGCAAGAAGCTTTTCAAAGATGGCATCTTCTAAGTTGCTACTTTGTTGCAATGAGCCCATTTTTAAAGCAAAAACAAGTTTGAACTTATTGGGTGTCTCACTGTTACCCATTGCCCAATCATAAGCAATTTTGTCAATTAGGGTTGTCTTGCCAATTCCTGCTGATCCGCTTATAACGATACGTTTGATTGGAATTTCCTCATGGTGTGTCTGAAATTTGAAAATGTCTTCATACGATTTCATCTTACTTTTATTAGGATTACCCTCCCTTGTCTCAGGCTGCATCTCTCCATAAAAATTCCTTGACAAAAAGCTGCAGATTTGGTCCTCTTCTTCCATGTTATTATCCTCTTTTCGAGGCTTCCCCCTCATGTCAACTTGTTTAACTAAACATAGCTTAGTGTAGATGTCCATTATGTGCATCTGATGATCATCAACCCATGGGAGAATCTGTACATAGCTACCTGTAGATTTGTACACTTTCTTCACCGCCTCGTTGACTTTTGATGCAACAACTTGAACTTTGTCAGGGCCTGATGTTCCTGTTTGTAAATTTTAATAAATCTTAATTGCATTAACTAAATTATTTCAATCACATAAGTTTCATTAGTGAACCTTACATTAACACTTTATAGTTCTGTAAACTCTTCAACCCTTTTTCAACACATCCACACCAGCTTGTTTTCACCTCTAAAGTTCAAGTTGACATGTTTGAGGAGGACCACAGAGCTAGATTTTTTTTCGTTTGGAAAAGATCCAGAGTATATTTGTTTTCCTTTTTTTGTCAAAATGCTTTTTGACAATCATATGAAGATTGCCAACCAATTGACAGTCAAATGCAATGGATGTCGAAACTCCAGTGTCCCAAAGGTTGGAGTAAGTGTCTTTGACTGACATGAGTGGTTTGCATCGGGGTATTTCAGCACATATCACTAAATAAGTTGACTTGGTGAGACGATTTTTAAGTATTCTTGCACTCTCTGAGCACCATAGTTTCCATACTTATCAAACATTTAAACTTTTCGACAAAGCAGAAAATGGTATCCAGATGCATTGGATTGAGAGGGTTTCTTTTTGCACTGATAAACTCTCTGCTAAGAAGAATGTGTTACACTCTGGTTGCCTTATTGTTAGAGTCAGGGTGTTTCCAGATTTTCTACAACACTTTAATATAATAATTTCCTATGAAGACGAATTAAATATGGTCAGTATTTGGGAGCATTCTTGACTTCTAAACTTACTGCTTTTTGTCAGTACAAATCATCAATATTGAAACTTAGTTTCATTTTAGAGTTTGCTTCGAGTCCAAAGTATCAACTTCAATTACTTTGCAGTAATACTTGACCCATACAAGTTGTAAATATATTGTCAATTTCTATTAGTTATTTTATAGAAACATAAAAATAAACGCAAAAATGGTCTGTAATTACCCTCTGTTGGTCGAGTTAACAGTAGTACATCTTCTTGCTGAAGACGTCTTTGATCCTCTTTAAGACGTCTTTGATTGTCTTTGAACATTAAAGGACATATAAATTTTGTGTTACTCGTTAACCAGTTTAAAAGTATGGACTCTGCATAGATGGAGACCCTTTGCAAAATTTGCACAATTTTCCTATTGCACGCAGTTTATCAGAACCATAAACTTGAGCTGCCGTACAAACAGAGCGCAAATTTGCAGATTGCGCACGCTTTTGCTCTCCCAGCAGGTTCCGCTTAAATTTTGGCAGAGCACAAAATGCTTATTGCGCACAAAACGCTTATTGCGCACAAGTTTTTCCCGATTCGTTTAGCAAATTTGTTCAATGCGCTCCACTAGCGAAGACACAACAGGCAGAAGTAATGAGCGGGAGATTTTGGACATCATTTTTAGTCAATTTATTTTTTATTTTTGGGGGAAATAATTTGACAAAATCGTACCTCCACATTAACCAGCAACATCTTCTGTGTACCTCATGTGAGTTTTAATTATTTTGAAGAGGTGTTTGATGCATTTTTGAAAACTTTTTTGTTTTTGTCCACAATTAAATTACTGCAATTTTTTTTATTAAAAAAAAAAAAAATAAAATAAAATTGGCAGTGACTCCGAATAGGCCTTCTAAAACTGGCAATTTTGTTTTTCCGAGGTGGGTGGGGGGGGGGGGGGTGAGCTTTGAAAAATCTCACACATAGCTGGCCTCTGGACTTGGCATCTGTGGAAGTCAGGTGTATTTTTATAAAGGGTGTGTGAGGAGACTTCTCCGTACTGGGAATAACAATAGAAATATGTGACAGAATAAAAATTGTGCTCCTTTATCCTTAAGAGTGTGGCAGCCTCCCACTTTATCCCAGTGCTGGACAGCACCAATGTTTATATCCATTCCATCAAAGATATATATATATTTTTTAATAATGACTTCTTTACATGCCTAGCTGTTGTCTATGATTATTTGTGCCGTTTTTCTTTAGATATTCCACTTATCAGGGGGTAAAATCTTGGCAGTTTTGTCTGTATGTGCTGGGTATAAATACAAGTGGCAATCATTTTCTGTCCTTTTGAAGAAAGAAAAAACATCCCTGAGTCTCCATCAACCTCTGATATCAAGGAACATGGCTGCCCCAGGTCATTACACTTTGAAGAAATTGATTTTGAATTGAGGTGTCATTCACACAACGGTAAGCAGTAATAAGAAATGGATAGTGCTGTAAGGGGCTGCTTCTCCAGCAGATAATGTTTGCTTACACATTTCAGAAGAATGGAATCATGTCTGCATGACTTCTGAACTCGAATTAGTAATAAATCTTGTTTAATGAAACGTCTCACAAAAAGCTCAAGTGAAAGTACTTTAATAATTACCTCTTCTGTCTTTGTGAGCACACAGAAAACCCACTGTAGGTAAAACAGAAACAAGTTACAAGCTGTTAATAACACACTGTGTTCCAGTTCAATGGGAGACTTTGGAATGCAAGGTGGCAGCAGACTTACCAGGTAAATTTCCATTGTTTACATAGTTCTGAGCCTGCGCACATTACCGAGAACAAAGTATTTTACCTGGTAAGTCTGCTGCCACCAAGTGTCCCAAAAGTCTCCCATTCAATATTGAAGTTTAGTTGACTCATTAATACGAGCTAAGCGAGACCCCATTTTGTACAAGGTTTTTCGTCGTGTATATTTGGTTTGCTGTAACACCATGTGTGTATCTACTTGCCAGGTAGAGTTGTTCTTAGGGAACTGTCTTGCTTTATTCTACTGCCGCGGAGTAGATAAACGGAGGTTCGGGAGACTTCTCAGTTCTGAAAAGAACTATCATGCTTTTTTTAACTATTACCAGGGCGGATGGTATAGAAATTAAACTGGACTACTACTTTAGCTTATAGGATCGTAATTAACTGTACTGCCGCGGAGTCAGTTCTGAAATGGTATCAACGTTTCGACTAGCTTGCTCTAGTCATCGTCAGGAGACTGAAGAGGTAAGAGAAGAGTGGGCTTATTTATAGGGGTTCAGTGGATCCACTGCAGGTCAATCAATGCTCTGATTGGTTGTGTGGTTGGCGGGCTCAGGGCTAATGTTAGGGTTGCCCATTGTGTGAGAAACCCCTCGGGTGTAGTGAGGCGTGTCAGTAGGTTGGGGGTTGTTAGAGGAGGAGGGTGGTAGGATAGTATGCCAAATGCTGCTGATGAAATAGCCGATATCTTGTGGCACAGTGTCGTGTCTGTCTATTTCGATAGCTTCCCTTATACGCCTTGTATACCAATGTCTCTCAGGTGCTATGATTCGAGCCTGATCCCAATCTATGACATGGTCTAAATTAGTGGAGTGTTTGACAATGGCAGATTTGTCATATTCCCCTCTGCGGCCGTGTGCTTTATGTTCTTTTAGCCTGGTAGTTAGGTATCTACCGGTCTCGCCAATGTACACTTTACAACAAGTACAAGGAATTCGATAGACCCCTGCCTGACTGCTAGAGTCATGCTTGTCTTTGTTTTACACCATTCCGAACTGCCTCATTATGCCTTTAAAAAAGGTAGATTTGAGCATGGTCACGGTAACAAGAAAACGGATAATACAAGGTATTTTTTAATGCATTTATGGTTCTTTTGGGCACTGTGTGCATGAACTTTGGCAGAAAAGGTCAGGTCTGCGTTTGTAAAAAACAAAACGACTTACATATTCCAAAGAAGACACCAACTGTGCTGATACAACCAAAGACGATGCCTATAATTTGCCCAGTTGTTAATCCAGATTCTCCTTCAGAAGTTGTGGTTGTCAAATCTGTTGTGTTATCTGTGAATGCCGCCATGATGGATCTGTTTTACAAGAAAATACAGGAGTGAACAAATCTGTTCATACTTCTTCATCCAATGACTGCAACAACGAATGAAGTTACAGTACTTAACTACAAAGACCAGGGCCCAAATTATGGCTCTGCTTACCGCCAAATACTGTGCTTACAGTCGCCCTTCTCCCCTTGCACGGTAAGTATTTCTGCGCTAGCCTTGTAAACCAGGATGCCTAGGAACATGGAGTACGCGCGCACAATGGCCAAAAATCCCCACTTACCTGTGAAAAATGCTTGAAATAAGCACAAAAAATCCCTGCTTCCGTAATAATCGCTGTTAGAAAGGAAACAAATCAACCAAAGTTTATCCTGCTACCTATAGAAACTTGCATTGTGGTCTGTATGTCACAGGTTTTTACCTCTTTTAAATAATCAAGAGCCTACGACGTGGTTCGATTAAGAATATCGGAATGTTTGCTAAGAAAGAAAACACAACAGACAGCAATTTAGTTAGATTCTCTTCTCTCTCAATTATAGTTATTATTATTATGAAAATTATCTCAATATCTCAATATCAAGGATTCAACAAATACAACACAATCCATTCAGTTATAAAAACAATCAATAAGGCAATGGTTCAAAATCATATTAACTCCTTCAGTATTATCAACGGTTCACAACTGTGTGAAATGGTATTTGAACGGCAATTCACCAAGGTGAAACAACAAGTAAAAACACTCAACAATATATGAGTCTGAGGAAATATTAACAATCGCAGGTTTGTAAGAGGAAACAGCAATAATAAATACTGAAGCAGTTAATGGCAACGAAATTACACAATGATATATAATAGGTCTTCCGCGCTTCCAATGGACTTGGCAGAGACTCTGTCTTGGGGGGTCGACATCAGATTGGCTCCGAAGTCCAAGAAGTGACTCTGACGAATTCCAGGAAGACGACGAAGGGGGTTGAGAGCGGGACTGGCGAAAAGTTGAACCGGGTCAACTTCCCAAGCGAGGCCTGTGGGCTAGTCTGTATCAACAGAGCACGTGGTAAAGATGCAAGAAGGGGATTTAGGAACGTACTTAGGGAAGTAACAAATGTTCCAAACAAAATCTATGCAAAGTGTAACTATCTAAACACTTTCAAGAAGTCTTCCTTGCATTAGGCCGATTTTCGCTCTATTAAAAGTCTTAACTCATCATAAACTAATTCAACTATGACTTACACAAACATAAGAACATACAACAAAATATAAAACGAACACTCTTCCAGTGCATACTGATAACCTTCATGAAACTTAAACATAAGAGAACGGTAAGAAACTTCTGTGCGTGCATGTGTACAACACGATAGTGGTCAATCCAGATCGAAGGTCACAACTGTTACGTGCGTAACAGCAAACAGTCGTCTAGTCTACTTAAATGCAAAGGAATGTGCTCGGACATCTTCAAGTGTGAAAAGGGGTTATCTAAGGACAATGCTTGTCCAGCACAACTAAAGTTACGTATTGCCATGGTATTGCTTAGCAAAAATGTAGGAACATACCAATAACAAAGCATATCATAAATACTAATCAGAAATAGTTCAATCACATAATGATCAAATGTGGAAGGCGCTTTGAGTGAAATCACGGTATATAAAGTAACAGGTGTTTCGATAAACCAAATAGGTTCTATCAAACAGTAAAACGTATCGAACGGCAAAAGAATAGCACTGAGTGTAAAATCTAACTGCTAACTAGCAATAAATGTAATATACAACTAAATCATATCGGCAATAGAAAGTAAGAGGAATATATGATTAAATAGACGGAACTCCTAAAGCTTTTTCCGTACACATGATAAACAACAAAAAGGATTACACAATAAAACACTCAAGGAATTTATACATCTTAGCAGCATTGTTCGAACAATCAACATAATTGTTTAAACTCATATTGGACTGTACCATCCATCTTGAGTCTTACTCCAACTACCTTGTCGAACAAATCTTTCAAACGGCAAATGCACAAGTGATAAATCTTATACAATATGAAAGAAATAATCAAAGCTTACCTGTATCAACAGAGCACGTGGTAAAGATGCAAGAAGGGGATTTAGGAACGTACTTAGGGAAGTAACAAATGTTCCAAACAAAATCTGTGCAAAGTGTAACTATCTAAACACTTTCAAGAAGTCTTCCTTGCATTAGGCCGATTTTCGCTCTGAGGATCCAGAGGAAAACGAGCCAGGATATACCAAGCTGGTCACGCACTCGGACAGGAAAGTTAAACTATGATTGGCCAGAAATATTAAAACAATAACATTCTGATTGGGCTTGACCAATGAGAAAAGAATTAGTGGCCTAAGTTCTTAAGTTTTTAAGAATTAGTGGCCTAAGTTCTTAACACCCACACAGGAGGTGAGAGTTGAAACAATGACTCTATAATAAACTTAAGAATCCTCGTTGGACAACTTAAACTAAATAAAGTAATCTTCGTGGACTATTAACTAAAGTAAGACTTCTTCGTCGGACTATTAAAATTATGTTATAATATGCAATCTATAACAGAGTCCGACATGTATATTAGGGCTTGTGTGTTAAATTTGAAGGTGTGGAATGTATTGTGTTTAATCTTCCAGGGTTCTTGAGTTACCCCAGGGAAGCTTTATCAATCATGTGATTCAAATAAACCAATCAGATTGAATAGCTTGGGGCAGAATTTTCCAGCAGCTAAGTTTCTTTTGTAGTTTACACCTTGGTACTTTGCATAGATATTTGAATGACTATGAAAATGTTTGAACCTTGAACTTTAGGGAGTGTTGTGTCTCATACAGTCTAGGTTTCTATCATGTGACGTTTCCACCAAAATGTCCCCTTAGATGAATCTATCACCCGATTCAAACAATCAATCAGATTGAATAGCAAGTTAGAATTGCAAGGGTCGTGGGTTCGAATCCCACCCGAGTAACATGCCTGTGATACTTTTTTCACAGGACTGAGGAAGTACTGATTACAGTGCTAACACACATCGGTGTATGGGTAAAACCAAACTTAATATTCTTTATCCCTGATGCAAATATTTCTTGTTGCCAAAACATAGGATTTGAACTGCCTCAATAGCTACCGGGCAACCTCGATAGTCTAGTTAATAAGACACTGCTCTAAAATTGCAAGGGTCGTGGGTTCAAATCCCACCTGAGTAACATGCCTGTGATATTTTGTTCACAGGACTCGGGAAAAGTACTGAGAATACTGTACTAACACACATCGGTGTTTGGGTAAAAACCAAAATTAATACAGATTGAATAGCTTGGGGCTGAATTTTCCAGCAGTTGAGTTTCTTTTGTAGTTCACACTGTGATACTTTCTATAGATATTTGAATGGCTATGAAAATGTTTGTACCTGAACTTTTCTTAATGGACATAGATGTGTGCCAAGGTGCTGTCATGCCAGGATTTTATACACACTAATGCTGGTATAAGACCCCTACTTCAGACCCTGCAAAGTCGATCCTTGATTCAAAATCATCTATATTATAAAAGCGCTTAAATCGCATGGGCGCCGCCATTGTTGTTTGGCAAGTGGTGCCCGCACCCTGCTAAAATGATGCGTCCTGGGGTAAATTTCGGGGTACCCGTGGGTTTGGGCATGTTGTTTGGGACGTCACAGTCAAAGCGCTAGCGTGTAGTAACTTTGTGATTGAGTGCAGGCGTCCTGTGTGATGTCACAGTCACGGTGCGAGCGTCCAGTAACTTTCGGTACAGTACAGAACAATGCTGGGGGGGGGGGGGGGAGGCAGCATGACAGGACGAGGACTGGTGGGGGTTATTAGAGCACGTTTTTGGGACAGGGAGATGGAAGGGGCATGTAGTGTGGTACGTCTGTTGGAAGTGGGCGGGGGAACGGCAAAACATGTAGGGAACATTAGTAAAAGGGCTGGTAAAATATTATGGAAAGGGGAAAAAAAAGGGACTAATGATGACATTGGACAGGGAAAAAATAAACTGGACAGAGAAAAATACACGAAATGGAGAACCACCTGACTGGCTGGGACCCGCAAAAAGTGCAAAGAATAATTCATGGGCGGGATGACGGGAAGGAGGCACGGGTTAGATTTTGGACGGGGAAAGGAGGTAGAGGCACAAAGTGGTACGTCTGTGGAACGTGGGACTTGGGAACGGCAAACATAGAAATGACGGGGAAAAATGAACAGGGCTGGGGTAGGGATTGCACAAAACTAAAAGGAACTATCGTGATATGGGACATGGTGCAGGAAAATATTAAACTGAATGGGGGGGGGGGAATCAAGCCCATAAAATGGGAAAAACCCACAAACGGGACCCGCGCGAAATGGGAAAATATGAGTTATTGGCAAACAGTGGCAAGCAAAGAACAATGCCAATGCAGGGGATCGCGGGGACGGGAGAGGCACGGAGGCGTGACAAGACGGACAAAAAAGACGGACAAGTGTACGATTTCACAAACTACTAATATTCGTCTTAACTTAGGATGGGTTATTGTTTGCCACAGTGATTTGTATTGTGACCCTGCTCAGCTACTTTAGCCCTCCTCTGTACTCAACGCTACACTTGCAGCATTTTTACGTCAAGCTTTCTAGCGGGGTCGTCGCTCTTCGCGCGGCATCCCGCTAGTATTTTATTATAGCATCAGTGACAGTTTGGGAATTTACTTGGTGACTAAAAGGTTTTACGTCTGTTGCAGTTCCATACTTCAACAAAATATATTCAGAATGTAAAGCCGGTAAATTTCTATGTTGTTAGAATTTTGATGTTGGTACAAGGTTTTTTAAGGGAACAATACTTGTAACAGCGACTACAGAATGCTCATAAATATAGTTGTTACATTTTACTAAATAACGAGTCCCCTACCTCACATTAAAACAGGTCAAACAACAAACCCGCTCGACAAAGGAATCGTGATTTCATCAGCGGCTATTTGATGTGGAAAAACCCCCCTTAGTTAGTCAAAGGGTGAGAACTGTGTACAGACCCAATTGGAGAAAATCGCCACTGATGTCATCAAGGGGTCATTATAATAGATAAGCCATTTTTGACTCTTGGCTGAAAAAGTCGCGCGAAGAGGTGCATTTTTGACTTTAGTTATTTATTACCAAAATGCAAATTTTAAGCGAAAAAATGTTATAAATCTCTGATGTATGTTTGGCCAAAAAAGGTAATAGTTGAAATATTGAGATTATCCTGTACACGCTGTTAAGTATAGACATCTTCGATCTGATGAGAGCAAGTTATAGAATAAATGTAATGCATGAATAGTTCAAGCAGTACAAAACGTAACCCTACAAAGTGTTAATTACTTTAGTTGAGTTAGTTAGTTAGTATTTCAATTTCCAATTGCTTACTTGATGAGCGCACATAAAGATGAGTTAGCTGCAAACACCTAACGGAAACTAACTTTCCTTTTCTTCAGGAAACTAGCTTTCCTTTTCTTCAGTCTCATTTGGGGCCAGAAGGGTGTAAGAGGGTGTGGGTGCAAGGGTCTCTGCTTCCAAACCTTTTTAAGTTTCCTCATTGTCCCTGGCGATCTGTATTTATCATTGTCTCTTACAATCTGCATTGATCATTTATCAGTTTGTAAATCAGTTTGAATAGCTTGGGACACTATTTGAATTTCCTTTTATTATCTTTATCAACTCTTTTGTCGTTTACAGCTCCGTACTTTCATTTTGTGAGGGGTTGTGAGTTCAGAATTAAGGGGCTGGCTTTTATACTTGACCAAGAGAAGTGCAAGACAAAGTTTTAGACAGTTGTCATCAATGCAAACACATGACAGTGAACGTTAGGCCTATGTAACAACATGTAAAGTCAGGGCTTGCTCAAGAATTGTCTATGTTAGGTATAAAGTCACCATCCCTGTCTAGTTACGCCACTAGGAATATTAATTCTTTATTGTTTACACCTTTTGAATGACTCTGGTAAGTGTTGGGTTTTGGCTCTAAACTGAATGGTATTAATACTGTATTAATTACTCAGTAAATCTACAAGTTGTGTAAAAAAATCCACATGCACATCACTTGGCTGGGATTCAAACCCACACCTGTGCCTTTTCATAGAGCTGCTAAGCACAAAAATTTGCTTAGCAAGAAATTTCTTCTTTGATAAAAACAGGATTACCAACCAAATTTCCATGTGATTTTCCAATCCTGTTTTTATCAAGGAAAACATTTCATGCTAAGCAAATTTTTTGTACATAGCAGCTCTATGAAATTGGGCCCTGTTGCTCGATAGAGCATTATGTCTTCCCACTAGATCATTGAACTGGTTTCAAATTTATAGGGCCTACACACTGCAGCGTCTAAGCAAAAAAAAACAAAAAACCAGAGGTAGTACAAGCTAGACAGCAACTGGTACCTCACTCATTTCTTGCTTTGCAAAGAAATTTGCTCAGCAGAATTTTCTGCTTAACAACTTTATGAAGTTGGGCCCTTGTCCCTTGGCAAGAGGCAGTTTGAATCCCCCACCAGCAGAAATCAGGAAAGTACCGAGTATACAATAATATGTAGCTATGATGGTGTTTATTCTTCTTTGTTTGAGAAAGGGAGATTTCCCAACGAACGATTTTGCCTGTATCGCATCGCTATTTTAGACGCAATTTGGATGATTTGCTATGCGGAAGCTACATGGAAGCTTAAGAATTGCAAGAACTTTTTTTTTAATCCAACTGAATATCACAGGTTCAAAAACGATTCGTATTGTTCATGTCATTCCTTTTTTTTTTATTAAATTGGTTTAAAAGTTGTCTCCTAATTTTGCACACATTTATTATTCTTAATAAGGTTTTCCTGGCCAATTTCAATAAAAATCCATTCATTTCAACTCCTGGCTCATTCAATTTAGTTTGAAAATGAATGCTCCGTTGAATCATCATTCAATAGTCAAAAGAAGTAATTCAATTTCACTGGTTTAGCATTTACTGGTCAACCTCGATCATTCATTTTCACCAGGCCGCAAGATTCATTCAATTTAAAAAAAAAAAAAGCCAGCCGCAAGACCTGGTCAACCATTCAGTTTCTTTTATGAGCAAACATTTTCAAAATGTTTGCATCCAATTTCTAGTTTTATGTAATGTGCTTTCCGATTCCCATTGAGTGTTACTTACCAAGGACCTGGTGGTGTTTCACGTAGTCCAGACTGCAGAAATTACCAAAACCAGGTCAGACTTCAATAGTGCATGGTGAAAGATGGTAGAAAATGTAGCTTTTTCCGGATTTGTGATTCTATATATTGCAAATGAAGTGAAATCATTGAATTCTAAAATGCACTAGTCGGGAAATATTCAACCACTGTATCGAAGAATGAGCCTTCTGGTTTCAGTAGGGCTACTTATATAATGACTTTTGAATGGACTGTCTGTTAAAACTGATAGAGGGTTGTCTCAGTCTGGATTTCCCAATTATGTCACCTGAGCAGCTGCATCGATCATGTCATTTCTATCAACCAATCATAAGTTTGTAAATAATTTTTTGGGGGGCATTTTTCCATAAATTTTCGTTAATGATTTGCAGTTCATACTTTGTTATTTCCCATAACATTTTGTTGGACTTTGAAAAACTTGTGTACTTGAACATTGACTGTTTAAACATAAGATAACACTAAGGTGAATAGGGAAGAATCTGGCCGCTGCATTGTTATGACTCTCCTTTAGTAGGCTCATTCCATTAGCTTCATAGGTGAGGAGAATCAAATTGTATTACAAACAGGAACCCTAGCTGGTGATGATGAGCAAGCTCTGTGACCATTTTGTTTCTTACAATCCTCAATCCCAGTTGATCAACCTCAGTTATTTTTTTTTTTGTAAAACCAGTCTATTTTTCCAGCAGTTTTGTAGACATGTCACTCCCTAGTTTCTATCATAACTATGTAGTCTAAAACACTATTGTAACGGGGGGGGGGGGGGGGGGGGGGGGAAGGCTGTAGAACCATAGACTGTGTTGAATGTAGGGTCCACCGTCTGGCTACAATCAGCCACTTGAAGAAAAAATAATGATCAGTATTGGAACTCGTGGGGGGGGGGGGGGGGGGGTGGTTGCAGTGGAAATCAAATAGTGGGATACCCGTGTCATACCCGTGCGTGATAAGGATGGGAGTCTGGACAGCATGGACAGTTTGCAGCCAATCTCTGTCCTTCCAAAGGCAATTTATGAATAGTTGTATGAGGTATTTACATAAAAATGTTCTACTATGTACCCCACAATCATTCATTTCATTTCGACATCAGTCAATACATTGTGATAATATTGTTCAGAAAAACATATAATGACTGGTACAGATGAAAACTTGATTCAGTCAATGAACAATAAATAGATAATAGTCTGACATTAACATGTAGGAAAAGGGGGAAGCAAATGCTTTTAGTTCCCCTTCCCTAAAGACAAATACAAAATAAACAAATACATACACAAACAAACAAAAGGGACATGGACATTAGGCATGAGTGAGACTGGGCAATATATAAATAACTACTATTTTTTTTAGGTGTATTAAAATAAAAGAGATATATTAAGTGGTGTATATATCAATCAATATCTTCTTAAGTTTTTTACGAAAAGATAAAACACTGACTGACTGTTTGAGTTCTGTTTTTAGACTATTCCAGTAAAGGACTCCTTTATGAAAAATACTGTTAAAAAAAACTCAGTTCTAACAAAAAGATTCCATTTGGCTAAACCACAGGTCCGATGAGTGTGAACTGAAGCACTAGCTAAAAAGAAACCTTGAATTTTATGAGGTAATAAATTATGAGATTGTTTAAACATAAAATTTGCTAAATTAAGAGAATGAATATTGCCAAGTTTAAAAATACTTGATGTGGCAAACATACAATGGGTACGTATGTTCCAGATAACCTGCACCATGAGTAAACTGGATTGCTTTTTTCTGTAACAAAAACAAATAATTACAATCTGATATAGATGAACCCCAGGCAAGAGAAGCGTAACTAAAATAAGGAAGTACAAAGGAGTTATAAAGTGTTGCCAAAATGTGTTTGGGTAGAAACCACTTAAGTCTGCTCATGACTCCAACATTCCTTAACACTTTAGTACACAAACTACTAATGTGATCGTTCCAAGAGAGATTTTCAGCAATTGACCCATTTCACCTGACGTCATCATCAGAAAAATATTGAATGTGCCATATTGCTGGGCAATTTCACTGTGCATTTTTATATATAACTCTATGCTGAGCGTTATGCGGTGAAGTGTGCATTTTAGGCGATGCAGCGTTAATACAGGTAAACCTAACTGCCCACCAACATGGCGAGCGTGGCATCAGTCGCTGTGTGTGACGCGCGTGCAAGGGGTCAATAGAATACCAAGGAATTTAGTGAATTTCACTTTGGTTAAAATTGTATTGTTTAAAATTAGTGGAGCATTTTGATAATATGTGTGCCGTCTTGCAGAGAAAATAATATAACTGGTCTTGAGTAAATTAACACACAATCTATTCGACAAGAGCCATTTGCTAACTTTGACAAGTTCAATATTTTAGACTTGAATGGCCTGATCATCATTCTGATGATTATATTATAGGAAACAAACTGCCCAGCCTTCTTTTAAATAAGTAACTCCTGAACCAGTCCAAGGCCAATCCAATCACACAGTAGTGCTCTAATTTGGAAAGAAGTATATCATGGACAGGTACAGGAAAACATTCACAGAAAAATGTCTCTTTTAAATTGCATCATTGATTTCACTGAGAACATCTAGAACAGCCATCTGGTGGAACATTTAGCTTCAATATTTAATCACAGGTTTAATTCTTACTGTTACCTTTGTGGATAGGTACTACTTTCCCGTTTTTAAACAATCCGGAAAACACCAGAAGAAAATTGATTCTAATGAAAAACAAAAAAAAGAATCTTGGGATCTCTGCAACTTGCATGTCAACAGATTTTTGACCTAAATTGGCACAACATTCACTTTTTTCATCACTGTAAGTATCTAAAGCCAACAAGATCCCATCAATGTTTTATTGTATTTGATTAAGTTGAGTGTTCCTAAACAGATTTCAATTGAAAAATAATTGGGATCATGTTTGCCCACCAATATAACAAAGGTCAAAGGTCATTCGAAGTTGGTTCTTGACACAAAATGTGTTACAAAACACCAATATTTTCTGTGGAGAGCCAACTTCAAAGTCTTGTCAACATTTTATCAAATGAACAAGGGCTCTATAATTAATTTTGGACAATCACATGTGCCTAGATATTATAAGTGGTTTTCCCCAACATAAAGGATAGAGCCCTTGTTCATTAAATAAAATCTTGAAAAGGCTCTGAAGTTGGCTCTCGACAGAAAATATCAAAAACAGCCATATTCTTTGTAACCTTTGACCTTGGCAACAGTTACCAACCAACATTAAACTAACACCATTTGTAAAAACAAGTCCAATCTATATCTGGACCAAATTTCTTTTGGAGACCCATCCCCTTAATGGTTTGCCAACATTTTGAAACTTGGGGATATTTCTCACTTTCTGTTGCCACAGCAATGCATAAGTAAAGGCATGTCTTGTGAACTTTTGATCTATAATATTTGTTAGCGCCACTCAAATCCCATTTGGTTTTTGCTTTTTATGTGTTGCTGAGTATCTATATAATCATAAAAGGCATACAATTTATCAATGGGATCATATTGGCGCGTGGATTTCTAGACGACGCAAAATCGCCCGAAATAGGCAGTAGTGTAGTTTCATATTGACCTTTGTTATATTGGTAACTTAACCAACTTAACTTAACCAAATACAAGAAAACATTGATGGGATCTTGTTGGCACAGATACTTACAGTGATGAGAAAAGCAAATATTGTGCCAATTTAGGCCAAAATGTGTGGAATGGCAATACTAAAGAAAACTTTCAAAAAATCTTTTGACATGCAAGTTGCAGAGATCTCAAGATTCTTTTTTCATTTGTCATTAGATGAAAACTGTTCCAAGACCCGGTTGTAATTTTAAAAATATATTTGATGTTGGCGCACGAGGTTACGGAGGTGCGAAAACGCAATATGTTGGTAAAATTTGAACTTTGACCTCTATTATCTCACTGCGCCAACGAGATCCCACGCACTTTGCACTTAAATTTGTTGAAGGGATGTAAGCTCTTTCATTTGAACTTGTTTAATTCATGGGATCTTATAGGCGCGTTGAATTATGAGGCGTTGAAAATGGCACGAGGGCACTGTTTGTCAAAGGTTCAGGTGCGCGTAACATGATGCGCCAACGAGATCCCATTTTTTTTTTTCTTTTTACTTTTGTTATAAGCCCAACTGGAGGTTTCAAAAAATGTTTTACTTTTGTTGGGGCGAGCTTGGCACACATTTTTGTGTTTACAGGGAATGTACTATTCGTTTCTCGAGGGTCTTTTGGCCCAAACATTGATAACTGGTAACTCCAAAACCGAAAGCGTCAGCAAACTAATATTTTGGATTCATTCGTTTGGTATGATGGTGTATCACTCTAATTTGTTAGAAGAAGATCTGCGAACCCATGAATCACACCCCCCCCCCCTAATTTGGTACATTCTTACATTCTTAAAACATAGACTTTTTCATTTTGTGAGGGGTTGAAAGTTCAGAATTAATTTGAAGGGGTTGGCTTTTATACTTGACCAAGAGAAGTGCAAGACAAAGTTTTAGACAGTTGTCATCAATGCAAATATGAGACAGTGATCTTTCTCTTCAATCTTACTTGGGGGCATCAGGGAAAGAGATGCAAGAGAGTTGGCACTAGGTTCTGGGCTCAGCTTTTTTTCTCATACCAACATAATTGTGTTGACACGATGACATAGGACTTGTTACTCTTTTCCCATTTTTGGACTTAGTTTTTTTTTGCGGAATCACTATTGCTTTCCCCACAGAAGCGAAACGAGGATATCGTTGCTGTGTCAAATCTGTCAAAATACCCGGATCTTCTGATACTTTTGGCTTTACTTGTGTTGGATGAAATTCTTACATTCAAATGGAGAACCCCTTCCCCCCCCCACAAAAAAAAAATAATAATAATAATAATTAAATGAATGATTAAATAAATAAATAAATAAATTAATAATGAGATAAATAAATAAATAAAGAAAAAAAAAAAGAGAAAAAAAAGGAAAAAAAAGGATTAAATGTTGCTTACCAGTGAAAGACCGAATAATGATAGTGTTACCAAGGCTGCAGAGCTAACTTATTCGACGTAAAACTTCACACATGAAAGCTGAATTTGGAAGAAAATTAGAAATCTGCTCTGAGTTCATAACATTTTACAATTCAGACAAAGAGTAAGACCTTATTCTGGGGCAATTTACTGCCCTGGTGGTAATAATCAGTGTAGATAAGAAACAAATCAACCAAGGTTTATCCCACTGACCAGGAACTGACATGGCCCAGATAGCGCTTGTGAGCCTAGCTCTATGGTTTTAGGGAGTGGTAGCCTCTGTATAGTGGGTTTCCCCATCCAGGGGCTGCTTGAACCACTTGACTCATAACCACCAATCATTTGCAACAGCATGGGCAGAATTTTCCAGCAGCTAAGTTTCTTTTGTAGTTTACACCTTGGTACTTTGCATAGATATTTGAATGACTATGAAAATGTTCGAACCTTGAACTTTAGGGAGTGTTGTGTCTCATACAGTCCAGGTTTCTACCATGTCATGTTTCCACCAAAATGGCCCCCTGGAAAAGTGAAACTATCACCTGATCCAAAACAACCAATCAGATTGAATAGCTTGGGGCAGAACATTCCAATAGTTGAGTTTCTTTGTTCACACGTTGGTAATTTGCATAGATTTTGAATAACTACGAACAAGATTGTGTTTGAAGTTTGACTATTGGACAGAGCTGTTGCCAATGTGCAGCCATTCAAGGAATGTGTAACATTATATGCTTGTATGAGCCTTCTGTGCTTTTTAAAAACCCATTACTGGTGGATATAGGTTTACATTTTCAAGGAAACCAAAAAATACTTCTCCCCAAACGCAAAGTTAACATAAATTATATCATTGCGGTACCCGCTGCTAAAACATGACTGTTTCAAACTGCCTCTAGCTACTAAGCATTCTCGATGGTGTAGTTGGTAAGACACTGGTCTAGAATTGCAAGGGTCATAGGTTCGAATCCCCCTCGAGTAATATGCCTGTGATTTCTCTTTCAGAGGACTCAGGAAAGCACCGGGTATACAGTGCTTATATACACACATCGGTGTGAGGGTAAAACAATAAATGTTATATACGTTATAGTTCAATGGAGTATATTCGTCGGGTAAAACTGGAAAAGGTTTTTATGTTGGATTGTTGGGTAAACTTTTGATAAATGTTGCACTTGATCAATGTTGGTTGCGCCATTTTGGGGGTCAGACTAACACTGTTATGTAAAATGCCTGGTTCACAAGTCTCTAAATGTAAAAGTGTGAAAAGCACCACTCTTTACATTTCGAGTTGTCCCTCATATTCCTCTTTAAAAAGAGTGATGGTTATTTCACTCTTTTAGATGGGTTTCACTCCAGGACAGAGTGAAAAATCACTCAAAAAGACTCACTCAAATTACTTCAATCAGTCGAAAAAGTCATGTGGCTCTTCAAAGAGTGATTTTCACTCTTTTGCATTTAGAGAGTATAAACAGATGCAGTCAGTGAACTGATGCACTTAAAATTAGGCCTATGTAACAGCATGTAAAGTTAGGTCTTGCACAAGAATTGTCTATGTTAGGTATAAAGTCGCCATCCCTGTCTAGTTACGCCACTAGGAATAATAATTCTTTATCGTGTACACCTTTCAAATGACTCTGGTAAATGTTGGGTTTTGGCTCTAAACTGAATGGTATTGAGCACTCTTTTTATTTTAGTAATTCTACAAGTTCAGTAAAAAAAATCCACATGCATATCACTTGGCTGGGATTCGAACCCACAATAGATCATTGAACTGGTTTCAAATTTATAGGGCCTACAGCCACTAAGCCAAAAAAAAGAGAGGTAGTACAAGCTAGAATACCATACAGCAAATGGTACCTCACTCACTTCTGGCTTTGTAAAGAAATTTGCTCAGCAGAATTTTCTGCTTAACATTATGAAGTTGGGTGTTTTGATCACTTTCAAATTATGACAAAAATTATATAATAAAAATCTCAAATTCCACCCTGATTGCCTTTGTCTAATCTCAAACAACTTACTTGAGTTATGACAGATGAAGATGGTTTGAAACACAGCGTGTAATCCGTTAGATGAGTAGGATATTCAAGCAATGATCCGTTGGACTGTTACACAGTACCACTCCCTACCTGGTACGGGTATAGGTCTGACTAAACATTTTTCGTAATGTGGGAATACCAAGTTCTATATTTAAGTCTTTGTGTTGTGTGAATGTAGTGTAGTATGCATGGATAACTTTTGACTATAGCTGTTCAGATTCAAACTAGGCTATTTTTCTGATAAATATAATACTTTACTGTTGTGTTTAGGTCCCTAAGGCCTTACTTGTATTTACATCCGCTGGTTCTATGCTTACAAATGAGTGAAAGGGGCAAACTAACACAGTCGGCCATTTATGGGAGTCAAAAATTTGACTGCCATAAATGGCCGACCGTATTTGTCGACAAAGTAAAAAGAAAACCGTGGATTTTCGAGTCATGTTGTGTGGATCATTGTATTCTACTTTTACAACACCTTTCTACCCATATGCATTTTATAAAAAACAGTTACAAACGCTTTTCAAAGACCAACGCGACCGATCCAAGGCAACGTGTTCCTTTATTATGAGTTTATTGTTAAATAATGCTCGCTATCTAATAATAAGCTCTTATATAGCAACAAAGTTTGCTACTTCTTAAAGTATGCAGGCTGTGCAACATGTACAAGACAAATCAAAAATCAGAATCTGGAGTAGCCTTTGGGTTTGAGTACTTGATGTTCATTATTTTGGATAAACAAGTTATCACAGATTACAAGGTCCAACACTATTATGTGGACTAACTTGTACTGACATTGCTTGCATTCTTTTAAAGCCTTAGAAATCAATCTTTATGGTTTTTGCACCCCCCCCCAACCCCGACTTCATCCTGCCAATTGATTGTACTACGCTTTGATGAACCATGGTTGAATGAATAACTGCCATGTTGATGCCTGCTACTTCTAGTAGTAATATCTGTTTTACCCCGGCCAATTTCATCAAAAATCCATTCAATTTAAATTGAAAACGATTGCTCCGTTGAATCAGCATTCAACAGTCAAAAAGAGTAATTCAATTTCACAAGTTTAGCATTCAATGGTCAAATCAGATCGTTTAATTTCACTAGGACGCATGAATCATTCAAATTCGTAAAAGCCAGCAGCAAGTCCTGGTCAACCATTTAATTAGTTTATGACCAAACATTTTCCAAATGTTTACATTCAAATTCAAACTCTATGTTATGGGCTCGATAGCTGCCTATTTAAAGGCAGTGGACACTATTGGTAACTGTCAAAATCCAGTCTTCTCATTTGGTGTATCTCAACATGTACATAAAATAACAAACCTGTGAAAATTTGAGCTCGATTGGTCGTCGGAGTTGCGAGATAACTATGAAAGAAAAAAACACCCTTGTCACACGAAGTTGTGTGCTTTCAGATACGAGGTCTTGAAATCAACTTCGTGGAAAATTACTTCTTTATCGAAAACTACGTCACTTCAGAGGGAGCCGTTTCTCACAAGGTTTTATACTATCAACTTCTCCCTATTACTGCTTACCAATTACGGTTTTATGCTAATAATTATTTTGAGTAATTACCAATAGTGTCCACTGTCTTTAAAGGCAGATGCTTTGAGGGAAACTTATTTGCATTATCTCCAAGTGAAGGCCAAATCAATTTTGGCTAAAAAAGATGGCTGCCCGAGGTCGGTACAGAGCATGCAGTGACTAATGTAGATATAAGGCGAAACTTGTTGAAACATTCAAGAATAACATTAATATTGACCCCTTATGATTAAATCACTTTATTTCCTTTGAAAAATTTGTTAAACTCTAATTTGAAATGGTCATGATGGTCGCAGAAAAACCAAGACAACATAACCAGGGCAAAAAACACATCAAAGCTAAATCAAAATAAATAGAGTTGCATTTCAAAGTAATCGGGTGCAGACTTAAACTCAAGGAAGGGTAACATTGCAAAATTACCAACTATTTCAATTACGAGTAAACACAGGATGTTAATAATGATGTAGAACACTTGGAAACGCCTCTTATAAAAGACAAAGTATGTGGTAAAGGAGCTACAGTTCATTTTTTTCTCATAAAGCCATAAGTTATCTTTAATGTGAATGCAAAGAAGTTCAATGAAATTCGTTGCACACAAATGAAAAAGAAAACGCAAACTAGCAGCAAAGTTGTGTTTGCTTCGGTGAGTCTTATTTTGAATGTGTAAACTATAAATGAGAAGTAGAAATTCAACTTAAGAATGGTCAAAGTGTCGTCTTGAATGCCCTTAATTGAAGTTGAATGCAGGAAGAGCTTAAAAGAAACCTTAGTTTGAGAGGATTAGGGGAAAATGCACGAATTTGAATATGTTAATGAAACTGAATGATTTTTTGCTGAAATTGGCCCGGAAAACCTATTATTAAAAAAAAAAGATGTTGAGATGGACTCTTTTGACATGCGCGCAAGCTGCCTTTTTTTTTTTATAGCACAAACTTTGTATCAAATTCCAAAATGCTCGGGCCATCTTCGAAAGAAAAAAGGCCACCTTAAAAGATTGTGCAAAAACGCCCTTTGGCGTTCACTGTCTCTTGTAGCTTACAGTCTGTTTACTGGGGGGAAAGATGGGAAAATGCACGTGTCTATGTGGACGTTTTGTGAAGAAGAAAAAAAACTGTAAAACTATGTTGTAAGAAAAAATCTTTAAAATGGGAACAAACAAAAAATTAAATAAAAAAATACAAGCAATGTTTTATTTATCATTGTGATAACAAAATTACAGTCCCTTTACATTATTGTAAGTGTTCTCTTAACTGCTTACAGCACAACAGTGACCCCTTGTATGTGTTGACTACATAAGTTGACATGTTGCGTCTTGTCCGTTGGCACGCCTTGTAGTACGGTGGACTTTTGTCAGAACAACCTTATGTGCTCCACAAAACACTGAATAAGACTTGAAGAGAATTTCTCAAATTACACTATTGATTTATTAAATAAAACATTCCGCTATTTACAAACAAAACTTCCAATATAAACTTAGTATCAAACTTGAGGACAGTACGACTGGTACTATTTGCAAATCAAGTTAAAACTTTCAATTAATGCTTTGTATGCAGAAATAGTGTCCATAACTTCATAAGGAAGATTATTTTCTACCAAAAATCCACCAATACTTTCAAGTAATAAATTGCAAAATGCTTTCTAAATTTGTACAAGTTTTCCAAGATTTGTAATTTAAACTACATGGGTTTTTATAGTGAAAAACTTTTTGAATAAATGAATTGATTTTAAAGAAATTACTTACGATTGTAGATGTATCCCCCAACCTGTTTTCCTTTCCAAGCTGGCAGAATGAGGCTAAAAGCCTACATTAGCTGATAAAATTATTAAGCTTGCAAAGCTAGCATAGCAAAATTTCAGGTTGGTTTTCCAAATACATGTATTTCTTTGAAAACTGTGGTCTCCTTAAAAAAAAAACATACAACTGCACAGCAAAAACAGGGGGTGTGCATCCAGCACAAGCTCTCAGAAGGACTGTGTTCACATCCCATCAAACTCAATTGCTCTACCCCCTATTGCCATCTCATTAGCATACACTGTATTCCCCTACCACACATCACACCAGCACAAATCTCCTTTATTCAAACTTATCCTTTAAATATGTAATGAAGTTACTGGACCCTAAACCTGAGACCATACAAATCTGGGTGCATGCTATGGGGGGTAGAGTAATTGAGTTTGGTGGGATGTGAACACAGTACATAACCCATGTCTATTGTGTAGTACCGCGCCCAGATTTGTATGGTCTCAGGTTTAGGGTCCAGTAACTTCTTTGCATATTCAAAGATGAGTTTGAATAAGAAAGAGATTTGTGCTGGTGTGATGTGTGGTAGGGGAATACAGTTCATGCTAATGATGGCAATAGGGGGTAGAGCAATTGGGTTTGGTGGGATGTGAACACAGTCCTTCTGGGGGTATGCTAATGGTAGCAATGGGGGTAGAGCAATTGGGTTTGGTGGGATGTGAACACAGTCCTTTTGGGGGTATGCTAATGGTAGCATTAGGGGGTAGAGCAATTGGGTTTGGTGGGATGTGAACACAGTCCTTTTGGGGGTATGCTAATGGTAGCAATAGGGGGTAGAGCAATTGGTTTTGGTGGGATGTGAACACAGTCCTTCTGGGGGTATGCTAATGGTAGCAATGGAGGGTAGAGCAATTGGGTTTGGTGGGATGTGAACACAGTCCTTTTGGGGCTATGCTAATGGTAGCAATGGGGGTAGAGCAATTGGGTTCGGTGGGATGTGAACACAGTCCTTTTGGGGGTATGCTAATGGTAGCAATAGGGGGTAGAGCACTTGGGTTTGGTGGGATGTGAACACAGTCCTTTTGTGGGTATGCTAATGGTAGCAATGGGGGTAGAGCAATTGGGTTTGGTGGGATGTGAACACAGTCCTTTTGGGGGTATGCTAATGGTAGCAATGGGGGTAGAGCAATTGGGTTTGGTGGGATGTGAACACAGTCCTTTTGGGGGTATGCTAATGGTAGCATTAGGGGGTAGAGCAATTGGGTTTGGTGGGATGTGAACACAGTCCTTTTGGGGGTATGCTAATGGTAGCAATAGGGGGTAGAGCAATTGGGTTTGGTGGGATGTGAACACAGTCCATCTGGGGGTATGCTAATGGTAGCAATGGGGGGTAGAGCAATTGGGTTTGGTGGGATGTGAACACAGTCCTTTTGGGGCTATGCTAATGGTAGCAATGGGGGTAGAGCAATTGGGTTTGGTGGGATGTGAACACAGTCCTTTTGGGGGTATGCTAATGGTAGCAATAGGGGGTAGAGCACTTGGGTTTGGTGGGATGTGAACACAGTCCTTTTGTGGGTATGCTAATGGTAGCAATGGGGGTAGAGCAATTGGGTTTGGTGGGATGTGAACACAGTCCTTTTGGGGGTATGCTAATGGTAGCAATAGGGGGTAGAGCAATTGGGTTTGGTGGGATGTGAACACAGTCCTTTTGGGGGTATGCTAATGGTAGCAATAGGGGGTAGAGCAATTGGGTTTGGTGGGATGTGAACACAGTCCTTTTGGGGGTATGCTAATGGTAGCAATAGGGGGTAGAGCAATTGGGTTTGGTGGGATGTGAACACTGAGAGCTTGTGCTGGATGCACACACCCTGTTTTTTGCTGTGCAGTTGTATGTTTTTTTGGAGACCACAGTTTTTCAATGAAATATATTGGAAAACCAACCTGAAATTTTGCTGTGCTAGCTTTAAATGCTTAATCATTTTATCAGCTGTTGTAGGCTTTAAGCCCTTTTTGCCAACTTGGAAAGGAAGACAGGTTGGAGGATACATCTACAGTCATGAGTAATTTCTCTAAAATCAATTCATTTGTTCAAGAAGTCTTTCATTATAAAGCACATGTAGTTAAAATTAAAAATCTTAGAAAACTTAGACAGTCATTTTGCATTTTATTACTTGGAAGTTTGGTGGATTTTTGGTGGTTAATTATCTCCCTTGTAAAGTTATTAAGTGTAATTTCCAAGATATGCGATTATTTTTGTATTGAAGTGTATTACATGTTTTGAAGCCTAAATTATGGCATAAAACCTCAAGTTTGGCTTATGAATGTTTCTGATGGCCCGTATTTGGAGTGTGTGTTTTTTCTTTCATTATTATCTTGCATACCGGACGACCAATTGAGCTCAAATTTTCACAATGTTGTTATTTTATGCATGTTGAGATACACCAAGTGAGAAAACTGGTCTTTGACAATTACCGATAGTGTCCAGTGCCTTCAATTATGATAGTACTTTAAATGGATCTCAGGCAACTTTTACATTTAAATTTGTTAAAGTGATTGTCTATATATTATCTTTTAGTTTCAGATAACAAACATGAAGGAAAACAATAATGTTTTAAAGGGAAGGTTTATGTTTGGTAATCACTCTTAAAAAATAATGGCAACAAAAACTTTTTGTGAGAAGCTTCCCTAAGCTTTTGATCTCATCATCATCTAGGCATTGTCCATCCACTGCAGGATGTAGCCCTCTGTCAGATCTTTCCAGGTATGCCGTTCCTTTGCTATCCTTGTCCAGGTCCCCCCCACCAACTTTGTTATGTCATCCCTCCATCTTTTCTTCGGTCTGCCCCTGGATCTTTTTCCTACTCGGGGTTGCCATTCTGTGGTTCTTATGGTCCATCTGTTATCTGTCATTCTTGACACATGGCCTGCCCACTTCCATTTCATTGTGCTGACATATTGGATAATGTCTTTGACTTTTGTTATATCCCTAATTGCTTGGTTGGGTATCCGGTCTTGCAGTTTAATCCCTAGCATCCTTCTTTCCATTGCTCTCTGCGTGGTGGCTAATTTCTTGTTTATCTGTTTGGTAGTTGACCATGTTTGGCATCCATATGTTATTGTTGGGAGTACACATAGGTCAAACATTCTTTTCTTCAGGGAAATTGGTAGTTGTTTGTCGCATAAGATTTCTTTGTATCTTCCAAAGAGACCCCATCCTGATTTGATTCTTATGGATACTTCTTCTTTGGTTGTGTCTTGCATTTTTAATGTTTGGCCAAGATACTTGTATTCATGCACTTTCTCTATAATGTCGTTATCGATTCTGACAAGACTTTGGGAGTCGATGTTGGTCATATATTTTGTCTTTCCTTTGTGCATTTTAAGTCCCAGTCGGTTGCTTTCTTTGTGGAGCCTGTTAAATTGTCTTTCCAGGCTTTCGATGGAGCTAGCGAATATAGCCACATCATCTGCAAATCGTAGGTTTGACAGCATTTCTCCATTGATGTTTATTCCTTCCTCCTCCATCTCTGCTTTCTTGAAAACTTCTTCAAGAGTAGCGTTGAAGAGTTTTGGAGACAGTGGGTCGCCTTGTCGGACCCCTCTGGATATCTTGATTTCGGTTGATATTTCATTGTCAAGATGAATTTTAGCTGTAGCATCTGAATATATATCTTCAAGGAGGTTGATGTAGGTTTCATTTATTCCTATGTTCCTTAATGCTCTAAACATTGCTGGATGTTCTATGGAGTCAAAGGCCTTTTCGAAGTCCACAAAGCCGATGTATAGTGGTAAGTTGTATTCGTTTGTCTTCTCTATGATCTGGTTAATTGCTTGCATGTGGTCTGTTGTTGAGTATCCCTTCCTGAATCCTGCTTGATCTCTTGGTTGATTCTCATCTAAGATCCTTTCTATTCTGTTGTGTATTACTCTTATGAATATTTTGTACTGGTGCGAAAGAAGGCTTATTGGCCTATAGTTCTTAACTTCGCTTTTGTCTCCCTTCTTGAAAAGTATGATAATTTTCGCTTCCTTCCAGTCTTTTGGAATCCTTGTTTTGTTCAGAATGTCATTGAATAAGGTGACCATTTCTTGAATGATTACTTCCCCACCTACTACCATTATATCAGTTGTCACTTGATCAGTGCCTGGAGCTTTGTTTCTTTTCATTTGGTTTATAGCTGTTTGGACTTCCGAATGTAGAATTGGTGGTATTTCTATTGCATCCGGGCTTGGTATATTTGTATCTTCTCCTGTCTCTACTTCTATTTTTGAAGCGTACAGTTCTTTGTAGAAGTCGGCACATATTTCCAGTATTTCTGTTCTGTCTGTTGTTTTCTCGCCATTAGGTTTTTTCATTGAGCAGATTTTTGGTTTGTTACTGTCCTTGTCGATCAGCTTTGGACCCCTTCCGCTTTTAATGATTGATTCAATCTTTTCTGTCCTTCTTTTCCTTTGTCTCTGTCTCCTTTTCTTTTTGACAAGCTTACTTGTTTCGCAAAGCTCAATCTTCTCATGTAGTGGTAGATTGCTCTTATTTCTCAGAGACTTTCTTCTCTGGTCGAGTGTTTGTATTTCTAGGTCATCCTTTGTTGGAACCTGCTTCCTAGTATCTTTGTCTCGTTTGGCTAGTTTGGTTGATTCCTCTTTTATTATATTGTTGATTTCCTCGCATCGTTCATCTATATCGATGTCTTTTCCTTTTAGTACCTCGAAACGGTTCTTGAGGTTCAGTTGGAATTTGTCCTTGTTCTCCCATAATGCTTGGTTGTTTACCATCATGGGTTTGGTTCTTCTGATTGTTTTCAGTCGGGCTAGTTTTTTGCTGATGGATATTTTTGTTCTCACCATCCTGTGGTCGCTTCCAATATCTACCTTGGTGATGACTTCGCAGTTGTGTACGATACCTCTCTGGCTGACTAAGCAGAAGTCGATTTGATTTGTTGTGATGGCGTTTGGGCTCCTCCATGTCCAGTATCTATAATGCGGTTTGTTGAATAGAGTGTTGGCAATGATGAGTTTTTCTTGGATGGCGAACTCTATCAATGTATTTCCTCTATCGTTCCTTGTACCTGTACCAAATGGGCCAATGCATGAGAATGTTTCATCCTGTTTTTTTATTCCAATTTTAGCATTGAAATCTCCCATTACAATGGTGTATTCTGACAGTCTGTTGTCCTGTAGTACCTTGCTTAGGTCCTCGTAGAATGATTCAATGTCCTCTTCACTATAGTCTTGAGTTGGTGCATAGACTTGCACAATTGTCATTGTCCCTTCTTTGATGAGGTTTATATTCATGGAAATTATCCGGTTTGAGTGTTTAGTGAATCCTTTCACATGATCCTTAATTCTTGGGTGAATTATGAAGCCTAGACCTTTGTTGTTTGGATCTTCTTCCATTTTCCCTGAGTCATATATCCATATCCCGTCGTTTGTTTGGGTAAGTCCCTCACCGTGCCTTTTGGTTTCACACAACCCTATTATGTCCCAATTGAAGTCTTCTATTTCTTCCAGAAGTCTTTCTAGATCATCTTGTGTTCTTAAGGTTCTTGTATTGTATGTACAAATGTTCAGGTCGGAGTTGCCTTTCCTCTTTCTTTCAGCCCCACAACTCCCTGGTGAAGGGTTTAATCGTGACGCGTCATGTTGAGGTCTTCCCTCTGAATTTGGATTTGGCATTTTCCTTTGCTCCATTTGGCCTTGAGCGTTACGGCCTCTCTTTTCGTTACTCTTCATATCTGACAGGTTTTTAGCCGTACACCGACGCGCTGGCTAGACGTGATGCCGGTGGGTTTTCGATAGCTTTTGATAGTACAAACATTTGAGAAACATTTTACTTCGAAGTAATATGGTTATTTCAAAATGTATTTTATTTTTTATGCCCTAATATGCCCACAACTTCGTGTGATAAGGGTGTATTCTTCTTTCATTATTATCTCACAATTTTGATGACCGATTGAGCTCAAATTTTCACAGGTTAGTTATTTTATGCATTTGTTGTGATACACTAACTGTGAAGACTAGTCTTTGACAATTACCAATAGTGTCCACTGCCTTTAATGTAAATCTGTGGACATTGTGTTTTGAGTTGGAAACAAGTACTTTTAGACCCTTTAAAACAGTTAAATGGTTCCAAAAACCAAATGTATTCTTTGCCTTTAACTGCTCCTTCTAAAGAAAGCATATATTACATCAACCCTTTTGTGATTTTGCAGATATTTATTGGCAGTCATGGTCAAGCTGTACTACAAGAAAGAAGATGACTTTGCTTCCTCCATGCAACTAGACAGTAATGAGATTACGTCAGTACATGATCAGAACTGGCTCCTCTCCTAGAGGAGTAATGGAACAGGTAAGTTGCAATGTTATTTTAAAGCCTTGTTCTATGAGTAAGTCCGAGTATGCTCCACGGATAACTAGAGGTTGACTATTTTTGCTTACCCGTGAAACACACTAACACAGCAGCAAATTTTTCTGCTACAGTAAAGGCACAAAAATGTGCTTGCCCTTAAGCAGGGCTATGAAATTGGGCCCTGGTGTTTCTGACCAGCAGATCCAAGGGCCCAATTTCATGGCTCTGCTTACCGTCAAATTCTGCGCTTACGATCACTATTCTCTGCTTAAATTCTGCACTAGCTGTGTAAGCATAGAATGCGTAGTAATGTGGAATACACACGTGCTGTCAGCACCTCGCTGAATTCACCAAGGAACCCTAAAATCACGACACCGAAATCAAACACTTTCGACTCCTTCTTTAGTTATGATTATTTACATTGTATTTACAATCAAGCATCAACTTCACATAGAAATAATATGCAACTCCAATTCCACTTGAATTCACTTAGCATCAATATGCAACTCCACCTTCTACTTAAGCAATAATATGCAACTCCAATTCCACTTAAATTCACTTAGCATCAATATGCAACTCCACCTTCTACTTAGCAATAATATGCAACTCCAATTCCACTTAAATTCACTTAGCATCAATATGCAACTACACCTTCTACTTAGCAAATAATATGCAACTCCAAATTCCACTTAAATTCACAATAGCATCAATATGCAATCTCAACTTCTACTTAGCAATAATATGCAACTCCAAATTCCACTTAAATTCACAACAGCATCAATATGCAATCTCAACTTCTACTTAGCAATAATATGCATCTCCAAATTCCACTTAAATTCACAATAGCATCAATATGCAATCTCAACTTCTACTTAGCAATTATATGCATCTCCAAATATTGTTCTCTAGGCATAAAAGCCAGTCTTTCCTTTCTCCAACAAATACCTCCTCGATGCAACCTCCCTGATACATCAGTCCAGCCCTGCAGCGACTTCCCTGTCCAGCCCGACGTTTCATCTACTGATGAAAGCACGTTAACTGGGGCAACCTTGCCCATTCCCTGGCCCTCTTGGCGCATACTCTCGGCACATACTCTTGGCCATCTAAACAATAGATTTTGTAACAACAAATAACACATAATAATGTGATTGACTATGGCCCTTCCGAACAAACTTTGAACTAAAAACCATTTTGGATAACAGCACTTTTCTGTCGAAACTTTCTCAAATGTCTCAAGCAAATAAAATAGTATTTCTTGTAACTAAAGCCGGATTACTCAATTCTAAATTAATATTGATTTATCAACACAGTTTTTGTTTCTTCACACCAAAATGCACTGAAAATATAGACTTCGTTTTGGTTGAACTTCTTCACACAAAATGCACTGAAAATATAGACTTCGTTTTGGTTGAACTTCTTCAAACAAAATGCACTAAAAATATAGCAGTTATAAACAATAAATAAATAGTTGGTTTAACTTACAGTCAATCCTGGGTGTTTCCGCCTGCCAAATATCTGGATTCAATGTTAACTATGGTGATAAATTTCACCCTGCTCTGGTTTACTTTTGAAGCTCACGGTTTGAGCCAAGTATAGAGTGCCGACACACTCTATCCACGATGTTGCTGGCTCATCACAATGTCAGGTGAAAGAGCAGAGTGGTTGTGCAGTGTGTCCTTCTTACTGCTCATACTGGAACTCTCTGGCCAACACCCTAAACTTGGAATGTCCCCCTGACTAAACTACTTGGCCTAATCACCTTGAATAAACTATATACTTCACTGACCCAGTGTTACATAACCTGAAACCTCTATACCTGAAACCCCATGCTAAAAAGAACAAGGGAATGTCTAAACCTCTACACTCCAGTGAACCTAATCAATGACAACCTCACAGGAACTTTTAACAGTAGCCTGAACTTAAAGGTACATTGCTATATACAAATATATACAACAAAAAGTCAGAATTTTTGTGACACGCGCACACGCCAAAATTCCCGCTAACCTGTAAAATATGCTTGACATAATCACAGAATTCCCTGCTTCCGTAAAGGCTGATATTTGCTTACGGTAAGCAAAGCCATAAAATTGGGCCAATCAGAGCTTGAGAAGCCCCTGCTCTTGACCACAACGTGCCACAGTGCATAATAATGATGCTTTAACGAGTTTCTTTCTCTCAATATCAGGTTGTAGTTGGATGTCAAGATACGTCGCTTTCCTCTATCACAGACTACCCAATTCATTTGGAATACAACACGGATCACGCCGTGCCTCGCTGGACTCTCCTAAAGCCCAGCTGTCTGCCTGATGATGGGGACAAGTAGATGTAATCCCAGAGTGTACGGCGGAGGAAGCGTCTTCACTGCTAGTCAGCATGGTGTGTGGAAGAGAATGATGTATGCTCTACCGCTGCAAACAGTTTCAAGGTAGGTTGATGTTGATTCTCTAGCCCTCATCTCTATCTCGGGTTCCAAAGCTTAGTGCCAGAATCTGTGCAAGAGAAGTGAAGTTTGCAGGGCATTGCTATCGCCACCCTGAGCTTCCAGCCAGCAAGCTTGTCCTCTGGGAGCCAAGCAAGGTCAAGCTCAAAGAGGTCGAGGTCACCTCACTTATACTTAAGAAGGGACACAGGATTTTTGACAGCTGGGGAAATATCTACATGCATGAGGGACATGAAGATCTGGGGAACAACTCAGCTGTAACATTATTGACTGAGGACACCATTCAAAATAAAAGAAGCACAGTCATTAATAAGTACATAAAGCTAGTTAACCATGTACTGTGTGTAATGTTCTTTATTTTGCCACCATCTTGACATGCAATTGTCTTTGAACTTGTTCTCTTGCAGCTCTACCCAGTTCCGATGGATCCAACATTCTGCTGGTCATATGGCCCCAATGTGGTCCATCGATGATGTGTACATAGGCATTAGATGTCCCAATATATGCAATGGACATGGAGCATGTGGGTCTGACGGGCGATGTCAATGTGACCAGAAGTATGTAGGTAAGTATCCATGTAATGGTCAAAGGTCAAAATGCGCAAAAACATTACATATATAGATTTTGCAAAAACATTGTATTTTTTTGCATGAAAATGCTCGGTGATAAAACACAGTTTCTTGATTTCTATTGTTTTGTGTGTCCATCCAGATTATTTTAAGCGAGGTATGACATTTGTCACAATTTTCAATTAGCGTGTAGTATAATTGCTATTGTAGGAGCTACAACAGACATGATGATACACAGTTGTCAGTTATTTGGTTTTAAGTTACAGTGACATGTGATATCTTAAATTGTATTCTCCATCGCATCCATACTTTCTCCTCCATTCTCCTTAACTGAACCATCCTTTATTGAGCTGAGTAGCTCATACTTGTTGCACAGGCTGATAATACTCCCCAGGGAACTGAGATGCTTGGAAGCACTTTGTGGTGCCCTTCTGGTGTAAAAAGCACTTTATTAAAACTAGTTATTATTTCTTTATTTCTTTGATTGTTATCCCACCCCCCTCAAGAAATATCAAATTCTAAAAGAAATGGAGATATAACCATATAATAACGCCCCAGATTGCAGAGTAGAGCTTTTGAAACTAAAAATATATGTTAATATTTGGGCTTCATGCTTGCAGGTTTTCGAGTTTGAATGCTTTCGCGCTTTGTGCTCAGAGTTAAAAAAAAAAATCTGAACAGCGTATTCCATCCCTGGGGCTGATTTCACTAATGCTTTGCGATCATCACCGAAATCCATCGCTAAATCCAAAATCGATGGCAACTTAACAATGGATTTTTGATAGCGATTTCACTCAAACTTAGCGATGAGAACACTCATCGCAAAGTTTTAGTTAGCGATGATAATCTTGCGATGACTCGTTAGTGGTCGCAAACTAAAAGTTTGTGGCAAACTTATGATACATTGCGCCATCATTATGTGCTTAGTTATAGTAGTGTACGGCTTGACATATAATTTGTCTGTGATTAAGGGTAAAATTGCGCTACATTTAGTCTTGCGGTCTTTTACCTTGGAGACTCAGATTGCCGATGACAACTATCACCCAGATTGCCGATGACAACTATCACCCCTCACCCTCACCCACCACCCTCACCCTCACCCACCACCCTCACCCTCACCCACCACCCTCACCCACCACCCTCACCCACCACCCTCACCCACCACCCTCACCCCTCACCCACAACCCACCCTCACCCATAACCCTCACTCACCACCCACCACCTTCACCCTCACCCTCACCCACCACCCTCACCCACCACCCTCACCGACCACCCTCACCCACCACCCTCACCCACCACCCTCACCCACCACCCTCACCCACCACCCTCACCGACCACCCTCACCCACCACCCTCACCCACCACCCTCACCCACCACCCTCACCCACCACCCTCACCCACCACCCTCACCCACCACCCTCACCCACCACCCACCACCCTCACCCACCACCCACCACCCTCACCCACCACCCACCACCCTCACCCACCACCCACCACCCTCACCCACCACCCACCACCCTCACCCACCACCCACCACCCTCACCCACCACCCTCACCCTCACCCACCACCCTCACCCTCACCCACCACCCTCACCCTCACCCACCACCCGCACCCTCACCCACCACCCGCACCCTCACCCACCACCCGCACCCTCACCCACCACCCGCACCCTCACCCACCACCCGCACCCTCACCCACCACCCACACCCACCACCCACCACCCGCACCCACCACCCACCACCCACCACCCTCACCCACCACCCGCACCCTCACCCACCACCCGCACCCTCACCCCGCACCCTCACCCACCACACCTTTTTTCGTTAATGAAAAGATTAAACAACAATTCATTTTTACTCATGATATCAAAATTGCAAGCTTTAATACCTCTGGCAGAGTCTGCTGATTTTGTGTAGAAAATGCAAGGTTTACCCCATTGTTTTGTTTTTAAACTGACTTTTTCCCCGTCATGATTGTGTAAACACAATTAAGGGTTTATCGTATATGGTTTTGAGTATAAGTCAAAGCTAACCAAGTATGACTTGAGGAAAACCTGCATAAGGTTTAACCCATGTGATTCTGTGGTTAAATTGAAGCGCTTTTCCCTTGAGGAGTTTAGTGAAAACTGCAAGGTTGGACCCTTTTGTGATTTTTATAACAATACAACATTCAATAAAAGCAGCTAGGTTGAAAACATACACCAAGTATTACACTAATATTTTTGCTGTTTGGGGTTGCTTTTTTTTTTTTTTTTTTTCCAAAGTAGAAAGTTGTTAGATAACTTTATTTCATTTTAAATGTTATATATTTCTACCATTTCTTAAACTAATTTTAAAACGGAAGTATTTCACTTTCAATTAATCAAACCAATCTATTTTCATAAAACATTTAAACATGGACTATAACGGTACTCCTACTTTAAAATCACTATCAGAACTTGTTTATGTTGTGTTCAGCTATCAATTCATTGTTGTGGTCATGTTTTTCTCCAAATACTTTTGCTACAATTTGACCGAAAAAATTTGACCTCGATTCTTCGATTTTGAAATTTCCCGCCCTGTACTGGTTCCCGGCTATTAAACCAACACTGAAATCCAAGCGGATTTGTAAACCAGCGGACGTCATGAACGCAGTCAAAAAATTGTGACGTATTACCCATGAAGCAACGAGAGTAAACAAAGATTACGCCATGTTACTGCGTGTGTTGTGTATGCGTTTTCATCCACACTAGTACAGGCGTGCGTGTGTGCTACGAAGCTTGTTGTTTCTAGTGTATCAGCTATAAATACTGCCGACTATTTGGTTGTTTGTGGATGCACTTGTAGTTTCAAAGTTCTACCACCAGGCCCCAGCCAGTGCTGCTTGTGCATGCTACGAGTAGAGGGGTCCCTCTGCCGTGGCCCTGGTCGCAAGTGGCCGTGGAACAGCAAAAGAATCAAGTGGCATTACAGAAAAGAGAGGGAGAAAAGCCTGGTAAGTACTTGTTAATAATCTTTAAAAAATCTACTACTGAGAAACTATCTCCATTATTAATTCAGGCCCAATACATGTACATGTATTTGTAATAAGAAAAATAGTAAACAATCTCTACCCTTTTCATGCAAGGAACAATCATCTTGTCAAATGACACGATGTGCATGCTCTGAATCTGACCCGACTACCATAAAATATCACCATAGTGTATTGACTCTGTTGAGTGATGAATCCATGTAGCCACCCAAGTGCTTTTGGCATGTTTATGCCCTGGTTTACATTTTCTGGCATGTTCATGCTCAACCATGTGTGAACACTATATTAATCCATTTAAAAAGTTGATTGTTACAGTTAACAGTTTATTGGCCTCGCTGACATGTATTTATATTGGTCTATACTGGATTGCTGGACATTGTTTTTGCCAAAGCTGCCTAAGAATTGTTCGCTTTTTTTTTTTTTAAGGCACAGCTCAAAAATATGTTCAAACTCCCATCCATATAATTGCCCATCCATGGTCATTCAGATTTTTTTCTCTCCTAATTCAGGAATTACCAATTCCAGAGAAGTTTAGTGTGAAGTTTTCCTATAGCTGTGTTTATTGGCTTGGCACGGTTAATTACATGGAGTGTTTACTATATTTGCATTTGTAAAATAAGGCCAGTTCTTTTTCAGCACTAGTTTTTTTATTTATTTATTTATTTTTTGTTTTTATATTTTTTTGTACAGAAATAACTTGCAGCTCTACACTACAATGAGAATGCAGGACGAAGACAATGCAGGACGGAGACATGCTAGCCAGAACTAGAAATGGAGACCTAAGATTCTCAATAGCACTTTAGGTAAGTAGTAGGCCTATGCATGCAAATTTTCAGAGGATCAGATGATTTCTTCATTTTTAGTTTTTCAGCTGCCCCTTTGAAAACTGTTCACGGTGGAGGGGGGGGGGGGGGCAGGAAATGGAGTGTTGAATCGCAAGAACAGTTTTGTACTAGGTGTAGATCTGGGGGAGGGGGGTGGTTGGAGGTCATGTTTTCTATCAGACATAAAGAAAACCTGCCCCCTGGTTTTGTTGCATGGTTTTGTTGCATGTGGACTCCTTTTGTTCTGGTTTTGCGTTAATTTCCTGTAAGGTTCTTTTCAAAACTATGCCAACTCAAAGAGAGATTGTCAGTCTGTGGTGTTACGTCAAACCTTCCGAGATTGTATTTCTGCCATGTAAATTTTCAAGAAATCCCACATAACGATTATTTGGTTTTGTTTTTTATTTTTCATTAAACAGATACGCAAAGAATGCATGCACAATGCACTTGTTCATTGTCAGCAGGGTGACAAGACATGAAAACAACTCCATCCGCAGCTGATGTGTAACCCCCGTGTCATTGACATCAACCTTCACCAGCCGGAAAAGGATGCAGCAGCTTTTTTTTTTTTTTTGGGAGGGGGGGTGGGGGTTCAAAGGTAGTGGGTTCAACTTTGTTTGAAGAAAGAATGACCTGTGCCCAGTTTCATGGATCTGTTCACCACCAAATTCTGCGCTTATGATCACCATTCTCTGCTTACGTCCAAACGCTAAATTTCTGCGCTTACTTTGTAAGCGTAGAATGCCTGGTATAAACCAAGTATGCACCCATGACCGGCAAAAGCCAAAATTCGCTGGTAACCTGTGAAACGCGCTTGATGTAAGCACATAATTCCCTGCTTCCGCAAGTGCCGATTCTTTGTTTACAGTATGCAGATCCATGAAATTGGGCCCTAGCTTGTACACATTGATGTGGGTTTTATTTTATTTTTTATATATATATTTTTTTTTTGGGGGGGGGGGTAACCAGGGTAGTACAATCAACTTTGTTTAAAAACAGAATAACATGGTCTGTACACAATGATTTTATTATATTCTTTTAATGTACAACTTAATTTACAATTTACAAAGAGAACCACAGCTAACTAGGTACATAACATGACCTAGGTTTTCTTTTTTAGGGGGAGGGGCGTTGACAGGGTTGTATAGTTAACTTTTTTTGATGACGGAATGTTCAGATGATTTCGCTATCACTAAGCAACCTTTTTTTCAATTTTGATATTTAAAACTGAAAAATAAACTATTGTCGTTTGCAAATACATACAGTTTTAGTGTTGTCGTTATTATGGAGGTGTACATGTAGGCTTCTGTTTTTTTGTTTTGTTTTTATATTTCTGCTAACCAAGTTGAATGTTGTTACCATGTTAATCATAGTGTATTGTTGACAACAGGGGACAAGTTTATTGCACATAAGTGCTAAATTAATCAATTTGAACCACACACCTAATTTTATAAGCCATAGTAATTTACATTTTGTGTCTTTCAGAGGAGTGGGTGGTTCAAATTAAATTATTCAATTTGAACCACCCACCCCTCTGAAAGAAACAAAATGAAATAATATACATGTTCATTTATACGTAAATTATTATGGCTTATAAAATTATTTCTCACTCCCTCCGGATCATTATAACTTGGAAAATTGTTACGACTGAAGACAAATAAACCAAAGCAAAGCTGCCTAATCCGTTGGTGGATATACGAAAATCCTTCCACTGTACTGTACACGAGAGTTTGGAAATGTCCTTCGTGTTGCTGCCACCAAACATGATGTCAGTGGCAGCGGTTGAACGGCCAATAGTCCCAAGCTCACCACTTGCTGATATTCAACATTGCAGTGTTTTCTGTAAAACAAAACAAAAGAATTCATACAAAATTATTAACAAAAGAATTCATACAAAATTATTAACAAAAGAATTCATACAAAATTATTAACAAAAGAATTCATACAAAATTATTAACAACAGATTTGTGGTTTGCATGGTGAAGTGTTAATATTGCATGTGTGTACCTGAATTGCTTTAAAACTATACCCATGCCAGAAGGCAATCATAATCCAAAGTAACAGTTACATACATGCACATGAGATATTTGTGTAGATGCACATGTGTCCACCACCACGCAGTTACTTGGTGGAGAAAAACAACAACATAGGTTATCTACAATATCAGTTTAAATTGATAATGTATGAATTTTGCCAACAAAGTATAAAACGCAAGACAAAAATTACCCCTCCCCTCACATTTCTACTGACTAAGTCAGTGCATGTGTTGTTCACATACATGTATTATAACGTGAATGGAGGTAAACAATAAACCTTGTCCATCATGTTCGTTCATGTTTTAATCTAGTCAAGGATAGCCTTCAACTATTTTTGGGAGCAGAAATAAACTGATCAAACGAAGCATCATTCAGTATAATTCATGAAACGTTTTGTGGCCTTACCAGTCTGTCTTTAGCCGTCGATCATCAGGGTTTGGCTCATCGTCTGCGGCCTGACGATCATCGTCCCCGGGCTGGTTAACTAAATGTACTCATAACACGTCTTCGGCTTCTCTCTCGTCCGGTGAGCTCCCCTTATCGCTAGAGCCCTCACTTTCCTCTGAAGTGCCTCCCTGAAATGCCTTTTCCTCATCTATACTGTGGTTTTCCCAAGACCCGCTGCCATCGGACATTTTCGCTGTTTTTTGTGTCAAAAAAATGCAGCCTATAGTGTCCGATGTTATTCCACATTCAATGTACATGTAAAATGCACGCACACGATCGACCTGACACACTGTGTACAGAGCTTCGGTACGTGGTGTGACGTCACACACTGTGTATGAATGGTTCGTGGGTCACCGGCTTTTGCCGAAACTGAGTTTTCTGGGTCGGAGTACGCCGCGCGAATTTGTGTTTTTTTTGCATGAAGGAAAAGGTTTTATTGAATACTACTAAAATATCAGTCCTTATTTTACATTTCTTGTACAAAAATAGTAATATTGGCTATATCAATAATCCGTTATAGTCCATGTTTAATAATTTTATACTTTTATAAATTTAGAAAAAAATCCAATTAAACGTAACCATACCATATAATAAGTTACTAATTGTTTTCTTGTTATTTAGCATCGTCTGATGATCTAAATATAATAATATTGATAATAATCGTTTTTTATATAGCCCTTCAAACATTGTGTCTCAAAGCGTTTTATTACCTCTAACCACTGCCTTTCCATTCCCCAAACCTTCTCAGCTCCCTGGGGAGTTTACAGCCTGTGCTACCAAGTATGTAGCGCACTAAGCTAAATCAATCACAAAAAACATCTCTGCCTTCACAGGTACCCATTTACCATGGGTGTCTTGCTCAAGGACACAAGTGTCACGACCGGGATTGGAACCCACACTCTGCTAAGCAAGTGATACATAACACAGGAGCTGTGAGTATGCATGAATATTCTTGTTACTGTTTTTGAATTGATGAAGAATTTTAATATTAATTTTGGTTTTTACTCATACACCGATGTGTGTAAGCACTGTATACTCAGTACTTTCCCGAGTCCTGTGAAAAAGAAAAATCACAGGCATATTACTCTGGTGGGATTTGAACCTGTGACCTTTGCAATTCTAGGGCAGTGTCTTACCAACTAGGCTACCGAGATTGCCCGGTAGCTAGAGGCAGTTCGAATCCTATGTTTTGGCAGCGGGTACAGCAACGATATAATAGATGCAGAATTGTTTGTACCCTTTTCAGATCAATTAGATTAAACTTGATCTAGAAGTCAAAAATGTAAGCCAGCCACTTTTTTATAATAAAGGACTCGGTTTTCGTTAGGAAGCAGTATAAATAATTATTATCAGCAACAGACTAACGAGACCAAAAATGCATTTGAATTTCATTAGAAAATCCTTTTACCATTTTAACCTATTCAATTCCATACTCTTGTTGGATAAAAAGAACAATTGTGAGAATTAAAACGGTACAAAGAAATGTAAAAATCAAAAGTACATAAATTGTACAAAAACAATATGAAAGCCAATTGTAAATGAATAACTAGGAATTCAAATCTCTTCTCAAAACTTATCTTATGTCACAGGTTTTCAGATCCTAACTTTGTTGTGTCTGTTTTTCGTTGTTTTTTTTGTTTTACTGCGCCTTGAACACCCAGCAGGGTGAATATGTGCGCATTACAAGTCTTATTATTATTATTATTATTATTATTATTAATTAACTATGTACAAGAGAGGATTAAGAGAGTATGAGGCGTGAAAAATGTGCGTGGAAGGAGATTACTTGTACATTAAGATGCCACTTTGAAGTTTATTGATGTTGGTAACAGACACGCAGAAATAGGTGCAGAATTGTGCAGAGACTCTATCAGAAAAAAAGAACTTTGAGCCCCGTCCCCTCCCCCCCCCCCCCCCCCCCCCCCTTGACTGTGGTATGTGTGTTAGTCCATGCCTGTTTTTATGAAACTTCAATAATTAATATTGTTTGGGAAAATAGAGCAAATATCCAGTGTCGAGAGGATTTAAAACTGTATCATTTTAGATTATAAAATATCAAGTTATGTCTCCAAATTTGACAAGAGCTTGTTGCAACAGCCCTCAACAACCAACACGGAATGTAACTACTCTGTATCTAGCGCGCTCATTCGTCAAGATCAAGGGGTGTGTTGTGGGTGTGTTGTGGGCGTGCCCGTCCGTGCTTTGATCATAGCGCCCTCTTGTGGGGAAAATTTGACAGCAGACTAGACTTCCAGACGAATACTTCATGCTGCTGGAATTTACATGTTTCAAATTTGACTTGGGAAAATGGTGTTGTTTGCATGCCGAGTGAGGGTTCAAGAAGTGTATTGTGCGCAATGTAGATTTCTCCAAGACACGAAGTACGTTGGTTATTCATCGGTAAGTGTTATAAAATGTGTTGTTTTTTTACACTTACAGCGGCAGTGTTTTCCCATTCATTTGCGTTGTGTATGCGTACAACTATACAGTACAACAATTACAAGCACGTAGTAAAAATCATGAATGAATCAGCGCAAGCACAGAGAGGCGATGATGATACATCCCGCTCAACTTTGAACCTTAAAATCTTTGCTGTCAACAAATCACCGTTTCCACGTAGTATAACTTTTTCATGTTTGAAAATTTTCATTGTAAACTGCTCACAAAAAGTTAGGAAACTTTTTTCAATCAAGTATATTTGTATCATTTATTACTCTGTTGGTATTAAGTTAATCAACGCAAAGCTGAGGTGTTCCTCTTTAAAATGATAAAGTTAGTGGTATATGTAGACCCAGTTTAAACTGGGGCGCTGTACTCTTTTATTTCGAATTTGCTGAGGTGTTCCTCTTTAAAATGATAAAGTTAGTGGTATATGTAGACCCAGTTTAAACTGGGGCGCTGTACTCTTTTTTTTTTCTTCGAATTTTGACATTCTCTGTCGTCCGGACCCACAATGCACTGCACATCTGCGCAGTAGCGCAGCACAGCAAAACATTGGCTCTAAATAGGCAAGAAGAGATGGATGGTCAAGCGGATTGCTAAAAAAAATCATAATTTTTTAGCTGGAGAATTTTTAGTCGGTGCAATTTCATGCCTTCAGTTACATCTTAAACATGGAGAGGCCAGTTGGCAGTTTTGAAAGTAATTCGTTTGGTAGTTCCGTCATTTTCAGGCATTTTTGGTGTGACATGTATGATTTTTTATGAAAATGTTGCACTTTATCAAAACCTGCTAGGCTTTGGCTGGGGCGCCAGGAGTTCGAAGGAGTACAGCGCCCCAGTTACTGGGTCTACGTTATTTGTACTAAATAGTCGATAGGTAATGATCAATAATCAAGAACCGGTCAAGCTTCAGAACCATGAATGGTTTACACAAGCATTTGCACCAGTGAGAACACCACAAACAATTAGATTACCCCCATCTCGTGAAAAACACCTTGTTTGGGTATTTGCAAGACTTGTTACTGAACTTCTTATCTCAATATAAAGTTGATTAAGATCATATAAAGTTGATTAAGTTGCCTTGCTTGCTTGAATTACAGTGTCAATTATTGTTTGTTCATACAGCAACACAAAATTGCTAATTTTGGTACATTTGATTTATGACTTTGTCTCTTTCTCACTCATGTGGCCAAGTCTAGCAATATGCCATCATTGCAAATGTATCATTTTAATGAGGAATACCTCAGCTTTGCATTATGTAATTTAATACAAACAGAGTAATATAGTATAAATATACTGGATTGAAAAAAGTTTCCTTACTTTTTGTGAGCAACTCCAGTTGCGTACGAAAGGGCGTAGTTGCTTTCCGGCCTTTGTCAAATTTACATGACATTGTTGCGCAATGTTTTTGTAAGTAGACTGGTGCTCTGTTTAAATGTTTTACTACATGTATGAGGTACTGGCATGGGGATCCAGTCTACTATATCCATGTGTATGTGTGTGTGTCCCTAACACCAACCGACAACAAAACGCCCATCACCCCAATCCTCAGACATCCATAGATTGCCCGAAAAAAAAACAAAGAAACATTTGGTAGAACAACATGTAAAAAAGACATGTAAAAAAGGATCCGAAGGTGACTGGTGACTGTTCTGCATCAAGTACACTAGACTTTAGTACTAAGGCCATACTACTTTTGCACAGTGGTCCTTACAATTTAAGTGCAACGGCACCCAGCACATTGTGTAGCTGGTGACTGCTCTATATTCCAACACCCCTATGTTCCGACACCCCCTATATTCCGACAAAAAAACACCCCTATGTTCAGACACCCCTCTGTTCCGACAACCTGAACCACCATTTTGTGTCAGGCATTTTCCATGAAAAACGGGGCAACTTAAAGGCAGTGGACACTATTGGTAATCACTCAAAATAATTATCAGCATAAAACCTCACTTGGTATTTATGAGTAAAGGAGAGATGTTGCTAGTATAAAACATTGTGAGAAACTGCTCCCTCCGAAGTGACATAGTTTTCGAGAAAGAAGTAATTTTCCACGATTTTGATTTCGAGACCTCAAGTTTAGAATTTGAGGTCTCGAGATCAAGCATCTGAAAGCACACAAATTTGTGTGACAAGGGTGTTTTTTTCTTTCATTGTTATCTCGCAACTTTGACGGCCAATCGAGCTCAAATTTTCAGAGGTTTGCTATTTTATGCATATGTTGAGATACACCAAGTTAGAAGACTGGTCTTTGACAATTACCAATAGTGTCCACTGTCTTTAAAGAAACTACAGCTGACCGAAATTTTATCCATCAATGTCCAGTAACCTATCTATATGTTGTCCCCAACAATTTATATGAAAATTGTTCTTCTGGTATAGCAACTTTGATTTATTAATAAGAGGGCTGAGTGGGGGAGGGGGGGGTGGACTTTATTAGTCATTATTATTAATTGTTAACATTATTATTATTCTATTCTTTTCTTTTTGGGGCGGGGGGGGGGGGCAAATGAAAGAAATTACACACCGGAATTAGGCCTATACATCATTTTTTTTAAATAGTACAAATTCAACTTTGAATGTTCAAACTTATTCCCAGCCGAAACTCACCTGGAAATCTGTAATACAAGTTGTGTTTTTGTTTTTAGGGGTGTTGGAATATAGGGATGTCAGAACATAGGGGTGTCGGATAGGTTCAGTTGTTTTGAACATACAGGTAGTGGTGACGGAATATAGGGGTGATGGAATACAGGGGTGTCGGAATATAGGGGTGTCGGAATATAGGAATGTCGGAATATAGGAATGTCGGAATATAGGAATGTCGGAATATAGGAATGTCGGAATATAGGTTCAGTTGTCGGAACATACATGTAGGGGTGACAGAATACAGGGGTGACGGAATACAGGGGTGTCGGAATATAGTAATGTCGGAATATAGGTTCAGTGGTCGGAACATACATGTAGGGGTGTCGGAATATAGGAATGTCGGAATATAGGTTCAGTTGTCAGAACATACATGTAGGGGTGACAGAATACAGGGGTGTCGGAATATAGGAATGTCGGAATATAGGTTCAGTTGTCGGAACATACATGTAGGGGTGACAGAATACAGGGGTGTCGGAATATAGGAATGTCGGAATATAGGTTCAGTTGTCGGAACATACATGTAGGGGTGACAGAATACAGGGGTGTTGGAATATAGGAATGTTGGAATATAGGTTCAGTTGTCGGAACATACATGTAGGGGTGACAGAATACAGGGGTGTTGGAATATAGGAATGTCGGAATATAGGTTCAGTTGTCGGAACATACATGTAGGGGTGACAGAATACAGGGGTGTTGGAATATAGGAATGTTGGAATATAGGTTCAGTTGTCGGAACATACATGTAGGGGGTGACGGAATACAGGGGTGTCGGAATATAGTAATGTCGGAATATAGGTTCAGTTGTCGGAACATACATGTAGGGGTGACAGAATACAGGGGTGTCGGAATATAGGAATGTCGGAATATAGGTTCAGTTGTCGGAACATACATGTAGGGGTGACAGAATACAGGGGTGTTGGAATATAGGAATGTTGGAATATAGGTTCAGTTGTCGGAACATACATGTAGGGGTGACATTATACAGGGGTGTTGGAATATAGGAATGTCGGAATATAGGTTCAGTTGTCGGAACATACATGTAGGGGTGACAGAATACAGGGGTGTTGGAATATAGGAATGTTGGAATATAGGTTCAGTTGTCGGAACATACATGTAGGGGTGACGGAATACAGGGGTGTTTGAATATAGTAATGTCGGAATATAGGTTCAGTTGTCGGAACATACATGTAGGGGTGACAGAATACAGGGGTGTCGGAATATAGGAATGTCGGAATATAGGTTCAGTTGTCGGAACATACATGTAGGGGTGACAGAATACAGGGGTGTTGAAATATAGGAATGTTGGAATATAGGTTCAGTTGTCGGAACATACATGTAGGGGTGACAGAATACAGGGGTGTTGGAATATAGGAATGTCGGAATATAGGTTCAGTTGTCGGAACATACATGTAGGGGTGACAGAATACAGGGGTGTTGGAATATAGGAATGTTGGAATATAGGTTCAGTTGTCGGAACATACATGTAGGGGTGACGGAATACAGGGGTGTTGGAATATAGGAATGTTGGAATATAGGTTCAGTTGTCGGAACATACATGTAGGGGTGACAGAATACAGGGGTGTTGGAATATAGGAATGTCGGAATATAGGTTCAGTTGTCGGAACATACATGTAGGGGTGACAGAATACAGGGGTGTTGGAATATAGGAATGTTGGAATATAGGTTCAGTTGTCGGAACATACATGTAGGGGTGACAGAATACAGGGGTGTCGGAATATAGTAATGTCGGAATATAGGTTCAGTTGTCGGAATATACATGTAGGGGTGACAGAATACAGGGGTGTCGGAATATAGGAATGTCGGAACATAAGCTGAGTTGTCGGGATATAGGGGTGTCGGAATATAGGGGTGTCGGAATATAGGTGTTTAACCGTGTGTAGCTTCTAGTACTGTACCATATTAAATGTGGCAGACTGTGGCAGAATGGGGCATGGGTGAGCGATGAGTCGCCATGAATACAATTTGCTGATGTACTCTGAAGACGTTGATGAAAAAAAAGGTCCATTGCAAAGGTAATTAAATTACAAAAAAGTTGTTTGAAACATTGAGTTATATGCCACCAGTACTCCATAGAAATTGATCCAGCTTAACATTTGATAATGGTATGCCTTTTTGTGTTCATTTTACTCTATGTACACATACATACATTACACGTAGGAGTAAAGATTCTCATAATGAAGTTTGCCAATGTGAATTTATGTGATGCATTTTTATTCATTTTACCCTCCATACATGAGTATGACACGTCTTCAAGTTATAACCAAAGTGACTTTATGTAATCATTTTACTCTCCGTACATATGAGTAAAGACTGTTGAATGATAATAGACGGATTGTGTGACCAAGGTCACTTGACCTGAGATGGGTAAAAAAAACATCAACAAATCAATGTGCAATATTAAAAAAGACATGATTATTTTTGCATTTGTTTGTTAAATCAAAGATTTTCTTTCTCCAAATAATTGAAGACTATTCTGGAGTTTGTACCACAGACCTTATGGTGGCTGAACAATGCCGGTAATGGGTAAACACAGTTCCACCAAATAGGAAATTATTCAAGAATGTTCACACGATAATCGTTCAACTTTGCACTCTCCCTTGGCACAGCCCGACTTTACTTCGTGCACAAAAACCATTGCTGTAAGCTCACTCAAACCTCGTTAATGTACATACATGTAGTCTAACCATACTCCCAAAAAAAGATGCAGAAATTCTGATTCAGTCACAAGGTCGAAGTGTCTTGTAAGAACTAAGAAGGTATGACGTGTCTTGTGAGAAGGTATGACGTGCCTTGTGAGAAGGTACAAAGTAGTCTTGTAAGAAGAAGGTACAAAGTAGTCTTGTAAGAAGGTATAAAGTGTCTTGTACGAAGGTACAAAGTGTCTTGTAAGAAGGTACAAAGTGTCTTGTAGGAAGGTACAAAGTGTCTTGTAAGAATGGTACAAAGTGTCTTGTAAGAAGGTACAAAGTGTCTTGTAAGAAGGTACAAAGTGTCTTGTAAGAAGGTACAAAGTGTCTTGTAAGAAGGTACAAAGTGTCTTGTAAGAAGGTACAAAGTGTCTTGTAAGAAGGTACAAAGTGTCTTGTAAGAAGGTACAAAGTCTCCAAGGTACACAGCGTCCAAAGTCACTTCGTACCTTGCCAAGGTACGAAGTGTACAAAGTCACTTCGTACCTTGCCAAGGTATAGTGTCCAGGGTACCAAGTGGCAAAGGTAGGAAGTGTCCTGACACCATCATACGAGTCTTCCTAATGTCTTTACTGTGTAGCTGTGTTTTTCTGTACCTATCTCAGGTCTCATGATCACATGTAAACATTGGTCGCACAATCGGTCTATTGGTAACCTTCATAACCAAAGTGACTTTACATTAATAATATTAATAATAACCAATTCTTATATAGCGCATTTCACAATAACTGTATCGATGCGCTTTACATTAGTGCCCTGGTCATAGGGCCAATAACATCCCTTTTAATGTTTCCTCAGCTCCCTTGGGAGTATACAACCTGGGCAACAGTTTATATTGCTCCAAAGGCTTTTCATTCACAATATCAACCTCTACCCTCGCAGGTACCCATTTATACCCCTGGATGAAGAGAAGCAATTATAGAAAAGTATCTTGCTTGAGGATTCAAACCCACACTCCGGTGAATTAGCATAGAACTTCAATGTTCTTAACCACTCGGCCATGACACTCTTAGGCCTTTTTGTATTACTAACTCTCTGTACATAATGAGTAGACTCATTATGAATATTAATTTTTGTTTTTACCCATAGACCAATGTGTGTTAGCACTGTATACTCAGTACTTTCCCGATTCCTGTGAAAAAATATCACATGCATATTACTCGGGTGGGAATAGAACCTGCTACCCTTGCAATTCTAGAGCAGTGTCTTACTTCATGAAGTTTGCCAATTGGTACCCCTAATAACCAAAGTGAATTGATGGTATGCCTATTTGTACTTGAGTAAAGTCTCAAAGTCACTTCATTTGAGGCCTTTTTCTATTGAATTTTACCCTCAGTACAATGGACACGTCTTCAAGTGTTTGCCAATTGGCACCCCTCATAACCAAAGTGACTTTATGGGACCGTAGTCGTAACAGCAGTAGTAGAATACCGCCGAAATCGCGGGACGAGTTGGAACGCTTTCACTGCGACAGACATTTATTGACTTGTCCACAATTCTTAGGGGTATCGGAACATTGGGGTGTAGGAATATAGGGGTGTCGGAACATTTATTGACTTGTCCACAATTCTTAGGGGTGTCGGAACATTGGGGTGTAGGAATATAGGGGTGTCGGAACATAGGGTGTCGGAATAAAGGTATGTAGGTGTGTAACCCTCTCTGCGGTTGATTGATTGATTGATTGATTAGAATTCGGCATGTGATCAAGTGATTAATTAGGTATTAATTAGTCAACCAATTTAGGTTAGTCAAAATTTAAGTCTGCCCAGTGGCATGGTCTATCAGATTTTGTGGAATAAAGTTTTATCTTTTATGCAATATTAAGGGAAAATTTACTTTACAGTAAGTAAAGATTGGTGAGAATGAATGATTCTACATAGGATATGTCTTCTCCTAAGGTTTATTCATTCTCAATGGTTTATTTAACATGGCTGACTAATGTGGGAGTTAATTTGTCGCGTGAACAGCATTTTAGAACTGCCGTATTTCTTAATTTGAATTGTGCAGCCATATTTAGAATAAGGATAGAGATCTACTCTTAGGTCCAGCATATCGTATGTTGGATGGAAATGCTAGACAGTGTGTAGGCCCATATGAAGCTGTGTAGCTATCCACCCATTCACCACCCATACCCACAGTGCAGTCCCAATGGCACTGTAGGCAACCCACCCATTCACCACACGGCAGCATACACCCACAGTGCAGTCCCATAGCACACACGTACAAATACACGTTGGCATAATAGCCCTGGCGACTGGCCTTACAACTCTATAGCCCTATGTATACACCTGTACATGTTCTGTGCTGTGCAGCACAGAGGGAAGGGTCCTTGCATAGGCCTACTGCCCTGCCTGGCAATTCGACCGGCACCACGGTGTGGACGTTCAGCCATTTCCCACCCGTTGTACTTCCAATGTGATGTGTGCCAGTACGGCGTGTATTCTAGCGGCGGATTAGGTATTAATTAGTGGACCTCTGAGTTTCCTCCAGAGTGAAGTCTGCCCAACAGAGGTATGGTCTATTAGAGTATGTAATAATTGTTCATCTTTTATGCATCATTAGAGTACATTTACCATGATTTACTTGGGTTTGAGTGCAAGTAATTTAGCAGATGTTTATTTTACGGTCTAGATGATGAGGTCCTAACTGTGGCGGCTAATTACTGTTTAATATGCATCCAATTAATCAAATTCTATGTCTCTCAGTTTGCTCACTGATATGTTCTTTCAGAATTGTGGGGAAAATATTACTCTAAATGACAAAACAATTTAAAATTCGTTAAAATTAGAAAGAATTGGAGGCCAAATGTCAACCGCCTTTAACTGCATGGGTTCGAATTATCCCAAGTCCGGATTGTAGGTTATTGACGGTAAAAAGAAATTGTGCCAGAAACGCGGCTAGCTAGGGCCAGAAACGCGGCTAGCTTCAACTCCGCGGCGAGGGAGCAAACTGTGTGACTACATTTTCAGCGGCGTGATTGGGGTTTTATTACCAAGTATTTCTTGATGGTAACATCGTCATCAAGCAATGTATTGTGGCAGTGATTTCTTGAGGCAATGTAACTTTTCGGACACCTATTTTTCTAGTGTTGTTAGTTAGAGCCATATCTATGTTAGTCCTCTATGTTTATGTTTCCTAGATGCATTTTGAGACGTGAAGGCCATCATCCAAAAACAGGTTCTCCAAGCCAAATGTTTGCAACATCCACCCTCACATACACCAGGGCCAACCTGTCCAGAAGCACCATCCAACAATACCTGGTGAAATTAAAGACTGCTGTATCCTCCACTCTCCTGTTTTCAAGGTATTGTGGCTTTTTCCCTTAAATTGGAAAACAAAATAGTGATGCCATATATCAACTGATGCCCTAAGGCCCCCCCCCCCCAAAAAAAAAAAAAATTAAAATACCAGTTGATCGTCCCCGCCCGCATCCTTTTTTGGGGGCCGCATCCTTTTTGTTGACTATTTACTATTTTTAAAGGAAAAGTTTCCGTATGGCGCCACCACTTTTTCATTTGATATGAAATAATACAGTATCTAATTTACCTCAATGAGATATCCCTTTTTGTAAAAATGATTTGGCCTAACGTGCCCTAACTACCTCCATTTGTTTACTATAAGAAGTATGCGAATATTGCATGTATAAGAACTTGATGGCAGAAATTTGCCCCCCCCCCCCCCCAAAAAAAAGAAAAAATTAAAAAATAATTATTGGCTTTCAAATCTAATTTATTAAGTTTTTAAATCTTTTTTTTCCTTCTTAACATTTACATTTAAAGCGTTTAAATAAACAGTGATAATTTAATCGCCAGGCCGATGCTCAAACTTTAATATTAATAATAATATTGATATGTAGATTTTAAAAAATATAAAAAATGATATAAGGCACATGGCTTCTTTAAACCTCTGTATTTTTCCCCCCAGAATGCTCAGCAGAATGTTCAGTCACATGATTTGATCATCATGAATTGTGAATTGAAATAGTGTTTGATGAAACTTTTTGGTAGTTATTTCTTTTTATATGTCCCCCAACATTATGACACATATTTGTATAGAAATGCCTAAAATACCAAACCTTTTTGCATTTACAAGTGCAACTAACCAATGGAGCCTTAAATGTTTCTTAGTTTTGATCAAGGGAGAGGAGACTCTTTGCTTGGCAAGTCAAACCACAAACTTTTTATCTAGGGACTGTTTACATTGCGCACAGAGAGGTAACAAATTTGCCACGATTTTAGGGACACCTTGAAAACAGGGCGTCCTACGATACTGCTTTAATTTTTGTGCTAATTATTCTCCTGTCATTTACAAACCTGACAATGTAAAACTTCTCAATGTTCAAATTATTATCGATATTGTGCTGTATTTGGTTGATGGCTCATGATGTCTATTTATCTAAATGTTGCCAGTGTACCGATATTTCAGCTCTCAAATTGTCAAAGTAGACGTTGTAATATTTATTTTCCCCAATTATGTTGTGCCATCCCCCAAAGACTTGCCAACCTAGTGATTTTTTTTTCAACTATCAAACTGTACCCAAGTGCTGGCTCAACTCTCAAAAACCAATGTTCACCATCTTTTACATTTTCCTAAGATATATTGCCCATTAGGCCTATATGAAAACTTGCTGAGTTATTGTGTTTTTCAAATCTGAAATTGTCTTAAAATTGATGTTGTGCTTTCTCTGTTGTCTGCTCAGGGCTAATGCTGCGCAAATTGTTTAGTACCCTGAGAATTTCCAAACCTGAAGAGTTTTTAATTAACTGATAAATTGTTCTGTGAAGCCAGTGTTGTGACGTCTGTGAATTGACCCAAGTAAATTTTAAAAACAAAGCGATTGCTATTTTTTTATTTTTTTTTTCACTTTTTCTTCTTTGTTTATTTTGCTTGTTTGTGTCTGTCATTCACCGCCCTGCCAATCTAAAACTTTTGAATGTTCCATTTTTTTTTACCAATGATGTGCTATCTTTGGTTGGTAATTTTTGATTGGCGCTCACGATGTGTATTTCTCAAAATGTTGTCAACGTAGTGATATTTAGCTCCCTAATTGTTCAGAAGTGAATAATGTAATATCATCTTTAATTTTCCCATTGCATGATGTTCCTGTTCTCAAATACTTGCCAACATTTTATTGGTTTTGTTTGATTCACTTTTTCCAAAACTACATTGTCGGTGTCAGATGCAATTGTGTCCTCCATACAATACTGTCCGCTCGGGACACTTTTGCATATGCAATCGGTCCGGGGCTGTGCAAAAACTGTCCTGTGGACATGTACATGTCTGTACATGTATGTGCGCGCGTAAGCGAGCGTGCATGCACTGAACCTATGTATATGCAGCATGAATATTCACGTATTTTATGATTGCAGCAAATACTCAAAGGTCGAACATTTCCCATGTCATTAATGACATGCACTTTAGCTTGTAAAATGGCAAACATGTTGTTCCATCGACCATGGGCGTTTTATTTACTGCAAGGACGGTTTTGCAAGGGGCGGACACAACTGCACATGCAAATGTGTCCGACGGACACAATTTCATTATGCAGCAGCGTCCGGGCGGACACAATTGTGTATGCAAAATCGTCCGGTGGACATTATTGCATATGCAATAATGTTCTTCGGATAGTATTGCCTAGAGGACACAAATTTTGTAACACAAAAACAATGTCTACATATTTACATTAAATTTACACCATTTAAAGATAATGACACTAGAAAGCGTACACCTTAAAATAATTCTTGCTGAGGTGCAGTAGTTTTAGAGAAATTAAAAAATACAGCAGCAGCACCTCGGCAAGTAATATTTTAAGGGAAGCTTTCTACCATCATTATCTTCAAACTGTGCGAGTTTGATGTAAATCTGTGGACATTGTGTTTTGTGTTCTACAAAAAGTACCTAGCCTTTAACCAAAATGTTAATTGTTAATCCTTAGGTCCTAAATATTATTCCCAAGCAAATGTTGTATTTTCTGAAATATTACATTGCTTGTTCAGAGTGCCCGTTGTGCCAGCCAGGGCCCAATTGCATAGAGCTGCTTAGCACAAACATTTGCTTAGCGTGAAATGTCTTTCTTGATAAAACAGGATTACCAACCAATTAATTTCCTAGTGTTGCATAATATTCAGCTGTTGTTTGCTTATCCTGAAAATCACGTGGAAATTTGGTTAGTAATCCTATTTTTATTGAGGCAAAACATTTAATGCTAAGCAAATTTTTGCTTAGCAGCTCTATGAAATTGGGCCCCAGGTATTAAATAGCGTTGTGCTGAACCGCTATCAAAACATTCCAGCACTCTTTTATTCCTCCGATACGCTATGATAGTCAAAATAATCATGATTGTTTTTTGTATGTTAAAGTTTCTTTAATTAATTTTATTTTTTGTCAATCAAAAACATTTTCTTTCGCGCAGACAGCATCAAAACCACGTTCAAAAGTTACAACGACCGTCATCCAGCATGCAGCGAACTCAATGCCCGTGGTATGACGGCAGTTCACACGCGTTTTTGTTAGGTACCAATCTCATCTCTTCGATCAGGATTTGCCTATTGTGACGTCACGTGTAGAAGGCACCTTATACCGCATACATTCTACAGTTGCTTTGTATAAATGGGTTGCATCACGTGTGACGGCAAACATCATGAGATGTCTATTTTTCTACCTGCATTGCAAGTGCACGTCGTTCGGTCGATTAAATTAGTTATGGGTTTGAAACATCGTTGCCAAATTATATAATGTTCCAGGAAGTGAGTGTTATTACATCTGTGAAAAGAGCAAGCACATTTCAAAATCATTATATTATTTTGTTTCCATTTTATTATTTTAATTTTTTTTTATTATATATTCGGAGTTGATTTTGTGCTAATTTACTTGCAAATCTGCTATTCTAAAAGAAGCATTGAATTGTTTTTAGTTGTTCTTGTGCTGTAATTATTTGATATTTGTTAAGGCTCATGATGTCTATTCCTGTAAACTTGCCTAAGTATTGTTGATGGGTTAGCTTTAACATGTTTACAAGCTGATTGTGAACTTTAATTTTCACCACCCAGGTTGGCCCATTTCCTCAAACAACCTAATGATTTTTCTTAAACTCGCAAACTGTATAAATTCCAGTGCCGACCAACTTTCATAAAAACAATGTTACACCATCTACTGAATGTTTAATCTTCAAATTTGTGTACCGAACAGTTCTGTTGACTGTATTTCAAAAACTTATCAATCTAATAATGTGATTGTTAATGTAATATGTATGTGTTGATTGTTTCTTGGTTTTTTCTTTGACAGAGTTGGCTACTGCCTGCACAGATGATGAATGCCTAACAACTTGGAACATGTCTAGAAATTCATTGCGGGCTATCCAGGGTTCAATGGGTAAGTCTTGAAGTTTGATTAAATTACTTCTCAATTTGAACTTTACTTTGTCTCATCCAACAAAACTTGTCCCATGCACTGAGGTCATATCTCTCTTTTGTTGTTTACCTGATACAATCCTCGGACTCTTGCAACTAAGAACATATTTTTCACTAATAAATTGTTCTCAAGATGATTTTTTATTTATTTATTTTTTATTTTTTTATTTATTGACATCCAACAGCGGAAAGCCGCCACTTCCAGGAATCGTTAAAAACTATGTATAAATATAAATATAAATATTAATACAAATATAACAATATATAACACTAAAAATTACATAATATTGATAAAAAAACATTAGTAGACAAAAATAGTACACCGAAACCCACATCAAACAGACCAGGGAATACCATCAAGTACACAAACACACATCGGACATTAAAACAAACACATGTTATAGTAAGAATACACAAACAGAACAACACACGAAACCCCAATTAAGTACAACAAACAAACAAACAAACAAACAAACAAATAAACAAATAAACAAACAAATAAACTGACCAAAATGTTAAAAGGGAGACAAATCCGTCATTAAAAGACAATTTAACAAAAATATAAAAAAAGAAAGAAAAAAAAAGATTAACTAATATCAGAAAGATTTACAAGCAATTTGTTGAAGTTACAACTGACCAGCAGCTGCACATGAGATGTTCACAGTTTAAAAAAAATATATATTATTTAGCAAATTTAATTAGCTGTCTGCGAAAACAATTTAATGTTTTAGCCCCAAACACATCGCATGATTCATGAAGCTGGTTGTATGAAGATGAAACTCTGGAAACAAACCCTTTTTTGGTAACATCAACTCGGCTCATGGGAACATGCATGATGTGCTTGGAAGCTGATCTAGTACGACGTTCTGGAACATGAAAACTGAAAGGATTAGCAGTAGTTAAATTATACTTGCTGTGGATATGTTTGTAGAGGAACAAGCAATCATTAAGTTCTCTCCTCTGGAAATCACCTTGATTGTTGTTGTGAAGAACTTTGTACATAAAAAACAAGTAACGCCTTTTAGTCTTTCTAGTCGGTCAGATTGTGATTGAGAAATTGAGTTAAAAACAAGAGTACAATACTCCAATCGAGGTCTAATAAGAGAGCAATACAAGGTTCGAAGTACACATTCATTTTTACAGCATCTGAAGTTTCGCCACACTAAACCAATCATGCGATTAACTTTCTTCACTACATGAGTAACATGGCTGACAAAATTAAGTATGCTATCTATAAAAATACCAAGATCTTTCTGGGTGGAAACACGGTTTAAAATACAATCAGAAATTGTGTAATTGAACAAACATGGCTTCTTCTATTTTTTTTTTGCAAGTGTTTTTACAAAAATTGCCAATCGAATGATAGTTCCTCAATTGTTCCAAATTTTCTTGGAATCCTTCTTTAAATTGAATTTCGTTCAGGAGGGTCAGAACACTCGAGCGAACGACCTTGCTTTCAAGACTGTCTATTGATAACAGCGGTGATAAACACAACGTCTAGAGTCCCCATCAAGACAACTACCTCTAACCATCATGAGCACACTGGTTGGATTCTTCGTACTGCCCTCAAATAAATCGTTAAGTATACTTTTTGTATCGGCCCTTCAATTTTCCAAAAGCAGATAATCCTGATTTTCAAGCATCAAATTGTTCATGACCTGCTTAAATTTTCTTAAACTTTTCTCGGACCCTTTCACTTTGGCTTGTGTTGTTCTTAAAAAATAAGGTGTTTCGCTGTTTTTAAACTGACCAAAAATCATTTGTCAAGTGTTTTTCAAATTGTGGCATTTTTGTGATTCTTTGTATGGGATTTATATTGTCATGTTTTCTTTGATTTCATCTAGATTGCCATGCTGGCTGTCCTTAGACAGGGTTGGCTGCTGCTAGAACAGATGATGAAAGCATGTCAACCTGGAACAAAAGAACATCCGTTAAGGTTCTACAAGACAGATTGTTGTGACATCATTGAAGGTATATTATACACATAATGAATGTTTATGAGTGCAATGGTGCGAATATGTTCATGAGTTGAAAGATGGAATGTTCTATTCAACGAGGCGGAGCCGAGTTGAATGGAACATTCCAGCTTTCAACGAATGAACATATTCGCACAATTGCACGAATGAAAAACGTTCATTATTTGTTTTATATAACATCCAAGTAGATCTTTGTCATTTTGATTGAAAGATACAACTTTCACTCAACAAACAATTTCAACTGTAGAAGCCGAATGCTAGTAATTTTACTATGCCTTCTTGTAGTAGTAACACCTGCTGCGTTACCAAAGACACGCGCACGCAGTGATGTTTTTACTCAGCGTGCAATGGTACTTTTCGGATGGAACGAAAAAGCATGGTGAGTGACTCGGCGTGCAATGGTACTTGCTATTTTATTTGCTATCACGTGACGGACAATCCTCCAATCAAATGGCAAAGATCTGCTTGGGTGTTATATAATATAAGTTATCACACAAGCGTGAGTGGAATACGGAAAAATATAGCGCTTCTGCGTCCCATGGATATGGGACGCAGATGTGCTATATTTTCCGTATTTCCACAAGCACGCGTGTGATAACGTATTTATCTTAACATAGAACACACAAGATGCAGGTAGTGATATTAGCAGTGCAATATAGGTTTTATCACCACTCCATTCTGCGAATCTGATTGGAGGATTAGCGTACTTGAAGATAATCACATTTATTTAACCTTGTGGTTTTATTACACTTTTATTAAAATTGTATTATTCCTGAGCTACAACTGTGCCATCTCTGATAAGCAGAATGTTGAGGCCCGCAACACTTGTTGAGCTGAAAAGATTTCCAACTCGCTACAAGTTGACAAGCTTCACGAGATTATGATTGTGGGATCTCTTTAAATTATCTGTGTGTTGTCCAGCCCTTCAAAAACTTATTGACCAAAAGACTTTTGTTACTCTGAAACTCATTTTTATCACTTGATGTTGTAAAAACTCCTGTTGTCCAGTTTTGTGACATCTCTATAAACCAGACGTAGTTCATGTTGAACTGCTCAAGTCATTTTCAAAGCAACCATGTACAATCTCTCAATACCATTTCATGTTGATATTGCATGGCTGTAATTATTGTATAATACAGCCATGTATCGCCTTGCTATATGACTTTTTATGAAATGCTTAATAAATGTTGTGTCAATTCATTTAGGACCATAGACTCCTCACCCTGCCCTTCCTGCTACAATATGCATCTTCAGCTACCACTCTCCTGTATGAGCAAGAGTTGGATTCCAGCAGTCACCTGACGAACAAAGTATACTGTCTGAACCATTGAGCCTCACTCAATAAAAATCTACCTACAGGGTTTGTAAATCATAATGTTGCCAAGCTTCATAGGGTAGACATTTTGTTGAGCCATTCCAAAGTTCTTTTTCTACTGTTACTACACATTATTTTTTTTCTCTCGAAGTCGATCACCTTTACACGGTTCTGTGCCAATAATTACTGAGGCCTCAACCTGACAGAGTGAAGAGCCCAGGCTGATTCTTTATAAAGATTTTACAAATGTAGTCAAACAAGTTTTAAAGCTTCAAAATATATGCACTTTTTTGGAAACTTTTGGTTGCACTAATCCTTTGAAAAGTTAGTTTTATACAGTTTCATCTACCTGTCACAATTTCATTTCAAAAGGTGGTCACAGTTATGAGATATTTCACTGAAACTCCGGAGCAAATCTGTACAGGAATGCACAATCTAAGAAGCGTTACTGCAGTATTCTCACATAGTCAAATTTCTGCTTAAAATTGCAATGTTGCTCAAACACTCAATATACCAACAAAGGCTGTTGTACTTCTTAGGTTTTTGTTCACCTTGGAGAGAAGGATTTGCCCAGGTGTTTCTTGAGTATTAGGCAAGTGATGTTGTAAATACGCGTCTTGTATTTCAACAACTTAGCACAACTGTCTTAAACATTATGGCTCTCATTAACTAAATGGATGACTCTTTATAAATGCTTGATTTTGTTATTGACCAACTACTTCAGATCACGGAGTCTCTTGAAGAGGGCCAGAATACTCAAGCAGACCACCTTGTTTTAAAGACGGTAGAGATTGAACAGAAACAGTCCCTCAAAATTGTTAATTCTGCTTATTTTCAAAAATCAAACTGTTTCTGAGTTGCTTAAATTTTCTCAAACGAAATGTATACAGACCCTTTAATTTTTGGCTTGACTTTGTTTGGATTGGTCACCCAGTTGATTGCAACATAGAAAGCTCCAAGCTCATGTTGTGTTGTTCCTCAAAAACTAAGATGTTTGGCTGTCTTTAAATTTACCGAAAATCGTTTGACAAGTGTTTTTTTTAAATGTGGCATTCTTGTGTTTTATATTATGGGATTTATATTGACATGTATACTTTGATTTCATCTAGATTGCCATGCTGGCTGTTCTTAGACAGGGTTGGCTGCTGCTAGCACAGATGATAAAAGCATGTCAATCTGGACCAGCGGTGAAGGTTCTACAAGATAGATTGTCATGACAGCATTGAAGGTATATGCACATTTCTTAAACCTTGTGATTTTAATACAGTTTTTATTAAACTTCCATTATTCCTAAGCCACAATAATCAGAATAACGATTCCTAAGAACTTGCTGAGCTGAATTTTTTTTTCAACCTACAAGTTTACAACCTTATGATTGTGCGATCCCTTAACAATGTTTTGTCTAGCCCTTCAAAAACTTGCAAACCAAATGTACTCTGAAATTTGTTTTTTATCACTTGATGTTGTGGTGCTTTTGATATTTTGTCAAATTTGTTGTTGTCCATTTTTGTGGCATCTTTAAAACTATACCTAGTGCATGTTGAACTGCTCAAGTAATTTTCCTAGCAACCTTGTACAATGTCTCAATACCATTTCATGTTGACATTGTATGGCTGTAATTAAAGTTTAATTACAGCCATGCAATGCCTTGCAGATGACTTTTGATGAAATGCTTAATGTTGTGCCTTTTTCCCAGATTATTCACTGATTGAAGAACCAACCTATTGTCGGAAGCAATACACTAGTCCCCCCCCTAAGACCTAGGGTCATTTATACCCGAAGTCAACTTGATTAGGAACCTAGTCTCTTCATCACCAGTCTCCACCAGACTTAGGGTCTTCTATACCCGAGGTTCAATTTTTTGGGAACCATAGACTCCTCACCATGCCATTCCTGCTCCAAACGCATCTTCAGCTACCACTTGCCCATATAAGCATGAGTTGGGAGTCCAGCGGTCCCCTGACGGACAAAGTATGCTGTCTGAAATATTGAGCCCACCGGTTCTGCTTAGAACCAGATATCACTCAATAGAGATCTACCTACCGAGTTTGTAAATTATTATGTTGCCATGCTTTGCAAGATAAGTTTTCTTTTGAGCCATTGCATATTTCTGTTACTTTTACAACCCAATGTGTGTTCTCTATTCAAGCCAAGCCAACTTAATATTCTACTGTGGCAATAATTTTTGAGGTAATCATTCTCCATCTATCATAACAATTCCAAGGTTATGTTCTACTTCTCAAATCATTTCAAAAGCATTTTTGTGCAGTTTTTCAAACTTAACCGTTATTGCTCTGTCTTTTGAGTGGGATGTAGCCCAATTATATCTATCTTGGAAAGAAGGGTTTGCCCTGGTGTTTCTGGCATGTTTGCCAAATGATTTTGTTTTTAAGGGTTTTGTATTTCAACATGTTAGCAAAACTGTCTTAAACATTATGGCTCTCAGTAACTGGATGGCACTTTATAAATGCTTGAATTTATTATTTCTCCTACTTCAGATCATGGAAGTAAAAGAACACTCAAGCGGACCACCTCGTTTGATATACTGAGAGATTGAGCAGAAACTGTCCAGTGAGAACAACAGCGATGAACACGACCTCTGGAGTTCCTGCCAAGACAACTGCTTCAAACCATCACGAGACAATGGTTTGATTCTTCGTACTGCCCTCCAAGAAATCGTTAAGTATACTTTTGTATCAATCCTTCAATTTTTCGAAAGCACATTCTGTCTTGTCCCTCATCATTTTTGATCCTGCTGATTTTCAAATATCAAACTGGCCATAAGCTGCTTTTGTGCTCAAATTCCTCGTAAATTTCTCAAACCAAATGTATGCAGACTTTTAATGTTTGGCTTGACTTTGTTTGGATTGGTCACCATGTTGATTGTAACATAGAAAGCTCCAAGCTCATGTTGTGTTGTTCCTCAAAAACTAAGATGTTGGGCTGTCTTTAAATTTACCGAAAATCGTTGTCAAGTGTTTTTCAAATTGTGGCATTGTGATTTTTGCAATGGGATTTATATTGTCATGTATACTTTGATTTCATCTAGATTGTCATGCTGGCTGTTCTTAGACAGGGTTGGCTGCTGCTAGAACAGATGATGAAAGCATGTCAATCTGGAACAAAAGAACATCGGTGAAGGTTCTACAAGATAGATTGTCATGACAGCATTGAAGGTACATTTGCACATTTTTTAAACCTTGTGATTTTATTACAGGTTTATTAAACTTCTTTTATTCCTAAGCCACAATTGTGCCATCTCTGATCAGCAGAATTACGATGCCCTAAAAACTTACTGAGCTGAATAAATTTTCAACCCGCTACAAGTTTACGACCTTATGATTGTGCGATATTTTGTCAAATTTGTTGTTGTCCATTTTTGTGGCATCTTTAAAACTATACCTAGTGCATGTTGAACTGCTCAAGTAATTTTCCTAGCAACCTTGTACAATGTCTCAATACCATTTCATGTTGACATTGTATGGCTGTAATTAAAGTTTAATTACAGCCATGCAATGCCTTGCAGATGACTTTTGATGAAATGCTTAATGTTGTGCCTTTTTTCCAGATTATTCACTGATTGAAGAACCAACTCATTTTCCGATGCAGTACACAAGTCTCCCCTCGGACCTAGGGTCATTTATACCCGAAGTCCATTTGATTAGGAACCTAGTCTCTTCATCTCCAGTCTCCCCCAGACTTCGGGTCTTCTATACCCGAAGTCAATTTTTTGGGAACCATAGACTCCTCACCATGCCCTTCCTGCTCCAATATGCATCGTCAGCTACCACTTGCCCGTATAAGCACGAGTTGGAGTCCAGCGGTCCCCTGACGGACAAGTATGCTGTCTGAAATATTGAGCCCACCGGTTCTTCTCAGAACCAGATATCACTCAATAGAGATCTACCTACCGAGTTTGTGAATCATTATGTTGCCAAGCTTTGCAAGATAAGTTTTCTTTTGAGCCATTGCATATTTATGTTACTTTTACAACCCAATGTGTGTTCTCTATTCAAGCCAAGCCAACTTAATATTCTACTGTGGCAATAATTTTTGAGGTAATCATTCTCCATCTATCATAACAATTCCAAGGTTATGTTCTACTTCTCAAATCATTTCAAAAGCATTTTTGTGCAGTTTCTCAAACTTAACCGTTATTGCTCCGTCTTTTGAGTGGGATGTAGACCAATTATATCTATCTTGGAAAGAAGGGTTTGCCCTGGTGTTTCTTAAACATTATGGATCTCAGTAACTAACTTGATTTTGTTATTGTCCAACTACTTCAGATCAAGGATGCTAATGAAGAGGGTCAGAACACTCAAGCAGACCACCTTGCCTCCAAGACAATTGATATCGAACAGAAACTGTCCAGTGAGAACAACAGCGATGAACATGACGTCTAGAGTCCCCATCAAGACAGACAACTGCCTCAAACCATCATGAGGAACCCTGGTCGGATGCTTCGTACTGCCCTCAAGGAATTCATTTTGTATACATTTTGTATCAACCTTTCAAGTTTCCAAAATAATTTCTGTTCAGTCCCTCAAAACTTGTTAATATCCTACTGATTTTCTAACATCAAACTGTTCATGAGCTGCTTAAATTTTCTCAAACCAAATGTATACAGACCCTTTGACTTTTTGCTCTAAAACTATGTTTGGATTGGTCATCAAGTCCATTTAAGACAATAAGTTAAGCTGGTGTTGGGTTTACTAATTGGAACTTAAATAGACTGAACTTCATTCATTGGACCTGTGAGTATGAACAAATTACTTTACTAACTTTGCCACAAAGTTGAACAACGACACTAGATTGAACTTCAGCTGCATTTGGACATGTGAGTATGAAAACAATTTCTTGAAAAATCACGCCACACGCACAACATGGAACGGAAAATATGCGGCCCCAGGCCAACGGTCCTGAGTGCAAACCTTTATTAAAGCTATCCTTTAATTATTCTATTTCTCGCCCAAAAAACTCCTTACAAAGTTTCCCTAAAAAGTGTCCCCGAAAGTATCTACCAAGTGTTCTCCAAACTTGTTAAAACTTTTAAGCGTTGTCACACTCTTCCAAGTTTGTTTTTCTTCACTCTACTCTTTGTTTATCAACTTTTCTTCATCAATTCATCCTCAACATTTATTTACACCAAGGATAATCACTTCAGGAATAAACAAAACAAATGATACAATAAAACTCATATGTGGAGGCATAACACAGGAAGCCAAAGCTTATAGACGAAAAATACACTTAAATAAACAATATTGAACAAGGAAGACAAGTTATTTTCTCAACTCTTTCAAGTTATTTTCTCAACTGTTACAAGAACTTTCTCAATCAAGTTATTTCCTCGACTCTTTCAAGTTATTTTCTCAACTCTTCCAAGTTATTTTCCCTACTCTTTCAAGTTATTTTCTCAACTGTTACAAGAACTTTCTCAATCAAGTTATTTCCTCGACTCTTTCAAGTTATTTTCTCAACTCTTTCAAGTTATTTTCTCAACTCTTCCAAGTTCTTTTTTAATCAAGTTATTTTCTCAACTCATTCAAGTTATTTTCTCAACTCTTTCAAGTTATTTTCCCTACTCTCTCAAGTTATTTCCTCGACTCTTCCAAGTTATTTTCTCAACTCTTTCAAGTTATTTTCCCCACTCTTCCAAGTTCTTTCTTAATCAAGTTATTTTCTCAACTCTTTCAAATTATTTTCTCAACTCTTACAAGATCTTTCTTAATCAAGTTATTTTCTCAACTCTTTCAAGTTATTTTATCAACTCTTTCAAGTTATTTTCTCAACTCTTTCAAGTTATTTTCTCAACTCTTCCAAGTTCTTTTCCCTACTCTTCCAGATTCTTTCTTAATCAAGATATTTTCTCGACTCTTTCAAGTTATTTTCTCAACTCTTTCAAGTTATTTTCTCAACTCTTTCAAGTTATTTTCCCTACTCTTTCAAGTTATTTTCTCAACTCTTTCAAGTTATTTTCTCAACTGTTACAAGAACTTTCTCAATCAAGTTATTTTCTCAACTCTTTCAAGTTATTTTCTCAATCAAGTTATTTTCTCGACTCTTCCAAGTTATTTTCTCGACTCTTTCAAGTCATTTTCTCGACTCTTTCAAGTCATTTTCTCGACTCTTTCAAGTCATTTTCTCGACTCTTTCAAGTCATTTTCTCGACTCTTTCAAGTCATTTTCTCGACTCTTTCAAGTCATTTTCTCGACTCTTTCAAGTCATTTTCTCGACTCTTTCAAGTCATTTTCTCGACTCTTTCAAGTCGTTTTCTCGACTCTTTGAAGTCGTTTTCTCGACTCTTTGAAGTCGTTTTCTCGACTCTTTGAAGTCGTTTTCTCGACTCTTTGAAGTCGTTTTCTCGACTCTTTGAAGTCGTTTTCTCGACTCTTTGAAGTCGTTTTCTCGACTCTTTGAAGTCGTTTTCCCTACTCTTTGAAGTCGTTTTCCCTACTCTTTGAAGTCGTTTTCCCTACTCTTTGAAGTCGTTTCCCTACTCTTTGAAGTCGTTTTCCCTACTCTTTGAAGTCGTTTTCCCTACTCTTTGAAGCGTTTTCCCTACTCTTTGAAGTCGTTTTTCCCTACTCTTTGAAGTCGTTTTCCCTACTCTTTGAAGTCGTTTTCCCTACTCTTTGAAGTCGTTTTCCCTACTCTTTGAAGTCGTTTTCCCTACTCTTTGAAGTCGTTTTCCCTACTCTTTGAAGTCGTTTTCCCTACTCTTTCAAGTCGTTTTCCCTACTCTTTGAAGTCGTTTTCCCTACTCTTTCAAGTCGTTTTCCCTACTCTTTCAAGTCGTTTTCCCTACTCTTTCAAGTCGTTTTCCCTACTCTTTCAAGTCGTTTTCCCTACTCTTCAAGTCGTTTTCCCCTACTCTTCAAGTCGTTTTCCCTACTCTTTCAAGTCGTTTTCCCTACTCTTTCAAGTCGTTTTCCCTACTCTTTCAAGTCGTTTTCCCTACTCTTTCAAGTCGTTTTCCCCTACTCTTTCAAGTCGTTTTCCCCTACTCTTTCAAGTCGTTTTCCCCTACTCTTTCAAGTCGTTTTCCCCTACTCTTTCAAGTCGTTTTCCCCTACTCTTTCAAGTCGTTTTCCCTACTCTTTCAAGTCGTTTTCCCCTACTCTTTCAAGTCGTTTTCCCCTACTCTTTCAAGTCGTTTTCCCCTACTCTTTCAAGTCGTTTTCCCCTACTCTTTCAAGTCGTTTTCCCCTACTCTTTCAAGTCGTTTTCCCCTACTCTTTCAAGTCGTTTTCCCCTACTCTTTCAAGTCGTTTTCCCCTACTCTTTCAAGTCGTTTTCCCTACTCTTTCAAGTCGTTTTCCCTACTCTTTCAAGTCGTTTTCCCTACTCTTTCAAGTCGTTTTCCCTACTCTTTCAAGTCGTTTTCCCTACTCTTTCAAGTCGTTTTCCCTACTCTTTCAAGTCGTTTTCCCTACTCTTTCAAGTCGTTTTCCCTACTCTTTCAAGTCGTTTTCCCTACTCTTTCAAGTCGTTTTCCCTACTCTTTCAAGTCGTTTTCCCTACTCTTTCAAGTCGTTTTCCCTACTCTTTCAAGTCGTTTTCCCCTACTCTTTCAAGTCGTTTCCCGACTCTTTCAAGTCGTTTTCCCTACTCTTTCAAGTCGTTTTCCCTACTCTTTCAAGTCGTTTTCCCTACTCTTTCAAGTCGTTTTCCCTACTCTTTCAAGTCGTTTTCCCTACTCTTTCAAGTCGTTTTCCCTACTCTTTCAAGTTCTTTCTTAATTAAGTCATTTTCCCGACTCTTTCAAGTTGTTTTCTCAACTCTTTCAAGTTCTTTCTTAATCAAGTCATTTTCCCGACTCTTTCAAGTTGTTTTCTCAACTCTTTCAAGTTGTTTCTCAACTCTTTCAAGTTCTTTCTTAATCAAGTCATTTTCCCGACTCTTTCAAGTTGTTTTCTCGACTCTTTCAAGTCATTTTCCTGACTCTTTCAAGTCATTTTCCTGACTCTTTCAAGTTGTTTTCTCAACTCTTTCAAGTCGTTTTCCCTACTCTTTCAAGTCGTTTTCCCTACTCTTTCAAGTCGTTTTCCCTACTCTTTCAAG